>NC_065598.1:105021908-105324938 GCF_024542745.1 Macaca thibetana thibetana
CAGCCAGGCACAAAAGCCTCTCTGCCAGAGCTGACACAGCACTCATGGTGAGCACCCTCAGTTTTGGTGTCCTGTAATTTCAACAAAGCCTAAACCGCATGCTCCAACATTGGAATTGCACCTTAGTTTCCACAGCAGGGCCCACTCTGTCCTTTCCTTCACTCCCCTTTCAATCTCCACCTCTAGGGAAAGAATCACCCTCTTTAGAAATTCAGTATCTTAAGGAGGAAGGTTATCGCTTTTCATGTACCCCATTGCCTGGGAACTTAAGGAATTTCCTGCTTTTGCACGCCACATTTGCACTTTCTCTTTCTTCCATCTTGAACACCAGAGTTGAATACCAGAGTTGAATACCAGAGTTCTCTGGTATCCGAAAAGTAAACATGGCTCTGTGAGGAGCCCCATCTATTCCATGATACCCATCATCTAATAGTTTCAATGCCATTGCCTTACAAATGCCTAATGGTTCAATTCCATCTCTGAAAGGTTGATTAGGTCAGATTGTGGATGGTCGGGAACAGAGCTTCAGACACAGAAGAACACTAGAACTAATCTTTGGGCTCTTGGAGGATGTGCTGATGACACTCCAGCACCAAGAGCCTCAAAGTAGCCACTCCCAGGCTGTTTCTCCGAGAGGAGTGCCCTTCCCCCTTGCAAGAGGTTCCTTCCACAATATGACAAGGACCAAGGAGTTAGCCTTGTATAGGTTGACTTCAGGAAGGCTCCTGGGCAATGATAAGATTCAGAGTCCTTACCTGGTTAAATATTTCATCAAACGTTGGTCGTTGTTCTGCAGCCTCAGCCCAGCACTGCTTCATCAGCTGGAGACATTCTGGAGGGGCATGCTCAGGAGGAACTACTGGTCTGTACACAGGAGGAGGCTTCTTAAGTCTGTTTATGATTTCTGTCCAGATGCAAGAAGAGAAAAGTTTACAAATCATGGAAAAAAGGACCAAGATTTGGCAAAGATAACTGACTTTTAGCCAAGAATGGGGGTAGGTTAGCAGATAACACAGAAGGGCCATCTCCTTTGCTCTCTCCTTAGGTGACCTGAATATAGATTATATTTGAGCAAAAGCTGCATCAGGCAATGGGGGAGGAGTGAGATATTAATCAGTTGGACTCTTGGTATCATTTAGGCGCAACTTTATTCTGTTTCTGCCAGGTTTTAGATACTGCCTATCTGATGTCAACTCTAATGCTCTAACTTCAGTGACCTGGCTCCCCTCACCCATCCCCAATCATCTAAGCCATCCAATCCCCACAATAGACCCACTTAACTTTCCTTACAAGCCCAGGCCCAGCCCAGGTCCAGGTCTCTACCTTGTGTCTAGGCAAAGGGAATTAAGAACTACAGTAAACAGTTCAAGGCCTCATCAAGATCCTCCTGGTTGATGGTCCATGAACTCCACTTCCAGTAGAATATTTCCTATATACCGGTAATGTGCTGAATACTTTGCATGCATTATTTCACTGGATTCTCACATACAAACAGGTGAGGTAGGCACTCTTATTTTAATTTTATAGCTAGGGAAACTGAGACATGAAGAGAGTAAGTAACTTACCCAAGGTCACATGGCTAGAGAGTGACAGAGTTCAAATTTGAACCCAGGCAATCTCAATCTGTTACACTGTCCTGCTTCCAAATGTCTCAGACTTCAACTGGGAATTCTTAGACTCCCTATTCAGACCCAACAGCCATTAGTGACAAAAGGTCTGGAGCAGTCACACTGACCTTTTTACAAAAAGAAAACTCCCTGGCAGCAGGGGAAAAAAATCGTTATCTCTCAATATCCCCAGCAACCCACACTGGGCCTCAAACTGATCTCTCTGCTTCCAACCTACCCTTCTCCAAACCTTTCCTAAAACCCAGATCTGGTCATGTCACTTTCTTGCTCAAAAGCCTTTTATGACTCCCCATCACCCACAGAGTAAAATCCAGGCTCTTGTCCTATCTCTTCAGGCTCATTTCTCATCTTTAGTCCCCTCCCCACCACCTCCAATTCTAACTTTCTAACTGCCACATCAGGAACCAAGCTTTGCTTGCCCCACCAGTGTGACCTTCCCATTCCTGAATTGGCTATAACACTCCAACAGTGCCGCTTTACCCCTGATACGAGCCCCTTGCCTCCATAAAAGAATTCCAGTTGTTGCCTCTGACTTCGCAGTTCCTTGTGACATCACACATTCCGTTCCTTTAACCCAGGTCAGGCTGTACCAGTAATGGTTCCTCCATTACAGCATCGTGCTCTCAGTACAACAGATTCCATGAGAATGTACTCCTTGAAACTTGACTGCCTCATCCATTCTCTGGCAGATGGAGTCTTTGTCCCTTTCTCAGAACACCATCAAGATGAATGGGCCACCTCTCTGCTTAGGCACAGCATGATTCATGCACTTGAGGATCTCACAGTCCAATTGCAATAAACAATGGCAAACAATATAAGTGCTCTAGCTGAGACAGGCACTTGTGAGTACAGAAAAGGCACCTGACCCACACTAAAGAAGGTTTCCCAGAGAAGGTGACATGAGTTGGATGAGGCAAGGTTGGGAGGAGGTGGGAAAATTCCACCTCCTAGTATGTGAAAAGGCACAGAGATGGGAGAGACCATGATACTTTCAGGGCCCTGCCAGTCATGTGGTTTAGCTGGGATATAGAGGGTGACAGAAGATAAGCCTCGAGAGGTAGCTAGGGGCCAGATCGTGAAAGGCCTTGTATGTCATGGGAGGAGTCTCACCTTCACTTAACAAGTGATGAGGAACTGTTGGAGGGCTTTAAGTAGAGGAATGATGTGGAACCCTGAGTGGGACACAGCCTAGCTAAGTGGTTTTAGGGTTTTTTTCTTTTTCATTTTTAAAAGATTTTATTCTGAAAAAAATTAAACTTCCAGAAAAGTTTTAAAAATAGTACAATTTCCTGTACACCTTCACTCAGCTTCCCCTATTGTTAATAACTTACAGAACCATAGTACAAAGGAAATTAACATTTGTACAATAATATTACTAAGGTTCTTATTTGAATTTCATCAGTTTTCCCTTAATGTCCTTTTTCTGTTCCACAATCCAATTCAAGATCCCATATTGCATGTAATTATTGTCTTTGTCTCTTTCGGTCTGTGATAGTTCGTCATTCTTTTCCTGTCTTTCCATTCTTTCCTGTCTTAGATACTTTGGATTAGTCCTAGCTACTTATTTTGTAGAATGTCAGCTGGGGTTTGTCTAAAGTTTTCTCATTATTAGATTGAGGTTGTGTATTTTTTTTTTTTTTTTTGTCAAGAATAACACCAAGGTGACATTGTGCCCTTCTTAGTGTATCATGTCAATGGATATATGACATGGGTGTGCTGTATTACTGGTAATAGCTTATTATTGGTAATCTTGATCGCTTGCTTAAGGTGGTGTCTACAGGATCCTCTACTTGTAAACTCTATTTTTTCCATTTGCAATTTGTAAGTATCTTGTGGGTTCATACTTTGAGCATATACAGATATCCTGTTTCCCCTCAAAGTTTTGTCTACTGATTTTGTCATTATTGATGGATATTGCCTAATAGCCAAGTGTCTTGGTGGGAGATTAGGATGGAAGCCTGGGGCATGTCACAGGGAAACAGTGGTAGGGCCTTGACATCCAGAAGCATCATGAGGGATACTAAAATACTTGGCAGAGTGTCTCAAAGGAGTAGAGGGGACTGTGAAATTAAAAAGAAAAAAAAAAAAAAAAGGATTGGCATCAGTCCTGTAGGCCCTTGGCTTATGTCACAGTCTGAAAAAAAGACCAGCTTCTTGGGTGGGGGAATTTCTTCCAGATGCCTAAAGCTGTCTGGCTATAAGTCCCACCTGTACATAACTTGAGCTGCTTGCAGACTATCAGGCTGTTAGCACTAACACTCTTCTGGAAAATCATGACAGCCTGAGTTGGTCTGATGATCTCGGCCATGGTGGACCCCTGGGGCCCTTTTCTCACCTCCCGCTTACCTTGAGCAGGCAGATCCATCATGCAGAATGGGGTACCCCGGACCATCACTTCTTGCATGATGATGGCAAAGCTGTAGACGTCTCCTGCAAAAGAACCTAACCTGCCGCCTCTTGGGGTTCTCAACAGTTCAGGGGCAGTCCACAGCAGCTCTAAAAAGAAAGCATTGTGTAATGAATGCAGGGAGGATTAACTGACGACATCTGCAATGCCCTTAAGGGCTCAGAGGGTACTGTTTTATTGACTGCCTTATATTTTTATTAGACAGACTGCCATGCTAGTGCCCCCCATTCCCCCAGGTCTGAATCTATTCTTCTAAGGAATTATGAACAGAGAAAACATACTACTCTCTCCACCCCAGAACCACGCAGGCAGACACAGCAGCAATGTGGGAAAGGACGCAGAAGCTAAAAGTATAGAAATTCTCTGGTGCTTGCTTTCTTGAGCCTGCAAGTAGCAGTTGGCAGGTTTCCAGGGAAAGGCAAGTGTGCTACCACACTGGTTGCCATGGATTTGTTGTTTGCTGAGATCTATATGTGTCTGGTAATTTGATTGTGCTGGGGCTAAGAGATTCACAAGTTGCTTTCTCTAGGTCTCCTCTAAAAGGATTAGAGGAACACCAACCTTCCTGCTCCTTGCAGTGCAAAAAGGTGCAGCAATTCCTTCAACTCAGTTCTGCAAATATTTATTGACGGTCTACTAGGTACCACACACTGTGCTAGGTGCAGAGGTGGTACCAGAGATGAATCAAACTTGAGGAGTTCACAGACCAGTAGGAAACACAGACATATGCACCCCTAACTGCAATAAAAGAGTTGGAATGATGAGGGCCACTATATAGTAAAGGGAAATGAATCCAGTAAAGGTCAAAGTCCAACACCCATTGTGTGCTCTGCTTCATTTCAGGCCCCATCAGGGACAAAAGACTATTTCTGTGTTCAGAGTTTATGGCAGTGAGAATGTCAGAAATTTTTCTTGGGGGGGCACTGTAAGCAATATATAAAGAAATGTAATTTAACAATAGAAATATGGTACTCAAAAGCTGGAGGAAGAGTGTTTTAGATTGAATTATATAAAGTTACCATTTCTGTGAATCAAAAACAGTTAGATATTGGCAATTTCATCAGGTTCAAACTAATAAAAAAAAAAACTGAGCTGAGCAAATTAATCCAGGAAGACTTCCTGGAAAAGTTAAATTTTAAATGTGCTTGTTAGGAAGGTCAAGGATGCAACTTTCTGGAGCTGAGAAGGTAAGGGCTTTTCAGGGAGAAAGAACAGCATGTGCAAAAGAACAAGAGGCAGAAAGGAGCAAATTGCGGCGGGGGGGCGAGGTGGTGGTAAGCAGATTAGCTTGGCTGAAGAGAAGCACTCTGTTAAGGAATAATGAGAAATGAGAAGTGGGGTTGATGAAGTGGGGGAGGGCGGGTGGCTGGAAGAATGGCAGCAGAAGGTGAGAGGGCCTGAGAGCCAAATGAAGGCATTTGGAGTGAATACAAAAGGCAGTAGGGGTGCTGGAGCTGGAGAGGGATTTGATGAAAGCCCTGTTGGGGAAGATTAATCTGGCAACATGCACAAGCTGGATTGAAGGAGAGAGGCTGGAATCAGGGAGACCAGCTAGGAAGTCATTGCAGTAAGAGCAGGTAGTGAGGTGAGAGGAGCCTAAATGGGGGTGGGAGTAGCAGCAGCAACACAGGGAACCAGAAACATTGGAAGGCTACAATGGAGAAAGCAGTGACAGGGCTAAGGATAGGCTCCCTGTGCCTTGAGAATGAGAGGGAGTTGGAGTAAACAACAAGGTGACATCTAGATAGTGAGGCTGGAGACAAACATCTGCTAAGAGTGAGGGTATCAGGGGGAAAGTAATGGCTAACTTTTCATCTTGTTAAATTTTGGGTATTGGGAAGAGAGTCCAAGAAACAAAGTACTATGAAATAGGAAGAAGGGTAAAAGGTGAGATATTATTTTTGGTTTGTTAGCAAAACCCAGGAAAGAGAACTCCACCATGGAAATTCTTATTTTCAGCCAATCCTGATCAAAATGGTGAAATAAGAAATTCCAGCTTCACCACCAATCATGCACCCATCTTCTCTCTTTGCTCTTTAAGCGTCCCCAGCCTTTGTCCCCCAACCAGGCCCTTCTGAGCTTCCACCCACCATCCACTACTCACCTACACCCATGAAAGTCTCCAACACACTCACTATAGTGATTTTGCCCCTATGTCTCCCTACCTAGGAAGATTTATATTTACAAATCAAACGGGAAACAATGAATGATAGTTTAATGACTGAATGTCAAAGGAATACATTTATGGTTGTGGGATTTTAGGCACCATGGCTTTGGAGAGGAGTGCAAGGGTGAATATTTGACAGCAAGAAAAATGGCATGTGGCTGCTTCTTTTTGACATCCTTTCTCCCTGCACATTTAAAAGCACAAGATGGAAAAAGAGAGCAAAACTCTCTGGTAAAAGCTGGGTGATTAAATACAATCATTACCAAATAGTATTTCCAAAGAGCACTTACAGGTATGTTGTTAATGGCTATAATGAGGCTTTTCTGCACTATACTTACATAATTGAAAGCGGACAGTAATGAATACACTTACAACCCACCCCCATTTCCTCATCTCCACTCCAGAACCAAGTAAGAGCCACTAACTACCATTAGAGTTGAACTCTCGAGAAAACTAGAGAAATTACTTTGGCTTGTTTTTTATCTGCTGGAGCCAGTATTAACTCTGAGCTTTGCTAGGGCGATAGAATTGACTTTGGAGAGCTACTGCGGTATAGTATAAAAGAACACAGAACTGGAAGTCTAGAGACCTGAGTTCAAAATCTTAGGTTGGCCACTAAGTAGCTTACCTTTCTGAACCTTGGCTTCCCTATCTATAAAATGGAAGTTGAGTCAGATGACATCCAATGGCCTTTCAATTATAAGATTCTTTTAGCCTCATCATCTAAGGTAGGGAGACAAGTTCCTTTATTTCATTTTATTTTGTTCTTTTGTTGATTCAACAAATATTCTATCAGGAACTATGAAAGGCACTGAGAGAGGCAAACCTGTTTCCTGCCCCTACAGAGCTTGTAGTTTGGGTGGGGGGAGAGAAGGCTAATTGAATGAGTAATGCTAATGGACTACGGTCTCACAACAAAGTTCAGGGCCCTGAAGGATCATAAAGAGGGTAACCTAGCCCAGCATAGGGGTCATGGAAAGCCTCTTGAGGCAGTGGTACTTAAGTTGAATGCTGAAGAAGGAGTAGAATTTAGCCAGACCCAGAAGAGTATATGAAAGAGTGGGAAGAGAAGAGTGTCCCAGGCAGAGGACACAGCTTGTGTGGAGATTTGGTAGTAAGAGACAGCCTGGGGTAAATAAACAACTAGAAGGAGTTCAGCATGGCCAGAGCATAAAGACAGAGGGGGAGTGGTTAGTATGGGAGGTCAGCAAGTTCCAGGCCATGCGGGGCTCAGCTCGTAAACCGTGTAAAGGAATTTGAACTTTATCCTTAGAGCAATGGGAAGCCATTCAATAGATTTAGGCACAGCTGTAACATGATCAGATTTGTGGTTTAGAAAGCTCCTTCTGGCTGCAGTGTGTGAAGAATGGACTGACCATCCATACTGCCACTGCAATTTGGAGAATGGAGTAAAATGATAAGAGGGAGAGACAGAGACAGAGACAGACAGACATAGTCCCCTCAGAAGCACAAAACCAGAAAAGAGAGTCCTGCAGCTATCTTTTACCCACCTTAAGACTAGATTTTCTTAAGTTTCAAAGCTGCCAATCTGGAAATTAAACGGAACTCTGAGAAGCTAGGCATTGTTGTTTGTTTGTTTGTTTGTTTGTTTTCGAGACAGAGTCTCATTCTGTCACCCAGGCCGGAGTGCAGTGGCACAGTCTTGGCTCACTGCAACCTCCACCTCCCGGGCTCAAGCGATTCTCCTTCCTTAGCCTCCCAAGTAGCTGGGATAACAGACGCGTGCCACCATGCCTGGCTAATTTTTGTATTTTTAGTAGAGATGGGGTTTCACCATGCTGGCCAGGCTGGTCTCAAACTCCTGACCTCGTGATCTGCCCGCCTCAGCCTCCCAAGGTATTGTGTTTTATAGAGAATTGATTTTGACAGAATGCTAAGTACTTGCCATGTCTACAGGATAGGGGTCAGACTTCAGAAAATCTGAATTTGAAGTCCTAGAACTGCTGCTAAGTCACTGCAGGTTTGGAGGAAATCATGAGTTTCAATTGTCTCATCTGTAAAAGGAGGGAATTGGACTAGACAACTCCCTAAATTTAATAACCCACAAGTCTTATAAAGAGCAAAGATGATACCACCAATGACTGGATTCTCTGTCTATGCATGTGTGTCTCCCTCTCTATGTGTCTTTCATTCTTCTTTTCTTTTATGTAGTAAAGTCAGCAGTTTAAAAACTTATGCCAAAGATAATTTTAAGAATATGGATATATGATGTAGTTTTGCATCTCTCTCTCTCTCTCTCTCTGTCTTTTTTGGGCTGTTTGCTTTTCTGTCTTTTTGTGTCACTATCTCTCTTCTTTATGCTTGCAATATTGGTTAAAACATTTAATGCCCACATTTCCTATATGTATTTCATCATATTTGTTCTCTTTCTTTTTTCCTCTTTCTCTCTCTCATCTAGCTGCTCATTCCTCCCTGGTTCTCACCCACCCACCCCCCCATCTCAGATTTCTCCTATTTCTTTGATCTGTTATGACTCCTACAGGCATTGTTTAGTGCTACCATTGGTGCACTAGACAGAAGACAAAAACACAAAATGGACATTGTTGGTGTGAACATTGATGATATGAACTGGAGTTATCTTATTACATCCAATTAAATTGGAGTCCAGAGACCACAGGAGAAAAAGAAAAGCACTTGGGGTACAAGTGTCTGCCCAAGGATAATCTTGCAAGCCAGATGCCGAAATGACCTTCTATAATCTTAATAGCCAGATGCCGAAATGACCTTCTATAATCTTAGTATCAGTTTTACCTAGTAGCTGATGAAACAAACTTCCATGACTCTAAGACTAGTTTTACCTACGGCCATCACTTACCAATCGGAGCTTTCCTGCTCCCCAAAACTTTGGTAGTGCCAATGAGTTTTCTTTAAAAAACATATATAACATTTCTCTTTCCAATAGAACCCCCAACTTTTCTGTGTTCTTTGGACATACCAAGGACCACCCTGGTCTATGTGCATGCCACAAATTGAAATACTGTTTTCCCAAATAAAATGTTTCATTTAAAGATTTGTCTCTATATTTTTATTTGACTTTGAGACAGGCAATGGCTACTTATTCGCTAGAAGGCCACAGTTCTGCCTGAAGCCTTCCCACATAACCCATAGAGCATTTATTTGCTGAGAGATCACTCCTCAATTCTTCCTCTCTGACAGAGACAGTGCTGGTATGCTCTAGTGACATCCCATTCTAAAATGTACTTTGTGGGGGTCCAGCTTCCAAATTACCCTCCATTCAACTTGACAAGTATTTATTGAGCACCTACTGTGTGCCTAGTGCTCAGCAAGTTTTTCCAGGGACTGCTGGGGTCTCCAAACAATACAGCCTAATCCTGCCACAGCAGGAACTGAACATTATTACACTGGCTTTGTTCAGAAAGCTAGGCTGGGCCGAAGTTACAGCGGGCCTACTTCATTCAAGTCCCTTGGCTTGGAAATGAGTCTGGATTTTCAACAAAAGTGGAGAGTTGAAATCAGCCTGAGGCTTTAATTCAGTGCATATTTTCATTTGAACTTTGGAGTTACCTCATGTGCATCAGAAGGGTACAATTCATCGCTTACCTTCCACACAAGATTCCCCTTCAGAGAGTCTCAGCATTTCTAAGATGTCGTTAAAGCCATAATCTGTCACTTTTAGTACAAAACGCCCATCTACCACACAGTTTCGAGACTTTAGCCTCCCATGAACAAACTCTCTGTGGTGTAAGTACTTCATGCCCTGTAGATGACACAACAGGATTTATTTAGCAACTCATTTAACTATTTTGTGCTTTTAATACCAATTTCTTAGATTGTTAATGGCGTGAGTTATTATGATCCAGAACTCAGCTGTTTTCTCTTCTATGCAGGCAAAGTAAGCCTTTGACAACATGAGTCAGTTTTCAGATCCCTTGTAGCTCCAAAATGTTATGTTTTGGTGAAGAATGTTATCTTGTGTGTACAGAGAATTACGTGTTACTAGGAGATTTATTAACATTTCAGATACAGAATACATACATATGCATATAATTGCCAGGAATTTGGAGAATTTCCCCCAGAAGTTCTAACCCACTCTCACCCATTATTGGCAAGAATGGAAACTGGGACAAACTTGTGCATGGGCAGTTTGGCAATAGCTATCAAAATTATCAAAATTTAAACTATATGTACCCTATGATCCAGGGGTTCTACCTCTCCTCCAGAGAAATGCTTGCATGTATACACAAAGAGACAAAGATAAGACGGCTTGTTGTAGCTTTGCTTTTATAATAGTATATAATTAGAAATGCACTAAATATCAATAAGGGACTGGCTAGAGTGTGATACATTCACACTAGGGAATATTCTACAGCACTTAAAAAGAATAAGATAGACCTGTATGTAGCTGACATAGAAACAACTCTAAGCCATCAAGTAAGTGAAATATAGTAATTGCAGAACTATGTGAGAGCATGTATATTTAACAAACAAAAAAGTCATCTATAATGCTATAATGCATATAAATACACATGAAATTAATTACAAGGTGGTTGCCAAATTGTTAGCAGTAGTTAACTTTGAGGGGGAGTATGAAGAAAGAGGGTTGAGTAAATGTATTTTTCTAATATATATCATTTGAGTTTTACATTTAATATATTATTTTTGTATTTAAAAATAGGCAACCAGAAAGAAGAAAGCTGTCTAGTACTGATCTCTGCACTTGCTTGGCAACCTTTACAAGGTTTTCAAATGTGACCAGGACTCTCATTCAGATGGATTTATTCATTCTGCATATACATACATTTATATTCTAGTCCAGTCATTTCAGAACTTTGTTTGCTAAAAGTCCTTTTAAGTATCTGGCTCTTTTGCAGTGTGACACCCCTTTGTACTTGGAATTATTTTCACCCTGTGCTCTTGGATAGTCTGCACTCTTCAGTACTTCTGAGTAGAGTCTACAGTGGGCAAGATTCCCCCCATGTTGTCTAAGGGTTGCTTTTCATTTATCATGGCCTTGAGAGGATTGTCATTAGCGGCTCCTCCCTTAACTCACTGGGCTTAGCTTACAGTGTGAGCAGAAAAAGTACTAGAATAAGAATCAGGAGATTTGGATTTTATTATCAGCTCCACCACCTAATAGTTGGCTGAGAAATATTTATTGAGTACCTACTATATGTGCCAGACACTCTATAACAACGTGTACCTCATTTAGCCTCCCTGAGTCTCTGTAAAAGGAGGCTAATCACACCTATCTTAAAGGGAATTGGCATGAGAGAATGTCTTTCCCTTTCAAGGCCCCTGAAAAAGGATTAGGCTAGCAGAAAAAGATCAAGACTATGATCAATATGCAAGAAGCCCAAAAAGTCATTGATTATGCAGATCAGCCCTGTAAAAAAATGCACATATACACAATTTGCATATCATTCCGTGGCATTCATGGGATCCCCAAAAACTCCTCCATGGGACTCATCTATGAACCCTACCTTGGCTGTCAGGAGTCTTTGGCTCAGAGTATAAAGGTGATCCTTGATAGATCCACTGGTCTTTTGGTTTTCCAGTGGCACTGAGTTCCACATACACAGCCATGGTGTGTAAAGACCTGTCACCTAGTTCGAGACTGAGCCACCATTTAGAAGGGTGAAAACTAGGAGGTAGAGCTAAGTAGCCCCAAATAATCTGGGAATGAGCACTTTCTCACATCCACAAAGCAGAGAAATTGGATGAAAGAAAGGACGGCTTAAGGCAGAAGAGTGCTCAATGACAACAGGAAGTAAAGAAAAATCTGGACCTCAAATTGGGGAGAGGACAGGCAAACCTTTTCTGTATCTGTATCATATAACAGATATGGACAAAAGAACTGTGAGAAGGGTGGTGGGGGCAAAACTTGGGAAGGAAAGTGATATGGTTTCACTGGGTCCCCACCCATATCTCAACTTGAATTGTATTTTCCAGAATTCCCATGCATTGTGGGAGGGACCCAGGGGAATGTAATTGAATCGTGGGGGCTGGTCTTTTCCATGCTATTCTCATGATAGTGAATAAGTCTCATGAGATCTGATGAGTTTATCAAAGGTTTCCACTTTTGCTTCTTCCTCATTTTCTCTTCCTGCTGCCATGTAAGAAGTGCCTTTTGCCTCCCATCATGAACCTGAGGCCTCCACAGCCATGTGCAACTGTAAGTCCAATTAAACCTCTTTTTATTCCCAATCTTGGGTATGTCTTTATCAGCAGCATGAAAATGGACTAATATAGTAAGTTGGTACTGGGAGTGGGGCATTGCTGAAAAGATACTCAAAAATGTGGAAGCGACTTTGGAACTAGGTAACAGCCAGAGGTTGGAACAGTTTGGAGGGCTCAGAAGAAGACAGGAAAATTTGGGAAAGTTTGGATCCTCCTAGAGACCTGTTGAATGGCTTTGACAAAAATGCTGATAGTGAGATGAACAATAAGGTCCAGGCTGAAGTAGTCTCAGATGGAGATGAGTAATTTGTTGGGAACTGGAACAAAGGTGACTCTTGTTATGTTTTAGCAAAGACACTGGTGGCATTTTGCCCCTGCCCTAGAGATTTGTGGAACTTTGAACTTGAGAGAGATGATTTAGGGTATCTGGCAGAAGAAATTTCTAAGCAGCAAAGCATTCAAAAGGTGACTTGGGTGCTGTTAAAGCATTGTTTTAAAAGGGAAACATAGCATAAAAGTTTAGAAAATTTGCAGTCTGACAATGCAGTAGAAAAGTAAAACCTATTTTTTGAGGAGAAATTCAAGCTGGCTGCAGAAATCTGCACGAGTAGCAAGGAACCTAATGTTAATCCACAAGACCATGGGGAACATGTCTCCAGGCCACATCAGAGACCTTCATGGCAGCCCCTCCCATCACAGGCCTGTAGGCCCAGGAGGAAAAAGTGGTTTTGTGGGCTGGGCCCAGGGTCCCCATGCTGTGTGCAGCCTAGGGACTTGGTTCCCTGTGTCCCAGCTGCTCCAGCCATGGCTGAAAGGGGCCAACATAAAGCTTGGGCTGTGGCTTCAGAGGGCAGAAGCCCCAAGCCTTGGCAACTTCCATGTGGTGTGGAGCCTGCAGGTGCACAGAAGTCAGGAACTGAGGTTTGGGAACCTCTGCCTAGATTTCAGAAGATATATAGGAATGCCTGGATGCCCAGGCAAAAGTTTGCTGCAGGAGCAGGACCCTCATGGAGAACCTCTTCTAGGGCACTGTGGAAGGGAAATGTGGGGTCAGAGCCCCCACAAAGAGTTCCTACTGGGGCACTGCCTAGTGGAGCTGTGAGAAGAGGGCCACCATCCTCCAGACCCCAGAATGGTAGATCCACCGACAGCTTGCACTGTACACCTGGAAAAGCCACAGACACTCAATGCTAGCCCATGAAAGCAGCCAGAAGGGAGGCTGTACCCTGCAAAGCCACAGGGGCAGAGCTGCCCAAGACCATGGAAACCCACCTCTTGCATCAGCGTGACCTGGATGTGAGACCTGAAGTCAAAGGAGATCATTTTGGAGCTTTAAAATTTGACTGCCCCACTGGATTTCGGACTTGCATGGGCCCTGTAACCCCTTGGTATTGGCCAATTTTTCCCATTTAGAACAGCTGTATTTACCTAATACCTGTACCCCCATTGTATCTAGGAAGTAACTAGCTTGCTTTTGATTTTGCAGGCTCATAGGCAGAAGGGACTTGCCTTGTCTCAGATGAGACTTTGGACTGTGGACTTTTGGGTTAATGCTGAAATGAGTTAAGACTTTGGGGGACTATCGGGAAGGCATGATTGGTTTTGAAATGTGAGGACATGAGATTTGGAGGGGCCAGGGATGGAGTGATGTGGTTTGGCTGTGTCCCCACCCAAATCTCAACTCGAATTGTATCTCCCAGAATTCCCACATGTTGTGAGAGAGACCCAGGGGGAGGTAATTGAATTGTGAGGGCTGGTCTTTTCTGTGTTATTCTCATGATAGTGAATAAGTCTCATGAAATCTGATGGGTTTGGCAGAGGTTTCCACTTTTGCTTCTTCCTCATTTTCTCTTGCCACCACCATATAAGAAGTGCCTTTCACCTCCTGCCATGATTCTGAGGCCTCCCCAGCCATGTGGAACTGTAAGTCCAATTAAACATCTTTTTCTTCCCAGTCTCAGGTATGTCTTTATCAGCAGCATGAATATGGACTAATACAGAAAGTATTGTGAAATGATCACAACAATCTAAGGAAGATAAAATATCCCAAAACATTAAAGTTCTAATCTACAGAGAAAATCCAAGATTTCCTCAGTCTTCCCATTAACCTTTATGAGATCCAGCAGGAGTGATGATTTAAACATCCAGTCGAGTTTCACATCTTGGTTTGTCAGTATGTCTTCTAGGCTCCCTCGGGAACAGAATTCTGTCACAATGGCAAACATCCCCGAATCATAGAAGAAACCCAATAAAGGGTTAATATTCTCATGACGCAAGTCCTTCATCTGGAAATGAGAGAGAGAAATGAGAGTCACAGCTGTCCTGTCTCAACTGGGGACCAGAGTTGAGGGCACATAACTTTCTCTTGACCCTTCTTATGATTGGTTGTGTGGTTGACAGAATTTTGACTCCCATGATCTCCAACCCCTAGTGTTACTCCTGTGATTGTGTTTTGTTATACAACAAAAAGGAGATTATCAGGGTGAGACTAATCTAATCACATGAGCCCATAAAAGCTTCAAAAGAAGACTGCAGAAGATAAGTCAGAGAGATTCAAAATATGAGGACTCAACAGGCCATTGTTGGCTTTGAAGATGGGGGGAAGGAGGCTATAAGCCAAAGAACGTGGGCAGCCTCTAGAAGCTGGTAACCACCCTCAGCTGACACCCAGCAAGAAAGTGGGGGCCTCAATTAATATGGTTTTGCTGTGTCCCCACCCAAATCTTATCTTGAACTCTAGTTCCCATAATTCCCACATACTGTGAGAGGGACCCACTGGGAGGTAATTGAATCATGGGGACAGGTCTTTCCCATGCTGTTCTCATGATAGTGAATAAGTTTCACAAGATCTGATGGTTTTATAAAGGGGAGTTCCCCTGCACACGTCATCTTGCCTGCCACCATGTAAAATGTGTCTTGCTTCCCCTTCACCCTCCGCTATGATTGTGAGCCCTCTCCAGCCATGTGGAAGTGTGAGTTCATTAAACTTCTTTCCTTCATAAATTACCCAGTCTCAGGTATGTCTTTATTAGCAGCATGATAATGGACTAATATATCGATCCTGTGACCCCACTAAACTGAATTCTGCAGGCAACCTGAAGGAACCTAGAAGTGGTTCCTCCTCACCCCAGCCCTGACCCCTGCCACAGGTCTCCAGATAAGAGCACAGTGCAACTGACACCTTGACTTTGGAGTTTTGAGATGCCAAGCAAAACACCCAGCTGAGTCAGCATTGACTGCTGATCTACAGAACTGTGGGATAATAAATCAGTGATGTTTTAAGCCACTGTTTGCACTAATTTGTTACAGCAGCAATAGAAAACAAATTTAATGGCCAAAGGGGAAAGTTTCAGAAAGGGATCTCTTTTAGCATAATTATAAGTGAAACTGAAGCTGCAGATTTCTCCTTGATTCCTTTGGGACTTTCTGGAATGGAGCTCAGTGGGTCAAGAGGACTAAAGAGAGATGATACAGTAAAATGTAGAATAGATTGTCTTTCTATGAATACTCATCTACCTAGCACCTATTAAAATAGTTTCCCTATATAAACATCAGGCCAGAGCTTATACAATTTTTTTCAGAAGAAACATTTAGAATTTTGGCCACACTTTCTCTTTGCATTCATTCATTTTATTTCACTAATGTGAGAAGCATTTAGTGCATGCTCACAACATCCAAGACACTGGAATGCATGCTAGAGAAAAAGAGACAAACAAGGTAACATCACTGTCCTGAAAAAGCTTACATTCAATGAAGGGTGATAGGCAAGTAATCCAATAATTGTATTTCATTGTGAAATGTGTTCTGGAAAATGGGGGCATGGGATGCTGTGAGAGCTCAAATGTTAAGTATCTAATTCACCCTAGGGTAGTCAGAGAAGGCTTCCCTAAGGAGGTAATATGTGGACTCTCTCAAAGGACAAGTAAGAGTTGACCAGGTGACGATGACATGATGAGAGGGGTTGAGAGTGATAGCACATTATGTTGAGAAATCCACAACAGGTTTAGGTGGTCAGAATGGAGTGTAAGGAAGAGAATATTAAATACCAGACTGGAGAAACAGACAGGAGCCACATCCCATGGGACTTTATGAACCATGCTATGGAATTTGAAATTTATACTGTGGGCACTCAATAATTATCATTTATTATTATTACTATTTAAATGAGGGATGAGAGAGGGGAAAAAAGACTCCATGATCCCTCCCAGATTTTTACTTGGATACCTGGGTAGACAGTGGTGCTACATATTAATATAGGGAATTCAGGGATGAGGTAATAGTGGATATGTTGGTGCCCTACACATAAGCCTTTAACCATGCATCCCCCAACTGCTGTGACTGTTGACTGATAACTCATAGTTGCTCCATTTAAAAAAAAAAAAAAAAACTGTCCTAGAGCACAAATTAATGGTGAGCCACCTTACCTGAGAGGTTAGGTCCCACCCACAGGCCTCAGGCAATAATTTACTCACTGAGGACAGTACAAAAGTCCAGCTTCCTAGCCTCAAGGTAAGATTCATGGTATAACTTGTACTCCAGCACTTCCCCATAAGATCATACTATTGCTAGTTTCCAGCTGAAATCAAATGTTTGCTTAACTTTTACCCTGTCCTATCCTACTTGCCTCACTCTTTACTTGAAAGCATTTTCTCCATAAAAAATTTGAACAAGAATTTCCATCTCAGGCTCAGATTTGGGGTAATCTCAGCTAAGACAGATGGAAAAGCACATTTGGTGGTGGAAAGGCTGATAAATTCAGTTGGAGACATATTGAGAATGAGGTACCTACAGAACATCAAGGTAGAACTATTTCAAAGACAGTTGTATAGTCAGAGTTGGAAGCTCAGGAATGAGTTCTGACCAGTATAAATACATGTGGGAATTGTAAGCAATTAAATTTTAGGTAAAAACAGTGGGAATAGATGAGATTACCCAAGGAAAGTATAAAGAAAAAGAGAAAAAGGAAACATCAACATTTGAAGGGTGGGAAAAGGAAGAACAGCCTGCAATAAGACTTAGAAGAAAGGCCAGGAAGTAGGGAAAAGCCTATTTAAAACAATATCGTTAAAACCACAGGATTAGTTTCAGGAAAGTGAGAAAAATGCCCGCCAGAAAGAATTTCAGGGAAGTGTGATAAATACCAGAGAGGTCAGGTAAGATGAAGAAAAGTGTCTGGTGAATTTCACCATTAAAATTTATTAATTATAGAAACTTACAAGTATGTTTACACAGATATGTATATCTATATCTATCTAAATAGAGAGATAGGCTTAGAATGGTAACAGTGTAAATGAACAGCAAAAGGCAGATCTGAGATGTATTTTGGAGCCATAAATCACGTGACTTGTGCGGGGAGGGGAGGAAAGAATGAAATCAAGAATTATTCTATTTTGAACATTGAACTGATGGTGGCCCATTTATTGAGATGAATTACACTATAGGACTTAGAATATGAGCCTGCCTCTTAGAATATGATACAAGCAAATGTTAAATTATCCCTGGTGGGAATGTCAGCTATTGACCACCAAGGTTGCCTTCTAAGCACAAGAGCCTGGCACCCATGACAATTCTCTTCATCCACTGCAACCTAAACTAGTTAAGGTGGACAGAAACTCAGCCCACAAACAGCAAAACAGGCACTGCTCCTAAAGTTCTATTTTCTTATGAAGCAAGCAGCCAAAATTACTGGGCTCTGGAACTCTGTTGGAAGAAAAAGTAAAAAGTTGTCATATTCAATACTACTAGCTGTTCAACACAAATCTATTTTCTCTTCTTCTTGGGCAGAGAGCTAATCCATATTTTCCAGTCTTTCTTGGAGCTAAGTGTAGCCATATGACTGAATTCCAAGCAATGGAATAGAAGAGGAACCAATATATGCCACTTCCTCTAGGCAATTAAATGGGAGAGGAAGTGATATGTGCCATTTCTAGGCTAAGGCTTTTATACCCTCTTCCATATTATTTTCCCACTTCTATGGATGAATGCAGATGATGATACGGCCCTAAGACATAGCAGAGCCATGAGATGGTTATAGCCTGGGTCCCTGAGTCATGATATTGGAAGAGAGTCACCTGCCAACAGTACAAGAATATCTACCTTGTGCTGTTATTTGGGTGAAAATTAAACTTCTGCTGTGTTTGAGACATTACGTATTTGAAGGTCTATTTGTTAAAGCATCTAGCATTATACTAATGGTATTGGCATGGGAAAAATTCTGTCTAGATCTTTGATAGATCTCTATATGCATCCATCCTCAGCTGTAACCAATAGAGAAGATCCCGTATAAGGAGCAGGTAGATGCCTACATGCAGTCATGTCCTACCAAGATTCTGGACAACCTCAGGACGCAGAGAAAGTTTGCAACATCAGCTTTAGCAAGATGAACATTTACCGGGTAGACATGTACTTTACCTCTTCCATAATACCTATCTGGCTGGCTACCATCAAATGTTTAAGAGTTGAATGTGTCCTGTCTCTCAAGGATTTTGTTAGCTTCATATTCGACATGACATCTTTTTTTTTTCTTTTTTTTTTTTCTTTTTTTTTTTTGAGACAGAGTCTCATTCTGTCACCTAGTTGGAGTGCAGTGGCACGATCTCGGTTCACTACAACCTCTGCCTCCTGGGTTCAAGCGATTGTCCTGCCTCAGCCTCCTGAGTAGCCGAGATTACAGGTGCATGCCACTACACCCAGCTCATTTTTCATATTTTTGGTAGAGACGGGGTTTCGCCATGTTGGCCAGGCTGGTCTCGAACTCCTGACCTCAAGTGATCCACTCGCCTTGGACTCCCAAAGTGTGACATGACACCTTTAAGCATACAGCCACCAGAGACATCTGTTCCTAAGTCAAATACTGACCTAAATTATCTGAAAGACTCCTTCACCCACTTGAAAAAAGTTCCTAGGATGTCATAACACCAGAATTAATCTCTCCGTGTCCCTCTTCCACAGCAGCTGAAATTTCATCCTAGAGGTGGGTGTGTATACCTTTATGAAAATGTCCTTCTCCACATAGGTGCTCACCCGCAACTATATCAGCAATTGCTGACTATTTTGACAAGAAAATGTTCTTTTTTTTTCTTTTTTTCTTTTTCCTTTGTTGTTGTTGTTGTTGTTGTTGTTGTTGTTGTTGTTTTGAGACGGAGTCTCACTCTGTCACCTAGGCTGGAGTGCAATGGCACGATCTCAGCTCACTGCCACAACCACCTCCCAGTTCAAGTGATTCTCGTGCGTCAGCCTCCCAAATAGCTGGGATTACTGGTGCGTGCCACCATGCTCAGCTAATTTTTGTATTTTTAGTAGAGACAGGGTTTCACCATGTTGGCCAGGCTGGTCTCGAACTCCTGACCTCAGGTGAGCCGCCCACCTTGGCCTCCCAAAGTGCTGGGATTACAGGCACCAGACAGTGTGCCTGGCCTCAACAAGAAAATTTTCTACCTCCATGAGTTAATTGGTGATTCATGTCTGTTTCCTGCATTTATTTTTATTTTTATTTTGTTGTAAAGAGCTATTGTTCAAGACCTCCTATCCCTGGATCAACCTACCCACTATCTAACACCCAGAGGTCAATTGTCATATAGAACACATTAACCAGGTACTAGTGAAAGACTTCTGATCCTATATTTCCCACTAGCAATATTTTATTCATTTAACAAAGTTTTTTAGTACCTATTATTTTCCAGGTCCTGAGAGAAAGACTGGGGACAAATGATGAACAAAATGTTACATGGT
This sequence comes from Macaca thibetana thibetana, assembly GCF_024542745.1. Classification (NCBI taxonomy): domain Eukaryota; kingdom Metazoa; phylum Chordata; class Mammalia; order Primates; family Cercopithecidae; genus Macaca; species Macaca thibetana. The sequence goes on from NC_065598.1 coordinate 105,042,001, forward strand.
TTCTGACCTCTTGTTTTAACCAGATGATTACACAATGATACAAAATTTGTGACTCTGACAAGTCCTATGGAGGAGAGTTACATAATGTGAGTATGTATAATTGGGGCTTTGACCAATCAGAGAAGTTGGGACAGGGCTCACGGGAAGTGAGAATTGATCTGGGAGTTAAAAGATGAGTGGATTAAACCATGCAAAGCAGGGAAGGAAAAGTATTTGAGGGATTGTAATAGTACAGGTAAAGGCTTTGTGCTGGGAGCATATCATAATCCAAAGACTAAGTAAACGCCAGTGTGCCTTAAGCAGAGTGGTTGAAGGAAATATGATGGTGATATAAGACTGAAGAGACAGGGAAGAGCCAGATTATACAGAATGTAATAGGTCATTTTAAGTTGCTATTTATTTATATTAAAAATGATTATAGGGACATTGAATACCAAGTAGGGTGTAGTAGGTTATGGCAGACCACCATTCCTGATGCTACAGCTTTTAACAACTAGAAAAATTGAAAAAATATATTTTAAAAAAACCACTGGGGATATGCAGGTGCAAAAAAAATAATCTAAAATTCAAAGATGCAAGAGCCCTTCTAAGATAACCAGGCTGTTGTCCGCCATTTTCTTCCCTGAGGACATTTGCTGATTTCCAGCACAAGCCGAAGATTGGGCTTAGTTTAACAGAAAGAATTTGCTGGGAAAATGCAAAACCTGGTAATGCTTTTGGCAATTGTGGAAGACTGGTATCACAATTAATAAATTTCAGGAGACCTAAATGTGAGCTAATTTTCTCCCCACAGCATATTTTCTGAGTCTGGGGGCTATAGAGGAGACTAGAAAGCTTCTATAAAATTGTTTGAGATCTTCTGTAGTTTTCCGATATTTAGGAAACAAAGTCTCACTGAAGAAATAGGGCCTGCGGCAAACATTCGGTTGGTGTCTTCCTCAAGAAATTTGCCAAATTTGGAAGCAGCATGGATTGAGAGTAAAGGAAAAAGGTTATGAAGTACAGTCTGAATATCCCAATCTTTCAAAGTGGAGGAGACAGACTTGTAGACTCTTGGAAAGATATGCCTGAGAAACAGTAGAATTTGTGGTGGACTGAGTCTAACTAAAACTGCAACACAGCTTCAATCCAGCTCAATCTTTGATTCGATTAATCTGATTAGTTCCTTACCCAATCCACCTAACAAATGAAAAGAGAAAAATCCTTGCTGGTAGAACATATGACCTGGAGCTTCTACAGTTTATTTACATAAAATATCTAGCATAAAATAAAAAATATTAGATATTTGGGAATGCAGAACAAAGTCAGAAGACAATTGAACAATGTCTTTAAATACTCAGTAGACAAAGAAACCTATAAAATATGAATCAAATATTCTAAAAACCTGAGACAGTGGAGAGTGACTGAAAGCAGAAATGGAGGTAGAACTATATTTGAAAGACAACTAAAATGAGTAAAATTTGGATTTACCTCCAAGAACAAAAAAAACAGTTCTTCAGAGCAACACCACAGAATCCAGAGTTTCTAAAATGTATTATTCATAATATTCAGTAATGAACCAAAAAGCCTTAGATGTACAAAGAAATAGAAAAAATGTGACCCATACTCAGGCTAAAAAAAGGTCAATAGAAATTAATCTCAAAATGACACAAATGTTGTGATTAGCAGAAAAGGCCTTTAACACAGATTTTATAAATATATTGGAATATTTAAAGGACAACATATGCAAAATGAATATTTGGGTATAGAACATGGCAGAGAAAAAGAAACTATAAATATGAACCAATTGAAAACTATATAGCTGGAAAATATAATAACTGAAGTAAAAAAATTTGCTAGGTGGGCTTAGGAAATGACATAAGAGTAATGAACTTGAGGAGAGATCAATAAAAAAATACCTAATCTGAAAAACAGAGGGAAAAAGGATAAGTGGGACAATATCAAACAGACTAACACATAAGTAACTTGAGTTCTAGAAGGATATAAAGAAAATGGGGCAAAACAATTTTTATAGAAATAGTGGTCAAAACCTTTGTGAATTTAGTAAAAGACATCAACTTAAAATTCTAAGGAGCTCATTGAACTCCAAACAGAATAAACACAAAGAAAATGCCCTACATACATCATATTCAAACTCCTACAATCCAGAGATGAGCTTAAAATCTAAGAAGTTCAGTGACCCACCAAAGAGATTAAATACAAAGAAAGCAATATCTAGACATTTAACAGTCAAAACCCTGAACTATGATAATAAACTTTTGAAAGTAGTCAGAGAAAAACAGTACACACTACATACAAAGAATGAATAATGGCTGACTTCTCATCAGTAACAAAGAAATACAAAAAAAAAATGAAACGAAATATTTAATATGCCAAAAGAAAATAAATGCAGCTATCAACTCATAATTCTGTACCAAGCATAAGTATCATTCAAAATTGAAGACATTATCAAATAGACGAAAACAGAAAATTTGTCATCAGCAGGCCTGCAATACAAGTAATGCCTAGGGGGAGGATCTTCAGGTTGAAGAGAAAAGATGCTAAATGGTAACTTGGCTCTATTAGGAAATAATTAAAGTTATCAGAAATAGTAAATATGTTGATAAATATAACAGAATATATTTTTATTTCATTCTCTTAATTTGTATGAAATGCATATGAATGCTTAAAATAAATTTTAACACTATATTATATGGTTCACAATAAATGTAGGTATATATATGATAATAATAGAGCAAAGAATAGTAGGCTAGTAAATGGGACACTGCCGTTACAAATTTCCTATGTTTTAGGTAAAGAAGTGGAATATTAATTCTGAGTAGTTTGTGATAAATTCAAGATGCATTTAAGCAATTCCTAGAACAGTCATTAAAAAGTGCAAAAATGTATCGCTAAAATGCCAATATAGGAAACAAAATGGAATATATGAAAAACACTTTTAGCCCAAAGGAAAGCAAGGAAAGGGAAACAAAGGAGCAAACAGAGACATAGATGAGTCAAATAGAGAACATATAGCAAAATAGATGATGAGAAATCCAACTATGTCAACAAGTGCCTTAAATGTAAGTAGCCTAAACATTTCAATTAGAAGACAGATTGCAGAATGGGGAGATAAAAAGAAAGAACCAAATGCCTGCTCCCTAAATAAGATGAACAGTAATCCAAAGACACAAATGCATTGAAAGAAAAAGTACAGAAAAAGTGAATCACGCAAAAACTAATCAGAAAGCTAAATTGGCTATGTTATTATTGGAGAAAATAGAAATCAAGAAAATAAGTATTATCAGACATAAAGAGGGACATTTCATAATGATAAAATAATCAAGACATAATAATAAAATGTATATGTGCAAAGATGTGCTGGATCATAAGAAGAATATTTTGCATATTTCTTACCATCTCTGTGTTCAATGACATCACATGGGTAGTCCCAAATTAGTTACAATGGAGGTACTTACAGCACAGAAATCAGGAAATGCTCCAAATTAGGGATCTTTTTCAGAAAGCCTGTTGTTAAACATTTACTAGATGTACTTAATAATAGAACTTCAATGCACCTGAAGAAAACACTCACAGAATTAGAAAATAGGAAAATTTTATGGTAATTGATAAAACATATTGACAAAAATGTAGTAAGGATATAGAAGATCTGAATCACACTATCAACCATCTTGACCTAATTGATATTGATAGGATTCTACACCAAACAACTGTACAATGTGCATTAATTTCAAAGTATGTGGAATGTTCACCAACATAGACCACATGCTTGGCTATAGCCAATGTTTTTGATACATTTCAAGATTAAATTTGCAGATAATATTCTTTGACCACAACAGAATTAAATGAGAAATCTATTAATTGTGGTATCCAGAAGGGCCACAAATATTTGGTAATTAAGCATATATTTCAAAATAATACATGGGTCAAAAAAGAATAATGAAATTATAATTATTTCAAGCTGAAAGGTCAATGAAAATGTAACTTATAAAATTTTATGGGATGCAGCTACAGCGGAGCTTAAATGTAAATATGTCATTTAAATTAAAAAGAAAGAATGTTCAAAAAATAAGAATGAATAAACCAAAAATAAGCAGAAAGAAATAACATAAGGGCAGAGATCATAAAAATAGAAAACAATCAAAATGTAGAGAAAATTAACAAAATCGAAACATTGTTCTTTAAAACAAAAGTAATAAATTTAATAAATCTCTAAGAAGACTGATCAATAAAAAAAGAAAAAGAAAAAATTATTAATATCTAGAATGAAAGATATGGTATCACTACAGATCATACAGATATCAGTAAGGTTATAAAGGAATTTATAAACAATTTTATGCTAATAAAGTCAATAACGAATTTGACATTTCTTGAAAAACACAACTTATTAAACTTGGCACAATATGAAATAATAATCCTAACAGCCCTATATTTAGCAAAGAAATTGAATTTGTTTTCAAAAACATCCCCACAAAGAAAATCCAAGGACCAAATGATTTTATTTGCACTCCAGCCTGGGCGACACAGCGAGACTCCGTCTCAACAAAAAAAAAAAAAAAAAAATTTAATAATAAATAATACCAGTCTTACACAAACTCTCAGAAAAAGACAAAGACGTCCAAACTTGTTTTATGAAGCCAAACATAATGCTGACAAACATTAAAAGTATAGACTAATTCTTCTTAAAAACATAGATGCAAAAATTCTTTTAAAAGATTAGCAAATATCGTCTACCAATATATTAAAAAGATAATCTATCGTGACCAAGTGGAATTCATCCTGGGAATATTAAGATGTGCTTAATATTTCTTTTAAAAATGATGTAATTCACCACGTTAACAGAATGAAAGAGCAAAACCATAGAATAATTGCAATAGGTAGCAATATAAATATAAAACCTCTTTATGATTAAAAGAATCACAGAAATGCAGAAATGTGAAAAACTTTCAGGTAACATCAAACCTAAAAATAAAACATTGATTCCTTTTCCTCTAAGGCCAGGAACAAGGCAAAGATGTCTGCTGTTACCATTTCTACTCAACTTGTATAATAGTATCAAAACTTTAATAAGAAAAAAGTAAAGAAAACTTAAATAAATGGTGACATATACCCCATTAATGGACTGAAAGACTCAGTATTGTTAAGACATCCATTTTGCCTAAATGTCTCTATAAATTCATTGCAATCCCCATCAAAACTTACAGAAAGCCTTGTGGAAGTAATAGACAGGCTGATTTCAAAATTTATTTTAAATTTAAAGAATTTACAATGTCCAAAACAATCTTGAAAAAAAAAAGTTAGAGGCTTACACCACTTGACTTTAGGAGGTACTCTATAGTTATGATAACCAAGGGAGTGTGATATTGGCATTATGGTTACACTAATGAGTGAAGGAAACAGAACAGAGACTCCAAAAATATATGCACACATACATAGTCAGTTAATTTTTCTCCAAGTTACAACATTAATTCAATGGAAAGCTTTTTAAAAACAATTGTTACTGGAACCCTGGGTATCTATATGCAAAAACTGAACCTTAATCATTGTCTCAGTCTGTACACAAAAAGTAATTCAAAATGGATCATAGGCTTAAACCCAGAATCTTGGACTGGGGGGAGGGAGAGAGACAGAGAGAGAGAGAAGAAAAGAAAGAAAGAAAGAGAGAGAGAGAGAGAGAGAGAGAAAGAAAAGAAAAAGAAAGAAAGAAAGAAAGAAAGAAAGAAAGAAAGAAAGAAAGAAAGAAAGAAAGAAAGAAAGAAAGAAAGAAAGAAAGAAAGAAAGAAAGAAAGAAAGGAAGGAAGGAGGGAGGGAGGGAGGGAAGGAAGGGAGAGAGAGAAAGAGAGAAAGAGAGAGAAAGAGAGAAAGAGAGAGAAAGAGCGAAAGAAAGAAAAGAAAGAAAGAAAGAAAGAAAGAAAGAAAGAAAGAAAGAAAGAAAGAAAGAAAGAAAGAAAGAAAGAAAGAAAAGAAAGACAAAGACAAAGAGAAAGAAAGTAGGAGGCACAAAGGGGGAGGACAAAGGGAGAAGAAGGGGGAAAGGGAGGGGAGTTGGAGGGGAAAATAAAATGATAAATTGGACAATTGGACTTCCTTAAAACTAAAAATGTTGCTCAACAGAAGACATCATAGACAAGCCACAAATTGAGAAAAATAATTACAAAATAAATAGTTCAGCAAAGGCTATTCAGGATATATAAAGAATGTCTGTAATTTAAAAATAAAAATACAAAAAATTCCCAATGTTTAAGAATGGGCAAAAACTTGAAAAGGCTCTTCACACAAGAAGATATACAAGTGAATTGTAAACACGTTAAAAGGGTGCTCAACAATTTTAGTCATCAAGAAAATGCAAATTAGAGTATAAGATACCATTTCATACACACTAGAAAGGCAAATATCAAAAAGACAAATGTTATTAAGAATTTAGAGCAACTGGAACATTTCCGATGGGAACGTAAAATGCCAAAACCAATCGGTTTTGGAGAACAGTTTGGATGTTTCATATAAAGCTACACATACAACTACTCTATGACCCAGTTCTATTCTTATGTATCTACTCAAGAGAAGTGAAAATATATGTTCACAAAAGACATATATAAAAATCTTTATAGTTTTCTATGAAAAGATGGCCACCACCACTAATTAATAGAGAAATGCAAATCAAAACCTCTGGGAGATATCACCTTAACCCCATTATGATGGCTACAGAAAATAAGTGTTGGCAAAGATGTGGAGAAATTGGAACACTTGTGCACTGTTGATGGGGTTGTAAAATGGTGCAACTGCTATGGAAAACAGTATGAAAGTTTATAAAAAATATTAAAAATAGAACCATCACATTAGCCAGCAATCTTACTTCCAGATATATGTACAAAAGGATTGATAGCACAGTCTCAAAGAAGTATTTCTACAACCATGTTCCTAGCAGCACTATTCACGTTAGCCAAGAGGTGGATGTAACCCAAACATTTAACAATAAACAAATGCATAACATACAATGGACTATTACTCAGTCTTAAAAAAGAAGGAAATCCTGTCACATGCTACAACATGAATGAACCTTGAGGACATTATGCCAAGTGAAATAAGACAGTCACAAAAACATAAATACTATATGATTATACTTACATGAGATATCTAAAGTAGTGAAACTCATAGGAACAGAAAGAGTGGTAGTTACCAGGGGCTGTTGGAAATAGAAATGGGGATATTTTCAAGATCAGATTTGCAAGATGAAAAAGCTTAAGATTTGCAAGATGAAAAAGTTCTGGAGATATGTTTCACAACAATGTGAATATGCTTAACACTACTGAATTGTATACTTAAAAATGGTTAAGATGGTAAATTTTATGTTATGTGATTTTTTTACCATAACGAAAAATGTTTATAGTTGCCTCATTCATAAAATCGTCAAAAAAACTCTTCTGGTGCTGATGAGTTGATGGGTGCAGCACAGCAACATGGCACAAGTATACATATGTAACAAACCTGCACGTTATGCACATGTACCCTAGAACTTAAAGTATAATAATAATAAAAAATAAAAAAATAAAATAAAATAAAAAAATAAAAAAATTAGAATCAAGCCAAATGTTCAACAGGAGAATGATAAAGAAATTGTGATATAGTCATAAAACGAACTACTACTGGCAATTTAAAAAGTGACCTACAGGTATATGCAAAATCGTAAGTTAATCTTAAAAAGCATTGTGCTAACAGAAAGAAGGCAGGCACAAGATACTGTATCATTCCATTTACATAAAATCAAAGAACAGAAAAAAAATATTAATTTATTTTAATAGACATTAGAATAGTGATTGCCTATGGGATAGGAGAAATTACTGAAAAGGAGGACAAATGAACTTTCTGGTGTAATGAACATATTAGTAACTTTTTTGGAGAATGGTTACATAGATACATGCAATTGTCAAAATTCATTGAACAGAACATCTAGCATGTGTACATTTTATTTTATATTACACCTGAATAGAAAACATATTTTATAAACACAATGAAACATTATGCTAAGTGAAATGAGTGAGTCACAAAATGACAAATACTGTATGATTCTACTTATACAGGATATACAAAGTAGTGAAAATTCATAGGAAAAGAAAATAGAATGGTGTTTACCAGGAACTTCAGGAAGGAGGAAATGGAGAGTTGTTTAATGAGTACAGAGTTTCAGTTTTTCAAGGTGAAAAAGTTCCAGAGATTATCAGCTTAAGGAGATTTTGGGCTGAGACAATGGGGTTTTCTAAATATACAATCATGTCATCTGCAAACAGGGACAATTTGACTTCTTCTTTTCCTAACTGAATACCCTTGATTTCTTTCTCTTGCCTGATTGCCCTAGCCAGAACTTCCAACACTATGTTGAATAGGAGTGGTGAGAGAGGGCATCCCTGTCTTGTGCCAGTTTTCAAAGGGAATTTTTCCAGTCTTTGCCCATTCAGTATGATATTGGCTGTGGGTTTGTCATAGATAGCTCTTATTATTTTGAGGTACGTTCCATCAATACCGAATTTATTGAGCGTTTTTAGCATGAAGGGCTGTTGAATTTTCAGCAAAGTCTCAGGATACAAAATTAATGTGCAAAAATCACAAGCATTCTTATACACCAGTAACAGACAAACAGAGAGCCAAATCAGGAATGAACTTCCATTCACAATTGCTTCAAAGAGAATAAAATACCTAGGAATCCAACTTACAAGGGATGTAAAGGACCTCTTCAAGGAGAACTACAAACCACTGCTCAGTGAAATCAAAGAGGACACAAACAAATGGAAGAACATACCATGCTCATGGATAGGAAGAATCAATATCGTGAAAATGGCCATACTGCCCAAGGTTATTTATAGATTCAATGCCATCCCCATCAAGCTACCAACGAGTTTCTTCACAGAATTGGAAAAAACTGCTTTAAAGTTCATATGGAACCAAAAAAGAGCCCACATCTCCAAGACAATCCTAAGTCAAAAGAACAAAGCTGGAGGCATCACGCTACCTGACTTCAAACTATACTACAAAGCTACAGTAACCAAAACAGCATGGTACTGGTACCAAAACAGAGATATAGACCAATGGAACAGAACAGAGTCCTCAGAAATAATACCACACATCTACAGCCATCTGATCTTTGACAAACCTGAGAGAAACAAGAAATGGGGAAAGGATTCCCTATTTAATAAATGGTGCTGGGAAAATTGGCTAGCTGTAAGTAGAAAGCTGAAACTGGATCCTTTCCTTACTCCTTATACGAAAATTAATTCAAGATGGATTAGAGACTTAAATGTTAGACCTAATACCATAAAAATCCTAGAGGAAAACCTAGGTAGTACCATTCAGGACATAGGCATGGGCAAAGACTTCATGTCTAAAACACCAAAAGCAACAGCAGCAAAAGCCAAAATTGACAAATGGGATCTAATTAAACTAAAGAGCTTCTGCACAGCAAAAGACACTACCATCAGAGTGAACAGGCAACCTATAGAATGGGAGAAAATTTTTGCAATCTACTCATCTGACAAAGGGCTAATATCCAGAACCTACAAAGAACTCAAACAAATTTACAAGAAAAAAACAAACAACCCCATCCAAAACTGGGCAAAGGATATGAACAGACATTTCTCAAAAGAAGACATTCATACAGCCAACAGACACATGAAAAAATGCTCATCATCACTGGCCATCAGAGAAATGCAAATCAAAACCACAATGAGATACCATCTCACACCAGTTAGAATGGCAATCATTAAAAAGTCAGGAAACAACAGGTGCTGGAGAGGATGTGGAGAAATAGGAACACTTTTACACTGTTGGTGGGATTGTAAACTAGTTCAACCATTATGGAAAACAGTATGGCGATTCCTCAAGGATCTAGAACTAGATGTACCATATGACCCAGCCATCCCATTACTGGGTATATACCCAAAGGATTATAAATTATGCTGCTATAAAGACACATGCACACGTATGTTTATTGCGGCACTATTCACAATAGCAAAGACTTGGAATCAACCCAAATGTCCATCAGTGACAGATTGGATTAAGAAAATGTGGCACATATACACCATGGAATACTATGCAGCCATAAAAAAGGATGAGTTTGTGTCCTTTGTAGGGACATGGATGCAGCTGGAAACCATCATTCTTAGCAAACTATCACAAGAACAGAAAACCAAACACCGCATGTTCTCACTCATAGGTGGGAACTGAACAATGAGATCACTCGGACTCAGGAAGGGGAACATCACACACCGGGGCCTATCATGGGGAGGGGGGAGGGGGGAGGGGGGAGGGATTGCATTGGGAGTTATACCTGATGTAAATGACGAGTTGATGGGTGCAGCACACCAACAAGGCACAAGTATACATATGTAACAAACCTGCACGTTATGCACATGTACCCTACAACTTAAAGTATAATAATAATAAAAAAAAAAAAAAAAGTTCCAGAGATGTGTTGTACAACAATGTGAATATACTTAACACTACTTAACTGTACACTTTAAGGTGGTAAATTTTATGTCTTTTTAGCACAATTAAAAATAAAAAACACTATGAGAGAACCTCATCAACTCACTAGAATGACTAAAATTAAATTGACAACATCAAATATTGGCAATGATGTAGATCAAAGGGAATTCTCATAACTTGTGTGCAGGAAAGTAAAATGAGAAAATATTTCACAGGGTGTTATAGAGTTAAGTGTACACTACTCTTTAACCTAGAAATTCCCTTCCTGGTATTTCTAGGAGAAATTCTTGAGAGAAATTCAAATATGTGTCCATAAAAAGACTGGTTCAAGAATATCCATTGCACTTATATAGACAATAGCCAAAATTGCAATCAACCCAAATGTCCATCAGCGGTAAAATGGATAATTAAATTGTGCTATATGCAATGGAATACTACTTAGCAATAAAAAGGAACAAGCTACTTATACATGGATGAATATCACAATCTTTCTGTTGTCTGTTTCCACTTATATGATGTTTTAGAACAAGCAAAATTAATGCAAGTTAAACAAACAAACAGAAAAACAGAACTGTGGTTGCCTCTGGTTTTCGGTGAACACAAATTTACTAAGGGACACAAGTGAAATTCTGGAGAGAAGGGAATGTTTTATATCAGGGGTCAGCAATCTTTTTCTATAAAACTACAGATAATAGATAACTTGGGCTTCGCAGATAATACATGGTTTCTGTTGTTTTATTTTTTCATAACCCTTTTTAAAATGTAGAAAATATTCTTTGCTTCCAGACTGTAAAAACAGCCTATGGGCCATAATTTGCTAATCCCTACTTTATATCATGATAGAAGTCTAGATTGTATGGGTATGTCATTTTATCAAAATTATAGAGAAATGATATGGGCATTTCAATGTGTGTAACTGCACCTAAAAATACAGAATTGAAAATTAATAATAACTACCACAAAATTAGGGATGTGAGAAATGGGTGAAGGTATAGATGAAAAAAAATATAGGATAATGATGATTGTTGAAGGTGAGTTTTGTACACATAAATGTTATACTATTTTGTTTATTTTGCATATGTTTCTTCCTTTCCTTTTTTTTTTTTTTGGTAGCAATGGGGTCTCTTTATGTTGCCCAAGCTGGTCTTGAACTCCTAGGCTCAAGCTATCATCCTTCCTCAGTCTCCCAAAGTGCTGGGATTACAAAAAGTGGGTTTTTTTCAAAAAAGAAAAATTTCTGGATTGTAGCTGAAGCAGTGCTTAGAGGAGATTTTCTAGCTGTAGGTGACTAAATTAGAAAATAAGAAAGGTTAAAATCAACCATCAAAGCTTCCAACTCAGAAACCTAGTAAAAGAGCAACAAATTAAATACAAAGTAAGTAGAAGGAAGGAAAAAAAAAGATAAGAATATAAAAAAAAAATAAGAAGAATATAAATCAATGGGACAGAAAGCAGGCATACAATAGAGAACAATCAACAAAGTTCAAAGTTGATATTTGGAAAATATGAATAGAATTAATATCCTCTAGCAATGCTGATTAAGAAAAAAACATAAATTATCAGTATCAGGAATGAAACGGAGAACATCGTTACAGATCCTAAGGATATCTAAAAGATAGCTTGAGCATATTATATATACAACTTTGTGCCAATAAGTTTGATAACGTATATGAAATGAACAACTTCCTTTAAAGCCATAACTTACCAAAACTGGCACAAGAAGAAATAGAAAGTTTGAATAGTCCAATATCTATTAAAGAAGTTGAATCTATAATTTGAAATCTCCACACAAAGGAAAGAACAATAGGAATCTACTAAAGAGATTTAAGCAGTGATAAAATCGGACTCAATTTTGAAAAGAGTAGTTTGCAATGTGAAGAATGGATTTGAGAGTGGATGTGATTAGAATAGTTAAAAGACAGTTGCAAGGTGCCAGGGGTTAGGGGCAGACAGGTGTGAACAGGTGGAGCACAGAGGATTTTTAGGGGACTGAAACTATTCTGTATGTTGCTATAATGGTGAATACATGCCATTATACATTTGTCAAAATTCGCAAGATATATAACACCAAGAGTTTACCCCAATGTAAACTATGGACTTTGGGTGATAATGATGTGTCAGTGTAAGTTCATGATTATAATCAATCAGCCAGCCTGTTCATAGTTGGGGAGGCTGTGCATGGGTGGGGACAGGAGATAGATGGGAACTCTCTGTGCTTTCTGCTCAATTTCCTGTGAACCCAAAACAGTTCCAAAAAATTAAGTCTAGATGTTGGAGTGGATGCAGTGAACAGAGAACACTTTTTTTTTTTTTTTTTTTTTTTGAGATGGAGTTTCAGTCTTGTCACCCAGGTTGGAGTTCAATGGCATGATTTTGGCTCACTGCAACCTCTATCACCCGTGTTCAAGCAATTCTCCTGCCTCAGCCTCCAGAGTAGCTGGGATTACAGGCGCCCACCACCACGCTCAGCTAATTTTTGTATTTTTAGTAGAGACAGGGTTTCACCATGTTGGTCAGGCTGGTCTCGAACTCCTGACCTCAGGTGATCCACCTGCCCCGGGCTCCCAAAGTGCTGGGATTACAGGCATGAGCCACCATGCCCAGCCGAACAGGGAACACTTCTACACTGCTAGTGGGAATGTAAACTACTACAACCACTATGGAAAACAGTATGGAGATTTTTTTTCTTTTTTTTTTTTTTTTTTTTTTTGAGATGGAGTCTCACTCTGTCGCCCAGGCTGGAGTGCAGTGGCATGATCTCGGCTCACTGCACCTCCCAGGTTCATGCCATTCTCCTGCCTCAGCCTCCTGAGTAGCCGGGACCACAGGTGTCCACCACTACGCCTGGCTAAGTTTTTGTATTTTTAGTAAAGACGGGGTTTCACCATGTTAGCCAGGATGGTCTCGATCTCCTGACCTCGTGATCCACCCGCCTCGGCCTCCCATTAGCCACCGTGCCCGGCCAACAGTGCAGAAATTTCTTAAAGAACTAACAGTAGAACTACCATTTGATTCAGTTTTCAATCCCACTACTGGATATCTACCCAGAGGAAAAGAAGTCATTATGTGAAAAAGATACTTGTACACGTATGTTTATAGCAGCACAATTTGCAATTGCAAAAATATGGAACCAGCCCAAATGCCCGTCAGTCAACGAGTGGATAAAGAAATTGTTTTGTGTGTGTGTGTGTGTGTGTGTGTGTGTGTGTGTGTGTGTATGATATAGATGTGTATATATCTATTGGTATATATGTGTATATATATCACATCATATATACATATATTTATATATATGATGGAATACTACCCAGCCATAAAGAGGAATGAATTAATGGCATTTGCAGCAACCTGGATGGAACTAGAGACTATTAATTCTAAGTGAAGTAGCTTAGGAATGGAAAACCAAACATCGTATGTTCTCACTCATAAGTGGGAGCTAAGTTATGAGCATGCAAAGACATAAGAATGATACAAAGGACTTTGGGGATTAGGGGGAAAGGGTGGGAGGGGGGCGAGAGATAAATGACTACAAATTGAGTTCAGTGTATACTGCTTAGGTGATGGGTGCACCAAAATCTCACAAATTGCCACTAAAGAACTTATTCATGTAACCAACTACCACCTGTTCCCCCCAAAAAACTATGGAAATAATTTTTTTAAGAAATTAAGTCTATGAAAAGAAAAAAAAGACAATCTTAGTAGCTCTAGTGGGAGATGATGGTAGCTTGGACCAGGATAGCAAGAGTAAAAATCGAGAAAGAGAAGGACATTGGAGCTTCAAGGAAAATGGAGAAGCTTTGATGTATGGGTTGTAGGAAGTGAATTAACCAATAAAGTATAATGGAATTATGAGGTAGTAGTAAGGGACATTTAAATATAAGAAACCATGAATTTATAGTGGAAACAATATACTTTGTTGCATAACTTTCTGCTATAATATTTGACTGTTTAAGTGCAAGCACAAATAAAGTTAAGAGTTGGGATCATATAGAACTAGAGTTTTGCAAGTGGGTCTGACCAAAAAAACAGAAATATTAATAAGAGCATGTTCAAATGATGGATTATAGAATCTGAATTGGACAATAAAGTAAATAAAACAAGGGCTTGTGAGTTTGGAGAAAGCAGAGGTCAGTAGAGTGGAAGACCTGATATAGTCAAATATAGGAACAGTTGGGATAAAAGGAGGTTATAATCAGAGAGTGTGATGAATTCATAATTTGGGAGGTGAAGCTTTTTGTTTGTTTGTTTGTTTTTGTTTTTTTTTTTTTTTTTTTTTTTTTTTTTTTTTTTTTTTTTGAGACGGAGTCTAGCTCTGTCGCCCAGGCTGGAGTGCAGTGGTGTGATCTCGGCTCACTGCAAGCTCTGCCTCCCGGGTTCACGCCATTCTTCTATCTCAGCCTCCTGAGTAGCTGGGACTACAGGCAGCCACCACTACAACCAGCTAATTTTTTTATATTATTAGTAGAGACAGGGTTTCACCATGTTAGCTAGGATGGTCTTGACCTCCTGACATCGTGATCCGCCCGCCTCGGCCTCCCAAAGTCCTGGGATTACAGGCGTGAGCTACTGTGCCCGGCCAGGTGAAGCATTTTCAGTAGCAGTTATAGAAGATGGAAAAGCAGAAGGTATTAATATAATGGTAGCAGTGTTTGACCAAAGCAGAATGGAAGAGAAGATTATTAGGACAATATGACAAAGAATGAAATAGTCAAGATATATAGTTGTCCACAGTCCATGTCCAATTGATGTCACCAGCATAACAGCAGGTCTTGGAGTAGAGAGGAGGACCATGATCCATATCCCAAAATATTCAATAAATTAGGGGTAGTGAATATGGAGAGTAGATGGAAGTAACAGGAGGTGTAGAAGATGCTAAAACAGATAGTGGCATTAGCCTCAAAAGCTTGTGAGTGTGTTTAACAAAGGCAAGAGAATCATCGTTTGGGAAGCATCATCAGTAATCAAGGGATACAATTTCACCACATGATCATGATCCTGAGGTACTGAGGCATAATAACAGCCACCACTGGAGAAGAAGTGGCTACGGGGAAGATAATATTCTCAATAGAGGCTCTAGAATGGCCCCAAATATTTTTTCACAAAGTAAACACTTTGTTTCACAGCAACTGCAGTTTACTCCTCTTCGCATTTCTTAAAGAAAGAGATAATCTCTAACAACTGAGAATTTCCTTTAAAGAACTCCAGGATACTTTCCATTTGCCTTTAGAGGAGTACAGGGAACATGCCAATCAGTTCCACATTATGGGGAAGAACATGAGACTAAGAGATACAGCCTAATTTTTCTGCACACAATTTTGCAGAAGTTGTGATCTTAAAAGATGTTGAAAAGTATCAGCTCTGTGGCCTTCTGACTCTAGCTGCTTGTTTTTCAAGGACATCCATCCCATTGTGCACTGCTCCTTTCTATATCTGGCTCAGAAAGGTCTGCTTTCCATCTGGATCCTGGTACCCAGCCCTAACGTTATAAAGGTCATGAATACATATAAGTAGTCAAGGCAGTGCTGGACTCACAGTGACAGTATGATCAGATACGTATAAATAGTCAAGGCAGTGCTGGACTCACAGTGACAGTATGATCAGATCCACCTCCAGCTTCAAAAAAGCATTCAACTAAAAAGCATTAAAGCACGCCTACATGGTAAATTGGTAAATTCTAGAAAATCCTGGCTTTCTCTCTAAGTTTGAGTTATACTCTATACCTGACATGGCAACACAAGTCAGTGAAGGGAACACATAAAGAGATGTCATGAGGATAATGGGAGGGCAATTCTTCACTGTCGGAGAAGGAAATTACAAATATGGAAAAGTAAAAAATAAAATAAAATAAAACAGAATTAACCCTGTGGCACTGGATTAGAATTAGAGAGTTTAGTATGAATTTATGGTTTTAGATAGATTTATTGATATGAATATTATAGATACTAATTGAATAAAATAAAAACCCATATGTGCACACTGATATAAATAAATGAATGAATAAATAAATGAGGAAGAAGAGAAGCTTCTTTCTTATAATAAAATGTCAACCAGTAAATGTAGAAACAATGATGGAATACGACATTTATCAATGGATGTCAAAATTATTGGGTAAAACTTTGATGAAGAACAGGATATTTACATAAAGTATCTCTCCCAATATTATATATTAATTACAATAAGATAAAAGCAGTTACTCTCCAGTGGAGGAACTTGGCAGACAGCACCTACTAAATTAATTACTTACTAAATTAAGTAATCAGGTTAACATCACTAATAATGGGATGATCAACATCATCCTCATAAAGTGCCTCCTGATAAAGTGCACTGAAAAAGACACGTAACTTCTGTAGTATTCTGGCTGAAGATGCATAGTTTAAATCAATCTTGAGGAACCCAGGCAAACTCAAATTGAGGGACAGTCCATGAAATAATTGATCTGAATTCAGTAAAAATATAAAGATGAAGAAAAACAAAGAAAATCTGAGAAACTGTTACAGATTAAAAGCAACTAAAAAGATATGACAGCCAACTAAATGTGTGAGTCTGGATTAGAAACTGATCTGTGGGAATATTAGCTGTATTGTATAAGACCATTAGTAAAATTAGAATATGGGAAGTAGTTTAGATAATAGTATTGTAGCAATGTTAAATTTTCTGATTTTGATCATTATACTGTAGTGTTTTTAGGAAGTACACACTGAAGTGTTTAGAGATAAAAGGGCATAGGGTCTACAACTTACTCTCAAATGGCTCAGAAAAATAATGTACATAAATATATAAGTAGATAATAAAAAGCAACTAGGCAAAATGTAAATAATTGCTGAATCTTTGAATTATTCTTGAAGCTTTTTGTAGGTTTGAAATTATGTCAAAATTAAAAGCTACCCCAAAAAAGATGTCATGGACACACTCTACCTTGAGTCAATACTTCTAGTGTATCAGCTGTCCCAGGTTTGGCCTGTTTTGGCTCCATAATTTGGACCTAGATTTCTGTTTAGCATCCTGGATTATCAAACCAGTGTAGAATTGTCTATTTTAGTTCTGACCTTGATCCCCCTTTTGGACTCATGTCTCATTATCTTGCCTTCATCTCCGGGCATTACAATCACGTGTAAGAAAAATACCAAATTGGCCGGGCATGATGGCTCACGCCTGTAATCCAAGCACTTTGTGAGGCCGAGGCGGGAGGATCACCTGAGGTCAGGAGTTCCAGACCAGCCTGACCGACATGGTGAAACCCTGTCTCTACTAAAAATATAAAATATTAGCCGGGCGTGGTAGTGGGTGCCTGTAATCCCAGCTACTCAGGAGTCTGAGTACTCAACTACTCAGGAGAATCCCAGCTACTCAGGAGAATCGCCTTGAACCTGGGAGGCAGAGGTTGCAGTGAGCTGAGATTGTGCCATTGCACTCCAGCCTGGGCAACAGGAGCAAAACTCCGTCTCAAAAAAAAAAAGAAAAATACCAAATCATAACATCTCTTCCTAACCTCTAGGACATGTCCTATCTTCCACAGGCCACATATCTTCCATTTCCTTTGTTTTCTCACTTGTTCAGTGCTCTGGAAGTAGTAGTTGCCTCATTCAGATTTGTTGGAATGATTTGAAATGGCCCGCTTCATAAATGTACAGCAATCTGTGATTGCCTTTTAAAATCCCACTTTCAAGAACCTGAAGGAACCCAAGATAGTATTCACAAGTCTTGTATGGACTCAGTCCAAGGAGGAGCCAAGATTTTAAAATGGCTTAGGAAGGATCATCAGTATCCTTGCCTTATCTACAGGCTGCTTTCTTAAGCAAGCCATCCAAGGTCTCCTTGAACATAATTAATGGGATTAGGGAAATAACCACTTTTCAAATAGAAATTACCAAGTGACTGGAAAATGAAGATTTGGAATGATTATGGGATATTTACTTGATAATAATCCTAATAGTTACCACTTGATAAAGAAGCTATGCGCCAGGAAATGCACAAGATGCTTTACGTGTATTGTCTCTTTAAATCCTCATCCAACCTAAAGGGTAGACATTAATATAACCCTTTTATAAATAAGGAAACTAAGGCTTAGGGAGTTTAGATGACTTGCCCAAGTTAATACAGCTCTTACATGGTAGAGCTGAGATTTGAGTGCTTCATGTCTCTTTGACTCCAGAGCACATATCTTTGCCATTGCATAATATGATCATGCCAACCCAGTAGCAACCCTGCAGTTTCCCTGAACTGATTTGTTAAGGGGTCTTCCTAAACAGCTCTGATGTTAGTTACTTTGGAGAACAGATTTATTTTAGTGGGAATTTACATAAATGAAGGTTTCTCATACCATTTCGAACACATCACTTGCTCTTGACTTGATGGACTTAACGTCTCCAAAATCTCCATGAGGGAGCTTTTTCAGCCACACCCAATCACCCTAGAAAGAAAAGGAGGAGAATGAATAGTGGTTAAACTTAGTTCCCAGCAGTTTTAGAAAAATGTCCCTTCCACATAAAGGGTTTATAGCTATACCAGCAATCCAAATAGACATTTTCCTTCTCTCCCACCCTCCACCTCACAGACATTCTGTATTCTGAGCTGAAATGAAGTCATGCACAGAAGTTAAACTCAAAAATTACAGTTTCTCAAGACAGGGAAACAATTGCAGGTATGTAGACTCCAGAAAAGGAATGATACCACTCTTTGCAAAGCCTTTCTTAACTAACTGTAGGAAGTGCTAGGTCATTTCACTTTTTCATAGCTAAGTGATGTAGCACCAGGTTCCCCGTGATTAATGGTGATGGTTAGTGGTTGCAATTCCCACTGCCTTGAGGCGTCTGTGGAGGGAAACGTAGGGTGGGAGATGTAGTGTAGCAAATGTTTCCTGCATTTACCTTGATCCATTTTTCTCTTGTGGGACAGGCCATTTGTGTGTGTGTGTGTGGAGGGGGGGGGTTGTCTTATGCTTTAGTCATAATCCAATTGGCTTAAATCTAGATTAAACATTTCTTATTTGAATGCTCAATGTACTACCATAGTAATGTGAGTAATCTAGAGTCTTCCAAAAGTCTGTTTCTGACTTATTAAGTAAAAAACTGCTATTTTAAGGCTTCTGTCAAGTTAAAAACAACAATTATTTTATTGTTTTCACTTCAACACCAGCGCCTGATAATTTTTTCTATGTGCATAGCCTCAAGGATTCATCAGTCATAAAGCCCTATTTAGTTTCCATCCAACCCAAATTTAAAAAAATACAAATATAGATTCTTTCTTCTCCATAATAGTAATAATGCCTTACATTTGCACAATTCTCTCTACTCTTCAAAGTGATTTCACATCCATTACCTATAGCCTGGAGATTCCATTTCGGGCTGCACCAACTTGTCATCAAGTAGAGATAATAAAGCAGAGAGCTCTGTGCAGTCAAATTCCAAAAATAAAAGAGTGTAACCAAGCCGGGTGCACGCCTGTAATCCTAGCACTTTGGGAAGCCAAGGCGGGCACATCACGAGGTCAGGAGATCGAGACCATCCTGGCTAACACAGTGAAACCCCATCTCTACTAAAAATACAAAAAATTATCTGGGCGTGGTGGCGGGCGCCTTAGTCCCAGCTACTCAGGAGAGTGACGTGAACCTGGGAGGCAGAGCTTGCAGTGAGTGGACATGGCGCCACTGCACTCCAGCCTGGGCAACAGAGCAAGACTCTGTCTTTAAAAAAAAAAAAAAAAAAAAAAAAAAACAGTGTAACCACTCTCTTATCAAGGAATATATCTGGCTATGGCAGTGCATCTGGAAACCTGCCAGAGGCAAAGGCTAATGGAAGCTGCAGGCTTCTGAGTTAGTTGCCAGCACTTTGTATTATCATTTACTACCCAAGGAGCTCAAAGCCCTTTAACTAAGAAATAGCCCTCCGAGACCTTCAGCAGCTGGAAAAAACGAACAAACAAACAAACAAAACCCAACAAATGCACTGGCCAGGCTCAGTTCCCAGAGAGTTCAGAAGGGTAGTCCCGGATCAGTGCCTGCCTGCAGCAGAATGGTCAAAGCATTCGATCCACTAAATCTCCAAGTGTGGTCCCTGGACCAGCTGCATTAGCATCACCTGTAAACTGGTTAGAAAGGCCAGTTCTCAAGCCCCACCCAACACTTAACGAAATCAGAAATTGTAGGGTGAGGTCCAGCAATCTGTGTTTTAACAAGTCCTCCACGCGACTCTAATACAGGTGAAAGTTTTTGATCCACCATCCCAGCCTTTGCCTTTTCCTCATATTTATGAACTCTCCTCACTCATACTCTCTTCATTTACCTCTTACTAAGTTTCTTTCATCAAAATCTGCTCTCAGTCAGGGATCTAAAACTCATTCACAGAAGTCAGGAGGGCCTGACACAAGCTTGAAGTTTTACCCTTCAGAGAACTTTGCCCTTTAGAGGGACCAAAGGCTAAACATTAAGCTGAAAGAATAAAACTCTGTAACTGAAAATTCATGGAATCAACCAACGTGTGGGAAAGACTAGTGAACAAAAAAGCCTTCCCGGCACCTTTGCAGTTATGTTACTGAGCCCACAGGCACTTTTGTGCTAGTTAGAAAGGGTATTTTCTCTCAAATTTAAAAAATCTTAATTTTGTGAGTATATTATCATACAGCCTGTGGCAGCCCTGTGATGTTAGGCAGCACACCCTGGCTGTATACATACACATACCATACTCTCATTTATGGACACATCCCCCAGACACCAGGGAGCACATTCCACTAGCAGCATGGATGCTCTGCACATCACCAAATTCTATCTGCCCAGTGAGGCCTCTTTGTTAGCTTTGCAGTCAGGCATTAGGAGTTGGGGTGAGAAGTCGAAATTGGTCCTCTGAGAATATTAGGCAGGAGAGAAAAGCAACCTCAAGAAACTTCTGGAAAATAGTCAAGATAGTACATACCCAGCTACACATGAGTTTACCAGTGACTGTGTACGTGCATAGCTGGGAGTGCCAGTATAGATGTAGATGTGAGAAGGCTCTTCTACCACCTCATTCCAGAACTAGGCTGGGAAGCCAGAATCTCTGTGCCCACTTTGGTACCACTCACACATAAGTTGGCATATGTTACAATGTGAATATTACCCTCTTAGATGTAGTTCCCTTTTGCAGAGCACAACCTGAACATCAGTACTCACAGTCCTGACTCTGCCTCACACCTGGTACCCCATACCTTCTTCCTAGAGCCAGCCCTATTGCAAACATGGGCTAACCTTCTGTCTGGCTTATTAACTGCCACCAGCAGCTAAGCAGAGCTTTTTCCTGCCAAATCAACAAATGTGAGAGCTGGAAAGGGTCATAGGTATCCCTAACACAATCCCTTCATATTTTGATAAAGAAACTGAAAACTTAAGAGATTAAGTGATTATCCCAAGGTCAGAAAACTAGGTAGTAACAGAGCCACAGTTGACCCAAGGTCTTCCATCTCCTACTTTGTTGCTCTTTCCTTTCGTTGGGGTTTCTTTGGTTTGGGAGATTTTTGTGTGTTTGTTTTAAGATTTAAATAATTCTCACAAAGTTTGTAAGCAAATTTTTTAGTCTGTGTGCATTCTACTTCATGAATAATGAGGAAAAGGGAGGAAATGGGCAAGTTTTATCTTCACCACACATGCACTATTTGTTTTGTTTTTTTCTTCTAAGAGAGAATGATAAAATACTTCACTCATCACTCACTTTTTAATTAAGAGCAAGAAACATCAAACTCTATTCACTTAACTTTTTAGAAGTAATTTAATGTCCATCAGTTTTGAACTAAAGCCATGGTGTATTAATAAGGGGAAAGAGCACTAGATCCTAGACCTGGCTCTGCTTCAAACTCAAGGGTGGCCTTAGAACAGCCACTCAATCTGCCTGAGCCTCAGTTTCCTCACTGACAAAGCTGGACTTACTAGATGATTCCTTAGGGCTTACTAGATGATTTCTGGACTTACTAGATGATTTTTTTTTAGCTCTGATGATCTGCGATTCTGTGATAAGAAAGAAAAGATGGTTGACGGAAGGGAGGGGGCAGGGAGAGAGTTACAAGGGATATAGAAGGTGAGAAGACAGAAAAAATGCTCTGAGAAAGAGAGATGAATGGAGAGAAAGAAAGATGAGACAAAGAGGAAAACACAGGGAGAAGCAAAGAGGAAAAAGTAGTCAGAAAATGAAGAGGGAAGATGAATTCAGTGGGTTCTCTCTGAATGTGTCAGGGTTACACTGCTGCCCACCACACCTCGTCTCACCCAGACTGTAACTATTAGAGCAGATCATGACATGTCCCCACTGCATCTGCTATTCACAGCTCTTTCTGCCTGGAAGTCAGCTCATCTGGCTTTCCTTTCACATTTCAAAGGCTATCTGTGAAATGAGGGCTGATTTTCCCACACAATTCCAAAGGTTATGCATCTGTGTGTAAAATAAAGTGTGAATTTGTGAGTGTAGTACAATGTGATAGCATGTCCTAGGGAAACCTGTCTTTTGCTATTAGATATCTGCTACTCCAGGCACCTTATCTGGAAATTCCAGGTCTTCCAATGACAATTCTTATGAAAATCTGATTTATTTTAAACAGAAACTAGACAATGAGTCTTCTTTAAAACATTCCTAATAGAATACTGTTTCAGAAGACACACTACGTCTTTGTTTTATCTGTTAATTCTATTGGCTTATGTCCCCTCTTTGAGTCCTCTTTAACCTCTTTAGTCAGTCCTCTTTAGTCAGGGCAGTTTTCTAGCCTCAGCTTCCTTCCTTCACACTGTGCCATCAGCCTAATATTGACTTCACCGTGTAGGTATTATTCTCATAACACCCTCCTTTTGTAAAAATAAAGTCCCCATTTGGCCTACACCATTTAAAAATACTCATGATCTGACTGACCAATAGTCATTCTTAGCTCTCTGCCTCCTTCCAAAATGAGAAAATACCTGACAGACTGTTAAAGGCCGGTTACATACAGATGTTAATTTTTTTCCCCTTCTCAATTCTACACTATAACCTTCCAACCCCACCAAATAAAACACACCACAATTTAACACATAAATTATTCCACAGAATCAGAGAATGATAGCATATTCAGCCAGAAAAGGCCTTAGAGGTCTGTTAGACCAGCAATTCTCAACCCAGGCTGCACATATCAGAGAACTTTTAAAAAATACCAATACCTGGCCCCACCTCATGCCAACTGAATCAGAATTGCTGAGGGTGGGGCCTGGGAGCAGGTATTTCTTAAATTTCCCCAAGGAGATTCCAGTAAGCAACCAAGGTTGAGAATTTAGTTCAACCCTTCATTTTACAGATAAAAACCAAGGTTATGGAGATTTACTTCAGAATCCCAGAGGTGTCAATACATTTCTAAAGCCATCAGTTCATTCCATTTGACATTCAAGAGCCATCTGGTTACCCTATCTTAGGTCTTTGAGAGAGTAGAGCTGACAATTCCCCAATACCTCAAGTTTACATTTGAAGCGGTTCTCCTCTTTGATTGAATTAAGTCCAAAGCAAGATCCAGAGGTTTCTGCCACTAATTTAAGTCAAAGCCCTCACATAGGCTGAACAAACATACACCATGCTAATGTTGGTGTTGAAGGCCTATAGTCCATTTGTGCTGCTATAACAGAATTCCTATGACTGGGTAATTTATAAAGAGAGGAATATATTTCTCATAGTTCTGGAGGCTGGGATGTCCAAGATCAAGGTACCAGCAGGTATGGTGGTCTGGTGAGGTCTGCTCTCTGCTTTCAGGATGATGCCTTGTTGCTACATCCTCCCAAGAGGAGGAACACTATGTCTTCACATGGCAGAATACAGAACAGCAAGCTAGCTGAAGGCTGCATTAAGCCTCTTTTATAAGAGCCTTAATATCGTTCACAAAGGAGAAGCCCTTGTGGCCTAATTAGCTCTTAATATCATCACATCAATCTGTGAAATCAAACAAATCATATGCTTCCAAAATACAATGGTAGGATATGCACAAGATAGACATTTCTATTCCAAAAGTAAGAAGTAGGCAAGAAGAAAGATGTAACAGGTCCAAAGTAAGTCCAAAATCCAACAAAACAAACAACATTAAGTCTTAAGTCTTGAGAATAATATTTGACTCCATGTTCCAATTCCCAGACACATTGGGGTGGGTGTTGGGCCCCCAAGGCCCCAGTGGATTCCACCTTCATGGCTTAACTGGGTGCAACCCATGCACAGCTCTCACAGGTTGAAGTCAGTATGACTGCACCTCTCCCAGACTGGCGTTGCATTCTGGTGGCTTTACAGGTCTGGGGTGTCAAGGGTGGCCATGCCCCAAAGCCCCACTAAGCACTATGCTACTGGAGGATCTTTGTGGTGGCCCTGACTCCACAGTTTTGCTGAGTACTGCCCTAGTAAGGACGCTTTGTGGTGGCCCAGACCCCACAGTTCCACTGGGTATTGTTCCAGTAGGGACTCTCTGCAGTGGCCCTGCCCCTGTGGCAAGTCTCTGCCTGGGTGCTGAAGCTGTCCAAGACATCCTTTGAAATCTAGATGGATGTATCCATGCCTCCATACCTCTTGCACTCTGAGAGCCTGCAAAGTTGGCACCACGTGGATACTACCAAGATTTATGGCTTGCATCTTCCAGAGCAGTAGGCCAAGCCACATCTTGGACCACCTGAGTCAGAACTGGGAAGGTCAAAGAGCCCTGCACTGAAACATGGGAAGCAGAGATTTGAGTCAGCCCCAGGCGGCAAGCCCTGGGATCTCACAGGTGCCCTGGACCGCATCAGTGTCCTGGGCCTCTACTTTGAAACCAGTTCGACGCTCAAGGCCCTGGCTCTCTGGGCCTGTAAAGGGCATGATAGCTTTGAAGATCCCAAAATGTCTTTGGGGTCATTCTCCCATTCTCCCGTCATCTTGATGAATAGCATCTGGCTTCCTTCTATCCATACCAATCTCCTTAGCAAACTTTTTTTTTTTTTTTGTCACACTCTTGGTTTTCTCTCCTAAACATGCTTTTTCATTCTTCACATGGCAAGGCTGAGAATTTTACAACTCTATATGTTCTGTTTCCCTTATTTTTTTAAAAAAATGCATTCTGTCTTTAAGTCATTTATCACTTTTTGCATCTTACTATAAGCAGTTAAGAAAAGCCATGCAGCACCCTGAATGCTTAGATGTCTAGAGATTTCTTCCACCAAAAATCCTCATTCATTGCTCACGAATTCTACCTTCCACAGGGTCCTAGAATATGGACATAATTCAGCCAAGTTCTTTGCCAATTTATAAAAAGAATGGCTTCTTTTCCAACTTCGTTCCTCATTTCCATCTAAGACTTCCTCAAAATGGTCTTTAACGTACATATTTTTACCAATGTGGTCAATCTGTTCACGACCACTTAAGTAATCTCTAAGAAGAATCAGGCTTTCCATACAGTTCATCTCTTCTTCCAAATCCTCAACAGAATTTCCCTTACCACTCCATTCTCAGCAATCAAGACTTTTTCCAGCACTCCCTTCAAAAGTGTTCCAGCCTCTCCTCATTACCCAGTTCCAAAGCGACTTCCACAGTTTTAGGTATTTTTTTGGTAACAACTCACTGCTCTGGTACCAATTTCTGTCTTAGTCTGTTAATATTGGGTAATTTATAAAGACCAGAAAATTATTTTTTACAGTTCTGAAGGATGGGATGTCCAAGATCAAGGCGCCAACAGGTTTGGCTGTCTAGTGAGGGCTGCTCTCTGTTACCAAGATGGTGCCTTGTTTCTGCACCCTCCAGAAGGGAGGAATGCTGTGTCCTCCCAGAGCAGAACGTGGAAGGGCAAATTAGCCAAACACTGCATGAAGCCTCTTCTATAAGGGCTTTAATTCAATTGATGAGAGAGGAGCCTTCATGGCCTAATCACCTTCTAAAGACCCCATCTATTTATACCATCACATTGGCCATTAAGTTTCAACACCTGAATTTTGAGAGGGACACATTCAAACCATAGTAAGGTCCCTGTCAATTATTTATCTAATGGAGAAGAGTATTCATTTGAAAAATCCAATGTGGTTGACAATCTAAAAACTCATTCTGTCCTGTTTTGGACTTTCTTTGTAGTTACTGTTGAAGTTGAGAGTATTTGCTGCTCTTGGGAGTATCTTCAAACAAAACAAGGAAACCACACTGAGAAGGCCTCACTTAGAAGGAACAGAAAGGCAGTCTAGTTTCCCTTTTACCCCCTGCTTAACTCATTCATGCTGAGAAGAAACAGTTCATCTCTCTGATGCAAGATTTGTTCTGGTTGCCAAATTCTAGTATCTTAGATCAGGTGGTACAGGGTGGCCTCTTAAAGCTTGAAAGACCGAAACCTCAGTGGAATGAAAAGGATTTCTATTTTCAGCAGCAGAAAGTAACCTGTTACTCCAAGAGGCAGAACAGGTGAAGAAAAATAAATAACTGAATAATTTTTAAAGTCTCAATATCAGAAGTACAAGTATAGGAAGAACAACTAGAATTTGAAGAGAAGGGTACCCCAAACTCTGCCGTGCACACGCATGTCTCTAGACATCTCATTACAAACAATAGACTCAGGGAGTCATTTCTTCTATTATTATCTATATATCTTCTGGAGTGAGTGACACATTTAAATGTTTGGGTCTCAAGAACTTTTTTCTACATGCATAGTAAATATATGGAGTTGAAAGACCAGTGAAGTTATAAATAAGTAGATTTGTTGCTGAGGAAAATAATTGCCAAGAATGTCAACTAAACAAGTCCATAAGCAAACACAGACACCAAACTGGAAAGACTTGCCAAAAGCCCCAGTATTTTTACCCAAAGACTAATTACTAAATCATTGCCTCATTTTAAAATCCAAGAAAGCAGTAGATTAGACAGCTGTTAAATATCTTACTTCATAAATCGCTATGTTGGAGTTTTCATAGGTAGCTGGAGTTAGACTGCCTGAAGAAAAGGAGAGTCTTGGGAACCTCCCACTTTGGACCTCTGAGGTAATCTGGAAGCTTACACTGGCACGACTTCCTCTCTGTGAAAGGATTAGGAAAGAAAAGTTATGAACAAAATACTCATGATATAGCACAGAGCTTATCTGAATTTTCTTTTTTATTCCTAAGAAAAGAACCGTATGAGTTGAACTCTGTAAACATGAGGTTGATTGATTTTCCCTATCCTTCTGAACTTTTTTTCTTTTTTAGTTCAGGGTTGGTACCTTGTTTAACCACCATGTAGCACCAAAAAATTATAAAGGTGCTTCCATCTCCTAGAGAGGATTAAAATTATAGATGGGGGCAAGAAAGAATGCCAGTCATAATTTAATCTGGGACCCTCACTTTATAGACAAAAAAGTAAGACCAAAAAAAGATAAAATAAGTTTCCTAATATCATACAGCTAGTCAATTGTTTAGTTACAAGAATTATTGTTTATAAAAATCTAACATTAAAAAAAGTCAATAGCAGACCTAGGACAGCATCCCACCTTGCTGACTCTCAGGAGTGGCTCTTTTTGTGATACTATCCTGAATGGCATCCTTCTTTGTGCAGGTAAAATTAATGGCAGAGGGATCCCAGAAAGCAATAATAGTAGAGAGTGAGCAGATCACATGCCTATATATAATTTATGAGTCTGATGCTTAAATGGGTCAAATTCTCTATTCCTTGATTTTTGAAGTTGAACACATAAGTCTGGTAGGAAAGGGCTGGGAACTGCACAGTTGAATGACAAGAGGAAGAGTTACCTGCAATCTGTGTTAACCTTTAAAATTGAACCTCTGTATCTTCAATTGAACCAGTAGACTTATTTCACATGAAGACATATAAATCAACAGGTTCCTCATATTCTCCATACCTCCAAATGTGCCTTTCTTAGAATTAAAGCAATCCAGAGCTAGTAGTTACATTTTGGTATTGTCTAGGAGTGCCCCCACCCTCAACTCCAACATCCCTGTTTTATAATTAGGAAACAAAGACCTAGAGAGGTACATAGGGACTGGGACAAAAATCTTGGTGTTATATCTGATCCTGTGCTCTCTCTACAACTACATTATGCTTTATTTTACTTTGCTTGCCAATAAAAATTAATCTTAACTACTTCCCAACACTCTACCCCTTAATAGTCTTTGATCAACTAAAGATTACAGCTGAGTTAGCCCAGAGTTAAGCTCCTTCTATGAAGACTATCACAAAGTTCCAAGACAATGGTAAACTCCACCCAGCCCCCAATGTGCTGAAATCTCAACAGCTCAAAATTCAGACAAGATGGAAAACTTGACTCTTCACATAACCCCAGCATCAACCTGAACACTCCCCAACAGAGCAAGGTCAGGGAGGAATCTACTTCCCTTTCATTCTTTATTTTCATATCTCAGCAGGAGTACCTAGATCTGTATATTGAGATATAGACCTCTCCATGAAGGGCAAAGGAGAAAGCAAGGGAATTGCCAAAATCCACATACATTTTGACTTCAGCTTCATTTTCTTCTAAAAACTTCCTTTCCTAACCTGACTTCTCCTGACCTGCCAATTTTTCTAGACGGAATTAATTTTATATTCACTAAGAGTTTACACTTTCAGACATTCCATTTGGATGGAATTCTTGGCTTGGCTTCTTGACTGATTAGGCACAGCCAGCTGCAAGTTTGTGACTACACAGCAATTAAGGAAAATGTATGCTTCCCCTATCTCTTCCCATCAGAACCTCTGATACAAGCCAAATGCCAAAAGGGATCTGGAGGCCAAGAGCTATGTTCTTCTAGGGTAATGCCATCCTTTTCCACCTGGGCCAAAATAGTAAAAACATAAAATAAAATAAAACAATTTTTTTTTCAATTTACAAAAGAACATTGCCTACTATAAGGCTACCAATCCCTTATAACAGTATACCAATCCCTTAGTAACAGTAATAGTCCCGTTACTATTCATTTTTCTCACTCATGTGGTAAAAAGTGATGACGTTTTATTCTCATCTCAAAATTTATGCACAAGTGAAAAAAAAACTATCAGGATGAGCAAGATTTTAAAACCCTAGGTACTTTGTTTACCTGAAGGTAGCACTGCTCAGCTATTTATGGTGACTTTGTGAGGCCTGGTATGCTTTAGTCACCCAAATATGGTTTATGTCTCAGTACAAATGAGAGGAGGAATAGGTGGAGGTCTTATAGACTACACTGGACTATTGCAAATCCTATACAAATTAAAGCCTCATTCAGCCCAAAATTGAGCTCTGTGTATCATTTTGATATGTTAGAGCTAAAACATCTAGGCAATTGATATGAACTGTCATTTTGACATGGATACCACCAAAGAAGTGGGGATTTTACAAATAGGTTTATTGCTTTTGACTGAAACTTTACTATATTTTGCTACATTTAGACAATAACTTCTAATCATCTACTTTTACTACTGAACATCCATTTCTGGATAAAACATCTTGTCACAAAAGTGAATACTTTTTTCTTAGTATTGGGTTACATATTAGTATTGCTTCAGAGCTTGTATTTCAACATCTATACTTTCTACTTAAAGCAGGAAATTTTATGCAAGGCATACTGAGTATGGCAAATCCAGACAAATTCCACTACCATGAGTCCTAGGGTCCTTTGGTGGCTCCAAAAATGGGGACTAATATCAATAAATTTTTATGCCACAAGTGTGGAGTGTAGGCTTCAGCCACAGTGACAGTTTTGGCTTTCAGCAATACATTTCCAGGAACACAATATCAACCTTACGAAAAGATCTGATGATTTAAACAAGTAAGAATTAGGGTTATAATTGAAAATTAAATCAAACAGCTGAACAACTAATTTGACTCCAACTGCTCAGGGTAGTACCATGTAAATCCATTCTTACCCAGCCAACTAACTAAATATACCCTTCAATTTCACATTCAGGCAAAATACCAGTTTGGTCACTGAGATAACAATTAATTATCAAATCTGGCACAGTTGTGTAGCAAGAGTAAATGGCACATGAAGACAATATAAGGTGTTTGTATACTCTTCCTATATCCACTACCATACTATAAATTACAGACTAGTGTCTTTACTGTGGCTACATATACTAGCACAAGGAGACACACTAGCTAGCTTTGACAGTACTCTTCCCCACATGTTCTCTTCTCCAAGCTTCTATTTATGCTGTTTCCTCTGCCTAGGATGCCTCACCTATGGGGCCAGATAGGTAATATAAAGAGGTGAAATATGCTGAGTATAAGACAATATAGAGTGGTGGGAATTGTATCAAACTGCAAAGAACATGCCTTTTCCACAAAACACAACTACTACTGAGTTATAGCCAATTGTCAGAATGAGATCCAAGGTTGACAGATCTTCCAACTTTTAAAGAAAACTCAGAAATCCAGATTTTTATATGTAATTTCATAATTTCAAAATTCTGGCTTTTTTTAATAGCTGTGAGGGTGAAACAAAGTTGGTTACCA
The DNA here is from genome assembly GCF_024542745.1 of Macaca thibetana thibetana. Taxonomy (NCBI): domain Eukaryota; kingdom Metazoa; phylum Chordata; class Mammalia; order Primates; family Cercopithecidae; genus Macaca; species Macaca thibetana. The sequence goes on from NC_065598.1 coordinate 105,072,865, forward strand.
GTTTGTGACCTAAACAAACCCTATCCTTCCTTCATTAAGACTCAGTTTTTGTGCTGAGTTTCTGAAAAGCCTCCCTCCACTGATCTGCCTCCTCTGAAGTTCTACCACACTCTAGTTTCTTTGTACAACATGGCGTCTCTCTTGTGTGGTATGATTTGTCTCTCTAACTTAACTGCAATCCTCTTGAAATCTGGGACTACATGTCATCTTTCACAAAGCCTAGCCCCAGGGGTAGGACATAGTAGCAGGCCTTTAATGAAGATCACCAATTACATTACAATCACAACCAGTGAAGACCTTTTGGTGAAATGCAACTCTCTTTCACTAGTTGATTAATTCACCAAACTTTTACAAGCACCTACTATATTATAAGCATTGTTAGGCTAACATTTTAAAAGGTATATTGCTGCCCTTGAAGAAATAACCATCAAATGTTGAGTCCATATATACAAAGAACTACATTAAGTCAAAGCTAAACTACTGCTCAAAGTGCACTGCATTCACTTGCACAACAATGTTCTAAGGCTGCACTATTTAATAAAAATGTAACATGAGCCATATATGTAATTTTAAGTTTTCTAGTAGTCACAATTAATAAAAGGAAACAGGTAAAATTAACTTTAATAATATACTTTAACCCAATATATCTAAAATATTTAATTTTGACATTTAATTAACTTTGTAATTGTTTAAATATTTTTTTAAATTTAATAAGATATTTTACATGTTTTTGTACTGTCTTCTAAACCCACTGAATATTTTACTCTTATAGCATATCACAATTCAGACTAGCCACACGTCAAGTGCTCAATAATTATCTGTGGCTTGTGGCTACCATATTGGACAGGGCAGCAAAAGAAAAGGATACGCCTTACCTTACTGCCAAAGTGGGGGTTGATAAACGTTACATCCTCCAAAGTCAGTAGAATTCTATTGGGTCCTTTGATCAACTGGATTTTATTTATACGACGCCTAAAACAAACATGAAATCAGAGGGTCACAAGGGACTGGGTGTTTTGGCAAAGCCAGGGTTAATTTGCCCTAAGATAACAGTTAAAGAATATTCAAGGTATACAAAATAATTGGGAGGATAATCACACATGGATTTTTACCATAGTACCCACAGGAAAAGAAGGAAGCCACCCCGGCCCGCACAACTTGCAGTTACAAAGACCAAAAGAGAAAAATTAAAATGCTCTTGAAGATGCATCAAAAGAGAGGTGCGAAGGCACTGCATGGGAATGGTATCTCAGGCTAATAAAATGGTGATCCCACATCAAGGGCACATTCATAACAACACGTCTGAATACATTTAAGGAACTCAATACTCTTTCTCATATGCCATAGTATTTATCCTGATAATACCAGGGCCAAGAATCATTAATCTCCATTTTATAGACAAAAACACATTAGAGAAACAAAACAAAATTGAGCAAATTGGCATGAGATCCCCTAGCCTGAGGCAGAGCTGGAACTTGAATCCTTGCTCCCTGGCTGTGGGCCCAGATTTCTGCCCATAAGACTCTTGTCTTGTAAAGTTGCCAAAGCAACAGGTTGAAAAGTGGAAAAATTCAATCAGTTGGTTGCTTTGTCTACATGATTCCAAACAAGTAGGCTGACTGAGTTTTCTTCTTTTACTGAATTGGTCTCTTGTCTGAGCATTACAGACACAGTTTAAACCTGATTCTCTCTAAACATGCCCATTAATTTGTAGTGAATGTAATTATTTTCTACAAATCAATTACTAGACACACAGGAGTTTATGATGTGTACTCACACAGTCAGGTAGGTCTGACTGGGCAACTTGAAGACCTGGAGGGAATCTTGATTAGTCGGTATGCTCGTTTTGTTGTTTTGTCTTGGGGGCTCTGACAGCTACAATTTGGCTTTGCTTTTTCCATAACCCCATAATGGTTACTCTGTGGAATGTGTTAAAGCCAAGAGCCATCATGGAGAAAACAACCACTGAATCAAAATGCTTTGTCAAGTTGCTTTAAGAAGTTTACAATGTCACTGTAGCTTTAAGTATCAGCAACTCAGTTTTTCTCAGTGATTCCACTGGTTTGTAAACAAACAATTAATGTGTTTCTAATTGTCTGCCAACAAACATGTCCCTTATCACTGTGGGAGCTGCTGCCCTGCAGAGAAAATTAAAAGAGCCCTGTAGTGGATTCTTGGGTACAGCACATGAATCTTTTGGCAAAGTAAAGCATCACTCCCTAACTCATCTGTTTCATATGTGTGGTGAATTGTCTTAAAACAGGCACACCTGTAAAAATAATCATGCTACAGAGTACACTCTAGTAGAAAGCAAACTGGACTCCCAGTCCAGAGATCTGGGATGTGGTGCAGATTCTGTCATTAATTAGCCAGGTCCAAGTGACCTTGGATAAATAATTTAACCTCTGCATGGCTCAGCGTCCTCATCTAGCAGGATAATAGTCCTTGCATTACCTGCTTTATAGAGTTGTTTTGAAAATCAAATCAGATAATGTATGTGAAAGTGCTCTGAAAAGCATAAAGCACTATGAAAGTATGAGGGCTCATTATTATCATTATCATCATTAGTATAACAAAGCACGGGAGAGCTTTATAGAAAGGCGATGCAATCTGGTTCCGGAGGAGTAGGGAGAAAGGAGGAGTTCAAAGAATCCTTTGTTTTGGGGTGGTTGGGTTCTTTGCATGTCTTTCTTTCTGAAAAAAAACCTTAAACAATCAAAACATACAGAAAAGGAAGGAACAGAGAGTTACTCTCCTGCAAGTAATCACCGTCTATTACAGAATCTCATCAGCCGCTCAGCTCTTCTGATTGCAGCCGTGGTGGGCAGAGAGAGGGAGGAAGGCAGCAAAGAGGGGGCATCTTTTGTGCTTTGTTAGCTGAAGAACCAAGGACCAAGTGAGTCTGGGAAATGATGTACCTCTTTCCCATCTCTGAGTTTTCTGTGACCACTTGAAGTACCAATTGTCTCAAACTCATTTTCCTCTCCAATCATTTTCCTCTCTAATCAGGTCCCTCTCCAATAATTTTCCTCTCCAACCTTTGCCCTTCAGCCCACAAGATTCAAACAAACCCCTCCCCACTGTTTTTGTTTTTTTTTTTTTTTTCCTTTTTTCCTTCCTTTTCCAAGAATTGCAGACTAGGCTCACTCAAAGCGCAAAGAACCAGTCCATACAGTGAGAAAGATGAGTGAGAACTGTCAGTTGGGGGGTTGACAAGTAACATAAACAGCTGAGTGACTACATTTTCCACACTGCCATGGGATGTTTTGGCATTAGGTAGACAGAGTCTGTTACTCCTCAAATTTCTCTAGACAGGGAAGCTTTTTGATTGGATAGAGTTAATTTTTGCTAAGTATCTAATGATGTTAATTAAATACTTTATTCTTCGGCAGCAGCTAAGTTAAAGATATTGAATTTCTATTCTTAGCAGGAATATATCCCAGTTACAGAAATTAAAAGAAAAACTTCCTTTGAACTAGTGTCTTTATCAAGTGTGTTTTAACAATTCATAAGCTACCTACGACTCTGTGTGACTTTATCAAATTTCTAATACTGGGGAAATTTAATAATAGAAGTTTTTCACAGCTATGCCAACATTTTAAACACTAAGAGTAACACCTGTTATGGTTTCAATCCAGGATTTCACAGACTTATTAAAATATCAGAGCTGGGAAGGCTCTTAAACATCATCTAATCCAATTTCTTCATTGTGCAAATGAGAAAATTCTGGCCAAGAAAGGTTAGGTGGCTTGCCCAAGGTCACACAGCTATTTAATACACTATAGAAATTTTTTCGTAGAACTCAACAAAATAGCCTCACTCTATTCCCTACCAATCCAGGCCATATTGTTGTCAGGACCACCCTTACTAAGAGGTGACAATGATGTGGTTTGCAGGGTGGCAATGGAAAAATGAGATGGCTATAATTTATTTTATTTTTCACTTTCCTCCAATTGTTCTAGTATGGAGAGGGTCCAAGTGTTAAAATGCAAAGTTTCTAAGAAACAGCTGTCATGTTAGGCCATCTTCAGCCACTTATCCCTGGTTCTGTAGTACCTCATTAGATTATTTGGTCATGTACTAAGGGATCTGAGGGAGGAAGGCAAAACTTGATGATAATAAAGATGTTGATGGTTAGACAGGATAACTTTTGCCCAAGGAAGCAAGATGGCAGAAATCTGGAATGTGATACCCTGGACAAAAGGCATGAGTATCAAAGTGAAGATCCTGAGCTTCCAACAATCAGCAAGAGAGTTCCTTATTCTTGGGAAGGGGTTGAGATTTTACCATTTATTGAGCACCTACTATGAGTCACATACTGTTCTAGGTGCTTTACTTATTTTAGTTTACTTAATCCCCATTATAGTCCTATGAGTTCATACCATTATTCCTAGAGCTTGGATTTTAGCAAAGTCTGCCTAATTCTTGAAATTCATTAAAATATCTCAATTCCATTCCCTATCATCACATATCATTTGGGCAAGGAGATGGTTACAGGAGACTCTGCTAGGAGAAAGGAGAACAAAGATAGGGAGTACACAGGCCCTAAAGTACTAGTTCTCTTATTTCACCATTGTGTTGAGAGCCAGATCTATTCACAGGCAACAACACTGACAACACAGCTGAGGAAGTTATTCTTGGCATCATGAAAACACTTCACTCTAAATGGGGCCTGTAGGAATGGTAAACCACTGTGGAAAAAAGAAAATCAGTGGGTCATGTAATGAGGCAATTGTAATGAAACAGGACTTCCTGGAAATCAATATTAACAAGGCTATTATGGGCTTGTATTTTTTTATATACAAAAAGAACAAAAAATGTACCTTATAAAGTAAGCAAATCCATTAATAAACAGCAGGGCTATAAGCAAAGTAAGGCAGACCATCATGGCAAAGGCAGCATCGATGCCTGCAGAGAGTGAGAGGAAGAGGAAGAATGGCATTATCAGAGAGAGGCAGTAAATAAAGGGCACCGCAGAGTGACTCCTCATGCTTTCTGGTGACTCTAAAATCAAGCCACATCTACCTAACCTAATTCCATTTTTTCTCAGCACAGTCTGTCTTGTTGACTTTATGGACACAGAAAGCAATTTCACTGTTCTGAAGCAAAACCACTCACCACTCTGACAATAACAAATCACATGAATTAAGGCTTACCAGAGTGTTTCTTTGGAGGAAAAAGTCCACGAATGGAAAACTTTGAGTACCTTAATTTAAGTTGGACAGCAATAGAGTTCTTGAGAATAAATATGTTATCTCACCTGTGAAGGGTAAGTATTACCTTGCCTTCATAAAATAAAAGGCCTTTTTAATTCACCTGAGCCCATAGACCTTGCAAGTTATAGATGAAAAACACAGAACTTCTCCTTCAAGGGTGAGGGTAAGTCTGGTTTTGATAATTAGTGTTTTCATCAGAATGTAAATTAGCCTCCATAAAATCTAAATATTTGGATAGATTAGTAAGATTTTTGAGGGAAATATGATGTGAGTGAAGACGTAGCTGGATATATCATGCTAAAGCAAAGTAGAAATCAAAGCCCCTTTCAAATAGATGCATTTGGTTTTAAGAGTATGGTATACAGTTGCATAATAATATGGGTCCTTCCAATGATCCCCTCTGGCTCTCAGAGATTTGACCAAGTTTCCCCTCTTCCACAAGCTAGAGGAGTTCCACCAGTCAATCAAACTGCAAGTATTTACTGGATACCTACTGTGTTGGGCAGTTGGACACCATAAAAATTATTAGCTATGGTCCCTATCCTCAAAGAGCAATATATTTGGGAGTGGGGGTGGAGACAAAATCAGTACACAAGAAACAATTGAAAAGCAATTTTGTGCTAAGCTGTGAGGCACAAACTTTTTTTTCAATGGGAGTTCAGAGAGGAGAGAGTATAGACATGGTATTTCTGTGGTGGGACCTGATTGGCAGGATTTGGAAACATCAAGGGATGGATAGGGGACCTTGAAAGCAGGAGAAACAATCATAGGTCATAGCCTACAAAAGAGCAAGAAGAAGGCTAATGTCTTCCTCTTTTTAGAGTAAACTCTTTGGGAAAGAGTGGGATTCTTTTTAAAAAGAGTGGTGGGGAGGCTTTTAAATTGTGGATGATTATTCAGGGCTGCAAAGTACCTCTCATTGTTCTTATTATTTTAAATTAACTAGATAGAGTGCCAAGAGGTGTACGTCACTCGAATGCAAATGACTGATTTTATGCATGTTTCAATATTAAAATACGCCTTCTCCTAAAGAGGTTCCCTTGTAACCCAAGCTGAGCCAAATTGACTACTAGCGATTTTCCATTCCTTACCTCCATGGCAGATCTTCCCTTCTGCAAACCAGCATTTTGCATCTGCTCTAGGGGGCCTGCCACCAGGGAAGTGAATAGGGATCCCTCCGAAACGTAGCAGCTCCATTTCCATGTCCACAGTGTAGGTGCTATGGAGTTCCCATTCTTTCCAGTTGGTGTCCAGGATTACATATTCTGAAATTCCATTTCCATTTGAATCTGTCCTTATCAACTGGTTGAATCCATAGAACTGCATGTTTCTGGAATGCTGAACCAGGCTGGCAGCACCAGCCTGTCCATTTTCTTTCATAGCATTATTCATGGCTTGTGCGATAAAGTAAATTGAATTGTAGATGGTTCCAAACAACGGTGAAACCTATTTTTAAAAATTACAATTATCTTGAGCCCTGGTCACCCTAGAGCAATCTCAGAGTATATTCTAAGCCTGTGTTCATTATTATGGTCTGCACGTCTGAGTGAAGTAGAGCTATGAAGACCCAGAGGAAAAAAATTGTTTCTAAGGACTTGCTCAGTTTCTCCCCTGAATTTTCCTGTTTTTCTCCCCCAGGCCGTCACATCTTTAAATATATCAAATATGACAATTTTATGAGCAAACCAAGTCATACACAATATATTTTTATGCTTCTAAACTAAGAAAATGATTTAGAATTATAAAGGGCACTTAAGAAAAACAACTATAGAATAGACAAGGGGAATTCAAAGGAAATATGCCAGGTTAATTACTGGTGCACTGTGCATGGTAAAATCATTTTGCTGGCACTACTGGAGTGGTAGGTGTGTGTGGAAAGACTGTAAATAATGTGTCTCCACAGTCCATGTCTGTATCCTGTCTTAGTTCAAAACGGCTATTTTTCTGGACACATGCTCCCCAGAGAAAGTGAACATTAGAATTCAGTTTTAAACACATACCTACACATACACACTCACATGTATGCACACGCAAACATCCACCCTGACACATACGCACCCAGCTATCTAGAACCAAAGTTTGCAGAGTATAGAGAATATGAATTTTAGTCAGAAAACCTATTGGTGTGCAAAGTGGCAAAGCTTCGACTTAAAACAGTAGGACTGCTAGGGTGGATAGCATAACTATGCCTGCTAAATAAATATGGTAAAAGCAACAATGTTTTTGTATACTATGCCCAGATGCACTGCCCATTAACCTTGTAAGTTTGTTTTTGTATAAAATCTTGTATCTTTTTTCCAAAAAGGTAGAGGATGAGAAAACAATTCCTCCCTTCTCTGTACCTCCCCCTACATGGCCCCTCACACACGCGGCCATGGCTTCATGGTTTTCCATGTCACTTCATTTCTAGGATGGAGTTCAAGAAAGCTATGGTCATGCCATTTTTCTGAGCATCAGGGAAAGCTGATACTTGCTACTTTGGTTTCACAAGGTCTAGAAAGCTAAGCTCCTGTAACAACCTTCATGTGAAAAAAAAGGGCTTAAAATGGAGTGAATCATTTTTTATTAGAAATAAAAGTCAAGATGCAGAGAGGTGTAGCAGATAGCAAGACACTGCCATGTCCTGTTAATGTAGAGTGGGGGTTTTCAACACCAGCTGCACGTTAGAATTACCTGAAGAGCGTCAAAAATAGCAGTGCCAAACCCAACCCAGACCAACAAAAAGAGATGCTTTTAGTTTGATACTCCAGTAATCAGCATTATTGAAAGCTCCTCAAATATTCTAATACGCATGCAGGATTTTAAGACATCAGTATAGAAGATGATACCCTGTCCTGTGATCAGTGCCTAATGCCAGAATGTTTGAGAAAGTCATTTATCAGCTTTCTCTGTGCTTCCGTTTCTTCCTCTGTGAAAAGAGAACACAGAATCATGAATGTCTAAACTTTAGAAGTCATCTTGTCTAACTATCTTACATTATAGGTAAGAAAGGGAGACACAGAGAAGTTACATGATCTGTCAAGTTCACATACCTGAGCATAAAATAAGGAGTAAAATCAGGTCTCCTGTTTCTCAGTTTAGCATTCTTTATTGGAATATATGTCCCCTGTGGTCCCTTCTGGCTCTGAACTCCTGTGAAAATTCCTAATACTTGGTATAGTTCAGGGACAAAATTTAGCTTGTAGACATTTTCATAGCCTGTTTAGGGGTTCTTCTTCACCTCGCTGACCTCTCTCTTCACGTTGGAGTGCCCCAAAACTCAGTCTTTGGTCTTCTTCTCTGTCCACACTAACTTCCTTGGTGATCTCTTTTGTTCTCGTGGCCTTAAGTACTAGATCTCTGCCATAACTCTCAGATTTATACTTCCAATTCAGACCTATAGCCTAAATTCCAGATTCATATACTCACTTGCCTACTTTTATATCTCCACTTGGATGTTAAAAATCAACATACCCAATGTTGAACTCATGATATTCACCCCAAATCCTCCTGATCCATCTACAACTAGTCTTGTCAATCTATGTTAATAACTACTCCATTCTTCTAGTTGTTCAGGCCAAAACCTTGCCGCACATAACAGAGCTAACTACTAGCAGAGCAGAAATCAATACCTCAGTCTCCAGAGGGTTTTATTCCAATGATCTTCCTTCATCACTCTGTCTCAAGATGTACTCTGTAGAAATAGATCATGAATGGATGGCATGTGCTGCCACCAAGGTATCCACACTTAGTTGCCTAGCGCACGCTGAGCTCCCTTAAGAGGTTTTCACTAATTCCCCCTCCTGACATTCTTGGATGCTCTATTTGATTGTCTTTGGAATTTCTGCAAAACCCTGACTGTTTTCTGGGGGCTTTGGTAGGTTATGACAATAAGTGAAGGATGGAAAGTGGAGTATAAAATCAATACTAGTAAAACAAATAAGTGAAAAAAAAAAAAAAAAAAAAAAAAAAAACAGGGCAGCAAGCTCCTGAAAGCAAACAGAATGCTAGTGTTCTGTTTTGAAAGGCACAGAGCCTTCTGGGAAAGAAAACTGCATCTACCTACAGCCAAAAGTGAAGATTAAAACTCAAAAACAACATTCCCAACTCTGAGTTTCTCCAACACACTGGGTTTTCAGCTGGCCAGGCTGTGCTGGCTTTTGTGCTCTGATTGACCTATTGGAGCTGACTGACAGAAACTCCCCAAGATGACTGAAACTGAAACCTGTTCTTCAGGATTCTCTAGCCTAGACAACACATGTACTCACAGCCACAACACTATGGTAGAGAGACTTATAGCATAGCTATAGTAACAGCATTCACTTGCAAAAGAGGGGCTGTCACAATGGTCCACTGTCACTTCGAGGCCTTGGAGTTGTGCTGTAGTTGGTTTGAGTTCCTGTTTCACCCATTGTGCCCTTCAGCAAAGGGAATTGCCTCTTCCCATACATCAAGGGCATACTCTGTTGGCATCATTCACAAAAGGTCTCTAGTTGCACTTGCCACAAATAATGAGAAAGAGAAAAGGTAAAAGGTGGAACACGGGAAGAAGAAGCATTCTCTACAGGCCTCTATCCAGCTTCTCACTGAAGCTCCAAAAAAGTAAGACAGAATTAGCGGGAACTTCTGTCAGAGAGATGATCTTGTTGACATCGCAGTCCAAAATGGTGAGACCACTGATGACTAAGCCTATTGTTTTTGCCTACTCTATAGACCTGAACCTGAAATAATTAATTATGAATGATAATTAAAACGTATCACTGGTTTTTATTCTGTTACTTTAGATAGCTCTACCCTAGGCTTTTAAAGTTTTTATCCAAGAGAATAAGGTTTGGATCAGGAACAGTAATATCTGAATTTGTTCAGTATAATGGTTTGTGCTGTTGTTAAGTTGACTACCATCAGTTCAGATTTACTGTGTCTGAGAAGACACAAAACCGGCTTCCCAAGAATTTTGTCCTCAGAAGTGTACATTAAAACATGCATAGCTTCAAAAGCCATCACTTGAAGGACAAAATGGCACATCAATTATGAACAAAAAGTCAGGCACATGCACAGATCAAGAAACCAAATGATAATTGAATTCTTGTTATTAAAGGCAGTACCTCCAATAATGCATGATCTCAACCCTTGGGCATAGCCAAGAGATGGATAAAAGACCAATGTGTTTGATGTGATGCACATCAACACAAAACCCTTATTTTGTATAGAATGGGGTAGAAAGACAATCTTAGCCACTGTGAGCTGCAGGCAACCTTTTCTGACAACCTTGTTTGGTGTGCCCCATTCTGGAATGTTCCAGTCCTAAACACATCTGCTGCAGCCTAGCATCCCCCTGCCAGGCACCCATATTTAGGGTAATGGAAAACAATAGCAATAACGAGCATAAGGTCCCCAAGTTTGCTAAGAAATCCTAAGGATTTCCTTTGCTTAATCAAATAACTGTACATTTGAAAAAATATCCAAAATGTGTGTTCCAGCCATATATATTTGTGGCCAATAGAATTTAACTGAAAACAAGCATTGAGAATACAATGAAAAGGAAGAATGCAAGCATCAAACCCTAATTCAGAAGTCTAATTTGTGCCAAAATTTAAAGGTACAAAGTTATAATCCTTGCCCAATCATCCTGAGACCAAATTAGGAAGTTCATCACTGGTGTGCCCACCCCTCAAATCTCTCTATTCTGATTTATTGTTCTCTTTTCACAGGTCCACATAAGGTCCTAGTACCACCTACATTACAGGAAAACAATTCAATAAATCTATTCAAATCAAAGTATTAGTCACTTAGCAATGTTACTTTGCCTGAGTAAAGCATTGGCATTAGATATTATTAGCACAGTGGAATAAAACACAAGCCTAATGTGTGGTTAAATGATCAGGATCTGGTAGCAGCCTTGGGTTGGAATCCCAGCTCTGCCACTTGCCAGCTGTATGACCTTGAGCAAGTTACCTTGAGCCTTAGTTTCCTCAACCACAAAATGTAGATGTTAATATATCTAATTTGTAGGCGTTATCTGAGGATTCCATTGGATCATTTATGTAAATGACCTGGTACAGAGTAAACACTGAATATACAACAGCTGCTATTGTTTGCATTTCAGAAGAGGAGCATAGGGCTCTGGTAACATCATCCTGGAAGTATAGTGTTCAAGTCCCTTGTCCTAGTTTTGAACTGGTGACCAAGAAGTACTAGAGTCCCAATTTTAGATCCAATTTCCTTAGCACCTGAATGGAAAAACTGTTCTCCTTCATTGGGGGAAAGATCTCATTTCTATTTTGATCTCTATTATATCCCCTGCAGAGTGCCTGACCCACAATAATAATAATAATAATAATAACTTTAATAATAATAATAATGGCTAACATTAATTGAGGGGTTATCAGGTGCCAGGCAAACTATGTAGTGTGTTCATTCATTTAATCCTCACAAGAACCCTGTTAGGTAGGTACTATTGTTATTTTCAATTTTTAAAATGAGGAAAAGAAGACATAGAGAGCTTAAATAAACTTGAGGCAGTCTGCCTTCGAAACCCATGATCTTAACCTTCATATTAAGTCTGAGCTTAATAAATACTTACTAACTTAATTAATAGGCTTTGGTGAACTCAACAGTAAAATAATATCACATGCACCCTTTCGTGACTTATTTTTTCCTTTATGACTTTCCATATTCTTCCTTATTAAACGTAATGAAATCAAGATTTTTTTTTTACTCCACTCTCTTTCTCCTCTCAAACATCACTCTCAAACAAAGAGAACAAGGAACAGAAACACTAAATCTCCATATCTAATGGTATCAGGAAACATCTGTAACCCTGTACCACAGAATCTGAAAATAAAAATTTGCTACAAACATGGCAACTGATTTAGCAAAGTGGAGAACAGTCAAACCTAAGTGCCTGCAGAGGGGAATTATTGATAAGCAACAAGCAGATCTGCCCCGTAAGAATCCTGGAAAGACTTAGTAATTACAACCACCAAGTACTGTAGAAGTGAAGGTGAGGCCAAACACTAAAAGAGGGAGAGCTCTTTGAATGTCTGCGTAATAAACATGTAGACATCCCCCATACCCGCCTCTACTGGGAGGTGCAGATGTCTACAGGAAACAGATTAAATTGATTCAGAGTAGCTCCAGAGCTGGGACACTAGACAAAAAAGAAGTTGGAAATGAGGTGGAGCACAAAAAAACAGTGATGGAGTTAAAGTTTTCATTCTTTTTTTTTTTTTTTTTTTTTTTTTTTGAGACAGAGTCTGGCTCTGTCGCCCAGGCTGGGGTGCAGTGGCCAGATCTCAGCTCACTGCAAGCTCCGCCTCCTGGGTTTACGCGATTCTCGCGATTCTCCTGCCTCAGCCTCCCGAGTAGCTGGAACTACAGGGCCCACCACCTCGCCGGCTAGTTTTTTTTTTGTTTTGTTTTGTTTTTTGTTTTGTTTTTTTTGTATTTTTTAGTAGAGACGGGGTTTCACCATGTTAGCCAGGATGGTCTCGATCTCCTGACCTCGTGATCCGCCCGTTTCGGCCTCCCAAAGTGCTGGGATTACAGGCTTGAGCCACCGCGCCGGGCCAAAGTTTTCATTCTTAATGGTGAGAATCCCAGTCTCCTCCCAACATTGCTTCTGGAATACTGACAGCTATGATTATGACTCCCGAGAAGATTAGAAGACTCTTCTCTGAAGAAAAAGACTACCTCAAAAGCCAAGGCATACAGATATTGACCAAAAGAAGCAAACAAAAAGCAACAGGTTAGCCAATTGCCCTGTACTGAAGCCCACTTGTCAATATATCCATCATGCACATAAATCTTCAAATCTGCGGACATCTAAGGAAAACTTTCAACATGAAATAAAAACACGAAAAAATAGGAACTGAGGAAAAAACAGATAAAATAGAGAGCAGAAGAAAATGTCAAAAGAACTATAATGAGTACCTCAGTGAAATAGGAAAAATACTGTATTGATAAAACAAAAGCAGAATGCTATTAAAATAATCAAACAACAAGAATGAACTCTTGGAAATTAAAAACATAATTAAATCATTCTTAAGAATTAGTAAAAGTGTTGGAACACAAAGATGAGAAACTCTCCCAGGAAGGAAAACTAAAAACAAAAATATGGACCATATAAGATAAATAATAAGACAATTAAAAGATCAACCAAGGACATCTTATATCTTACATATCTCATAGTATTTCCAGAGAGAAGAAAGATAATGTTCTTCAAGAAATTAACAAATAAACAAGAGAAGAAAATTTCTCATAAGGGATCAGCTTCTAGATTGAAAGCCTCCACCAATACAGCATATTATGTGTCAAAGACTCATACGTCATCATGAAATTTCATAGCATCAGAAATAAGGAGAACATTTTAAAAGTTTCTGAGGGGATAAAGAGGAATGAAAATAGGTTGTATCAAAAGATTAGGAATAAGAATAACATCAGTGTTCTCAATACCAACAGTGGAAATTGGAAGACAACGTGACGTGTCTTCAAAGTACTGACGGAAAATGATTTCTATCCTAGATTTATATACTCATTCAAACTATCAATCAGTAGTGAAGATGAAATAATGACTTTTCGGACATGCGAAATCTCAAAAATTTACCTCCTGTAAAAAGCTACTACAGGGTGTGCTCCAAAAAAATGACAGATTAAACCAAGAAAATAGGACATGAGATTCATAAAACAGTAGATCCTGCAGAGAAGAGAAAGAGACATTTAAGAATTATGAAAATAGAAAACTAGCATAATATTAATAGTTGTGCAGCAGCCTTAGGGAGCAACATGTTTAGATTGGAATAGGAAGACAGAGAGCCCCAGCAAAAACAAATGAAATTGATAAGAGATTTAATAGGCTTTACTATGTATAAAATTGTTTTGAGAGGATTTTACAGCCTTATCAGAAAGTATGGAAAGACTTAGACATTCAAATTAAGGTAAGCAAATTAAAAAATAAAGCAATTATTAACCCTGGTAAAAATGAAAAGTTACATGTGACAAGAATTATAACCATAGTATATCATGTGGATCAGCAATAAACGATATTTACCTAGGTACTATGTTAAAAATACTAAATGTGGATTTAACTATAAATCATGACATAACCATATTTAAGGTTTAAAAGAGAGTAAGGAACTACAAAAAAACTAAGAGTGCTCCTCAACTATAATAGTAATGCAACAAATAACGCTCAAAATTGATTAATCAAGAGTCACCAGTAGCAGCATAGCATTTAGAAACATAGAAGTAAATACCAGAATAAAGAGCTAAAAAAATATGAAAGTGGTTGCTTCTGATGAAGGGAAGAAAGAAGGCCTTATAGACTGCTTTGTTATTTATATAAACCTTTTAGCATTTCTTGACTTTTAAAACTATGTGTATGTATCACTTTGATAGCTTTTTCTTCATTTCATTTTTTACTTGTTAAAGAAGCAAGGGTATAAATTAAGAGATGTTGCAGACAACTGCTGTAGGCAATGCTCCTTGTATATAGAAATCTCCATTTCATTGAAAGTTATTGGGCAAGGGAGAAATACAGTGATCCTGTTAATGCATTTGCTTAACCATTTATTATCTGTCTCTCTCACTAAAATTTAAGGTCTATAAGGGTGGCAATGAGTGATGTGCTAATAAGTGTTTGACAACAGCCATATGGAGAGGGAAAAAAAAACTCTTATTTGTAGCATTTGCCCGTTTCTGTGGTGTAACTACTATCATGCCTGATTTCAAGCTACCAATTGATGTCACTGAATGCAGAGCTGGGAAAAGATGCACAAAATCAGCTTTTCTGGACTGGTTCTAATATACCATTGCTAGAAACCCGTCTGTCTTGTTTAGTGTTCTACCTAGGGTTCAGCGTAGTGCCTAGCACATCACAGGTGCTCCATAAATAGTTGTTGACCTGTTGACCAAATAGGGAACAAAAAACAGAAGCCCAGGGATAGGCAAATATCAAACTACATAATTTGATCTGAGAATATGCCATTTATAATTTTGAAAGCTGGAAATACTGAGAGACTCTCTGCCAGTAATCAGAAAACTTCAAGAGAGTAGGAAGCTAAAGTCAGATTGTAACTTAGATGCTAGGTCACCACCAATCAATAAGGTCATCCTAGCCTCAAAGGAGAAAAAGTGGAAAAAAAGGTAGCTGTGAGCCAGGCACTCTGATAGTCACTTTTTACATGTTACTTTGTTTAATTTTCACAGTAGTCCTAGAAAATATAGCTCACAAATCCATTTTACACATGGAGAAACTGAGGCTCAAATGTCTAAGTAACTTGCCCAAGGGCACCCAGCTAGTAAAAGTGAGAGCTAGAATGTAAACCCAAGTTTGTCTAAAACCTTAACATTTGCAGTTTCTGCTATACTGGCTGCCTTCTAAAGCACCTTTGAGCAAGATAATTTAGGGAAAGTGGGGGTTTTGTTTATTAGAGACATGAAGATAATTATCTCACCCTTTTATCATTCTTCAGTTATGAAGGTCCAGACTGGGCACCTGCAAACTGAGGGGTACAAATGCATCCAAACAGGCTTTTTCATAAGCTCTGGATTCTTTGTTGTAGCTATTCTATTTCCTTGTGTAAAGCAGAGTGCAGGCTGCCTAGCAACCAAGCTAATGGCACCTTTTTTTGCCTTAATTACCTTATGTTTTCCACAAGCTCAAAAGGATTGACGCAAATATCAAGAGGAGAAGGTCTGAGTTTTTATATCAAAATACCTGTTCATATATATACGAGCAATACATATACACATACATGTGCGCACACACACACATACACCCTCTCCTTCCTTTGATTCTTTGATTAAAATAGAAAGATGACTTTAATTTTATCTATGTGATGCCATACCATTGGCTAAAAAGTACAAAAATTCACCATCTAGTTGCTTGCCTATAAACACATCAAACAACAGGTTTGACCAACCATTCTCAGCAATTTGAGGAGTTTTGCAATTCTTTACTAAACTGACCAGTTGTTTTCAGCTATGTGTGTGTGTGCATGTGTGTGTCTCCTAAAAGAGAGTAATACTTATTATAAACTTATCAGTAACAATAAAGTCCAAATCCAGCACTGTTAATATCTCTGTTATTAATTTGTTTATTAGAACAAGAATCAGAAAAATATTTGATATAAATCCTCCAAGCAGAAAGAGATACATAAACCTAAATTTCATTTGAATCACTATTCAGACAGAGAAGCAGCCCACAGGATGATGAAATAAAGGACAGATAAAAAAGAATATGAATATCAGACACAATCAGCTGCCTACCTAACAGCCTCTTTCTTGCTAACAGAATCTCAATTTTGTTCACATTTTTCCAGCAGCTATATATTTTGTTCACACTTTTCAATCACAGTTGTCACATTCCTCCTTCCAGATTATTGGTTTAGGCATGGGCATAGGACACAATTGTGACAAAGAAGGTATGGGAAAAAGTCTGCTTGGGAGATTCTGGGAAAGATTTCCTCACTCTTAAAAAGAGATACAAGGGAAAGACAGCCTCCACTTTCACCTCTGGACATTTCCACCTGTATGTGATGTCTGGAACTGTGGCAGCCACCTTGGGACCATAAGAGGAACAAGCTCATGAGGGCAAGTTTAGCATGCTACGGCTTGTAAAGTGGAAAGATGAAAAGAACATGTTTCATTGATGACATTATTGACTGCTGAATTAACCAACCCTGGGGCCCTCCTATCTTCAAATTTTGAAAACGAATTATTACTTAAACCATTTTGTATTGAGCTATTACTTACAGCTGGAAGCAATATGACTAATACAGTATTCTAGCAAATGCCAGCGCTGTTAAACTTACATGTATGTTGTTCTAAGTACTTTTGAAAATGCCTACTTTCTACATCTGGCCTCCAGTGTACAGAAATGTCCCTCTGTACTTTTTCCCATCTAAATGGCTTCTTTTGTCTCCCCATCTTCCTCTTGTATTCCTCGTCTTCTTTGTATTCGTCCTCTTTGTTTTTGTCTTTGCTCTCCGTTGTTTTTTCTATTTTCTTCCCCTCCTCACTCCTTTTTTTTTCTCTAAGCCTTCAGTGGCTATGATTGGAATCTGAAATATGCCTATACATACATTTATCTACACATATATAAATACTATTTCTTGTATATCAGAAGGGAGGACTTCTTCCCCATTCCAAGTGGCCTGTCTTCATCCACTTACTCGCTCCTCCCCACAAAGGAGAAACGAATTAATCTGACTGGTTAGTTTGGAAGGAGAACTAAGTATGTGTAGCTCAGCCCCTCCTGTCTTCTTTCTCTTGGGAGCAGACTACCTACAAGAAGCAAATGCTCTGCTGTTCCTCTCCAGACTACACATTTTACAAAAGGCCTGCCCTCATGGGGCAGGACTGCAGTGGTCCAGCAATGCCATTGACCAGATGGAGAAGTTTGTTTAATCCTTGGGTTCAGTATTGGGAAGCTCAAATGCCTACAGGTAGAAGCCATATCCTCCAATACCAGAGTTATCAAAAATAAAGGTAATAGTTTATTATATACTAGCTCTTTTGCCTTATTGTTAAATTAATTCAGAACTTACACCACAAACAGGAGTTCTTTTTATTAGGCTCCCTTGAACAGCACTAGTATATATTAAAGTTTTGTTGCTCTGTTCTTAAATATATTTATTTTTCCTGACTATATAATGTCATCATGGGCTGCTTAAAGATAAAAGAAAAAAATCTCAAATAATATGCCTTTGTTTCACAAATGTTTTCAGCAAACTAAAGATGTTTTTAATTTGTCTGTGGTTGCCTGCCATTGATTGGATCTCCTATGGAATTGAGACTGTTGGTATGAAAATAATTTACCATGCTGATGTTTTAGGTTCTCAGCTCATGATAACTTATGAATGTTTACTTACTTGATCGAACTCCAGCTTCTCAGGAATTTCACCTCTTGCTGCTGCCTCTGTAAAGGCTTGATAGAAGGTCTTTTCTTGGGACTCCACTGTAATGGTCAACACTGCATCATAGGCTTCCCGGAGCTTTGGGTTGTTCCTTAGGACCTGGTAGGGGGTGTGCTTATAAGGTAAACTGTAGAGCAGGGCATCATAGGGAACAAAGACGTAGGTTCCATCAGTCATTTTCAGATCATGAGCCCATTCCAAGAGATGCGTCTGAGTCTCTCCCCCAATCAAAGCTGAATGCATACACATGATGATTACTGAAACCAACAAAGCAAGGAGGTTATGGAAGCAATCTGCTAGTAAAGCACAGTACCAAAAACTACAGAGAGGAAAAATAAATGTGTTCTAACCAATTTGTAAGTAGTTTCTTATGCCTCCAAGATAAGCAAGATGTTGTCCTGAGCTGAGGCTGAGGTATGTTCATGGACTCTGGATTGGGGACAGTGACAAGAGAGATGCCTACAGGCTGCAGAGCCTAATACCTAGACAGGAACAAGAACTAGTATAATAAATGGGGAGTAACATAAAAAAGAGGCTTTAAGGTTGGAAAAATCAGCTTTACATCGCAACACCACCAGTTTTAACTGTGTACCCTTTTTTAAATTACTTAACCTCTCTCTGTCTCGCCCATAAAATGGAGATAACAATAGGTACTTACGGGGTGGTAGTGATGATTGAAGAAAGGAGACAAGTCATTTACTTAGTACATAGCACCCAATAAATAGTAGCTACTATATACATAAGAATTAGAAGAGAGAATAGTAAGAGAGGATGGGAGATGTTACCACAGCCACTATTGCTTTTTATTGTCCATCTCCTACAAACATGCACTCTAATACATTTTGACCAAGTGTTCTCATCCTTACTAAGGTTATTATAGACAATGAAAAGCACTAACTCCCTCACCTATAAATGTTACCACAGGTTGAGTACTCCTTATACAAACTATCGAGGACCAGAAGTGCTTCAGACTTCAGATATTTTTTGGATTTAGGATATTAAGTATAATATTTGCATTATACTTACCTGCTGAGCATCCCTAATCCAAAAATCTGAAATCTGAAATACTTTAATGAGTATTTCCTTTAAGTATCATGTTGGTGCTCAAAAGTTTTCAATTTTGGAGCATTTCGGATTTCAGATTCTCAGATTAAGGATGTACTCTCTATAATATTATGGGTGAGCTGTTCAACTTTTTAAAACCTAACTTCCCTGTAATTGGAATTACTATGCACTCAATTTAATTCTTCCTAGACTTATGAAACTATGTTGTTTGGCAAGGTTATGCTAGAATAGAGTGGATTCAAGGGGGCCACGGTTGAAAAATGACAGCTAGATCATGAGACTGAAAGTCTTATATCCAATTTTGCCCTTGGCATGCTAAATAAGTTTAGTTTAAGCCCACTTGTGCTTCAGTGCCCACATCTTTAAAACGCAGATTCCAATGCATTTTACAGGTACACTGAGTAGTTTAATTAGATAGTGCCTGGCAAGTATTCTGAGCTCCTTGAAGAAAGGCAAAGACTCTATTGCTACTGGTAAATATTAATTATACATGTTTACACGGAAACTTTAATCTCAAGAACTAAGGGTGCTTAACTACATTCAATGACTTGTCTTTGGCATTTACATATTGTTTCATCTATTTTCAAACACCTTTTTACACTTGTTAAGCACCCCTAGAAAGTTTCCCTTTGAGCTAGAGCTGGTACCTTTTATTTTGTAAAATGTAACTAATAAGTTATGAAGTTGATTTAAACATACCACACACATATGCACATACCACAGCATGACATGAGTTTTCAAATGACCATTAACTCCTTCAAAATAATTACACTAAGAGGTTCTTCATGTATTCTGATGCTCAGACCTTCCTTAGAATTCTCAAAGGATATCTTTGGAGCTAGTGCATGAGCCACACAAGGAATTCAGCCTTACTTGTTTATAATCACACATTGTATAATGGGAAAATGGAGTGCCAGAGATGTTTGACAATGCAAGAGTTGGATTTAGAAAGAGAAAGTAGAACTGAAGACTTCTCACTCTCTCCATTTGGCTGAACCATTAAAAATAAATTAGTTTGGTCAAATTAGCGTAGTCACAGGGAGTTTAGTCAGAGGCTTCAGTTGGCCAGTTTGTCCAACAGTATCCTCAGCAAGTAGATCAGTATTAGCATCTTTCTTCTGCAAATCAGAGATTGAGTGATTTGTTCAAGGTTACTCAACAGTGATACAATTTGATTTAATTTACTTAAAGGGATATTTAAATGACTTTACTGCATGGAAAATGTTAAATAGAACTAGTGTTTGATGCTGATTGCAATACAGCAAATACTTTACCATACATTACATGTAGTAGGTGCTATTACGATGTGCCATCAAGATACACACTTCAGCACTGAAGCACTCATTCCACTAGCTGCTGGGTGTGTTAGCAGCTGATAGGTGATTTTTCTCTGAGAGTTGGCCTCAGCTAAGGAAAAGCACCTCTCTCAAGGTTACATGATCTCAATAGTGTGTTGGGGCTCACTTTTGCTGGTTCAACTTCCAGAGATTTTGTGAGCTAGTTAACATCATGTTATTAGCTTGAAATTGACCATTGTGGGAGTGACCTCACTATGGAAATCAGCAAACACTACAAATCAGAACTTTTTTCACTCTGAAGATCTGACTGTTAAACAATTATTATTACACACTGTGCCCCTTTCTGTGGGTGCAACTGAACCTAATGACTATTCCACATGGAGGTAGAAGAGCCCAAACTCCTCATCTCAATTCTGGACAACTCTGAAGGGTCATACCAGTTCTAGAGCGCCCCCTAAGACCGGCTGAGGCCTTTGTTGTGGCTGCACTGCAGTTCAATTCTCTCTGCCCAATCCTACTGTCTTCTCTTCCTCACAGGTGTTCTCCTTGAAAATACTCATTAAATAAGCTTCCTGCACTCAAAGCTCCATCTAACAGGCTGCTTTCCAGGGAAACTGACTTGTGACACTGGATTAGAGCCCCCACCTTACCCTGAGATGATTTCTACCCTGGCACTTACAAGATTTGTTGCTCTTATTTACCTATATCAGCTTCTACTACCAAACTGTGAGCTCCTTGAGGTCAGGAACTGTGTCTTATTTATTTCCATATCCTTGTACATATTATGCACACAATGAATGTTGTTTAGATGAATGTTTGTAAACTAACAGCCTCTTCAGGAGGAGAGCTTGTACACTTGGGTATTTTTTGTGCGTTCCTTGAGATATGAGATATGAGCATATATTGATTGTTAGGATGGAGGAACAATTGGAAGTGATATTTGCTGGGCAGGTAGATACTGCCATACCTGTTGTTCATGCCTACTATCATTAACTATGCCCAGTACCTTACCCTCAACCCTGAATCTCTCCGCTTTATTTTTCTTTCATTGACCCACACTGACCATATTTCAAAGGGCCCAAAGTTTTATGACTGAAAAGACCCTTTAAGACCAAGTAGACCAACCTGTCCCCATCATTTTATAGAAGAAGAAATAAGAAACTCAAGAGGGAATAATCACAGGCTTCTCTATTTTTTGCCTAGCAAGATTTTGCCATTGAACATGATTAAAGTAGAAAGCATAAATACTGAATTCAAACAAAAGCATCTTAATTTAATAGATTGAGTGCTTCGTGAACAGGGATTTGTAGATACATCTGTTCTACAAGATAATTTTACTAAATAGTTTTATTATGTTAAAATTACATTCATTAAAATGGGATTTGACCTGTAAGTTGTTGTCAGGAAAGGATTAGTGTACAGAAACCTTAAATCCTAAACAAGGCCTGGGTCAACAGGTGGTCATTGAATAATACTAATTGGTAAGTTTCCATCCTGTCAAGCTACTTTATAGTCAAAACAAGGACCAGGAAATACACCCTTCTGAGATCGCATCTCACCAGGATATGACATCAGCACTTTCTCTGAGCTACTTGAGCTGTCTAGCGTCTATGTCTTCATATTGTGGCACCAACCATAGCAGGCTGTCTAGGACCCTTTCTTTCACTAGCAGCAGGAAATGTCATGAAACTCCGGGAGAAGTCAATTTCCATGTCACTCAATTCCTATTTCTCTTCCTAAATTAAAATATTCTATCAAATATTTTCTTGAGAGAGAGTAACTGTGTTTCTGAAAGGGCAAAGGGCACTTTATTTCTCTCAGATTACTGACTATGGTGTCCTCCATGGAGGAAACTGGGCCCAGTTTCACACCTTGCGAGATAGAAATGATTCCACTTGCTGCTGCTATAGAAGTCCTTAGGAGCCATATTCATATTTGTGAGCCATCGATATTGCTCACAAACCACAGAGACACCCCCCATTGTACTGTCTTTGCTCTTTATTGTAACCCCTTTGTGATATTTCCTATCACTGTCATTCATTTTAACAGTTGCTAAGAGGGCGGGGAGGGGAGGCAGACCAGAGGAGGAGGGCAGCATGCAGATTTATCCCAAGTCTCATCTTCTCTCAGGATTCTTTCCTATCTGGCTATATTGTGAAAGAATACATTCCTACCCTCTCCCTCTCAGTTTTCTCCCACCCAGCCTAATAAATGGCTGTGTAAGAAGAAGGTGGGAGGCTCTGGAACATGCATGTTTCCCAGGCCCTATCCCCAAGTGTGACTCAGTGCAGGAGGCCCTCAAAGTAGACTTTTAGAACACTACACTAGGGGATGTGTGGGTATCTCTATCAGCTAAGGACACCCCACGCATTTTTGGCCATAAGTCCTGAAGCTACCACTTACTTAACTACCACTGGTGTTGAACTGGTCCAAGTAGCTCAGCATGATGGCACACAAATATAACATTCAAAGACTATTCCATCTACATCAGACTATGCTTTTTCCATACTCAAACTTGTATTGCAATTGCATTTGTTGCCTTAACATTGCTGTCCAGCTTGAGATAAGGTTTTATATTTCTCCATACCTTGAAACATATGTTTTCTCCTGTTTTTCCTAAACAGCTATATACATAAGGCCTCTCAAATGCAAGAAGTCTAGATGTTTAGAGATTTCCTCTTGTGTCAAGTCTTCAATAATTTGATCATTAGTGATCATTTGCCATTCATGAAAGCAAGTGGTCCTCTTGCCATTTATATTTACTTACATTTGGTGTTACATTATAGCAAATCCTATACCAAATTCCCTATTGGTGCAAAGACTCCTAATCATAGTATTATCAGTATCACTGTTGTTATTAGCATAGGAAAACAGGGATAACACCTGTATGTTGAGGCAGATGAAAGAATTTTATCTATGGGTCCAAACGTTACGAAAGAAAGGTGGAAGGGCTGAATTATATGCCACATATAGAACACAGGATCTCAAGTGAATATGCTTCAGGAGCATACCACAAGTGGACGGGAGGTAGTATAGTATTGGTCTAGCATTAGACCAGTGGTTCTCAGTGTGGTCCGTGGACCAGCAGCATCAGTGCCACCTGAGAATGTGCAGTATTAGAAATGCAAATTCCGGGGCCCCACCCAGCATTCCTGAACCAGAAACTCTGGAGGAGGAACCCAACAATCTGTGTTTTAATAAGTCCTCCAGGGGATTCTGATGCCCACTGAGATTTGAGAGCCACTGCTTTAGACTACTCCGAATATATATCCTGGCTTTCTCATTCACCAGTTGTGTGACATTGGGTAAGTTATTTAACCGCTTTTAGCTTCAGAAGTCTTATTCATAAAATAGGTAAACAATAATTGCCCTTACTTAATAGGGGTGATGCAATTATTGGATGACATAGTCCATACAAAGCCCTTGAAAAATTACTAGCACATAGTAAACTCCCAATAAATATTAACTGTTATCATTATTTTTATTGCTATCTTTTTCTTATACACAAGAATCTTCAATAAATGAGAAGAAGCCATTCTGTCCCAGGCAATAAGATAGCAATCAGGTATCTAATTTTGGAAGAACAAGAGAAAGCTATTCCAATGGTGTCATATTTACTTAACATCATGTTGTAATGAAGCATTCCCAATTTGGAAGGATTGAAAGGAAATCCCAAATGGTCCAACATCCTGGTAAGCCCAAATTGAAAGGATTACACAATCAGCCAAGCACAGGGCTGATCAGCAAGAAGATGAGGAGAAAAGAGGGCTTAGAATAGCCATTTGAAAAGTTCTCTAAAGAGCTGCAGGTAGGGCCTCCTGCTAACCTTTGCAGGAATTAGAAGAGGAACCCCTTCTGAATGAATGCAACCCTACAGGTGCCTTGCTTGGTGAGTAAATGCCCTTTTGTGCCATTGGACAAAAACTTCCAACAGGGCTCATGGTTTGAGGAGCAGAGAGTGGACTGGATTTTGGCCCTCAAGTCTAATCAGCTAGGTTTCCTTGTGCAGGGCACAACCTACATAGCCACATACAGCAGCCCTGACTATAAATTAAGGCCTTCGTCTTTGATTAATATCTCTCCTATTTGACTTTGTCAGAAGCAAAGAAAATTGGTAGTTGCTCCCAAGGCTTAAGAGAGTTGAGTTGAGAATCTGGGAGAGACTGAATCCCCCTATTCTGAGAATTTATTTATTCTTTCTTTGGTGTTGATAGTGCTTACACCTATGTGCTTATTACTGTGAGACTCGCAGATATTGTAAAACTTGAAAGAAAATGCCTATCTCCTGGATAATCCTGAGAATTAAATGAGATCTATGTGCAAATGTCTTGTAAAATGTAGAGAGCTGTTTACACGTAAAGTAATAGTATGGTTGCTCTTATTGTCTCTATGGCAGCATATAGTAACACCTCTGCTGTTTCCCCACCCAAGAGCCCATGGCTATTATTATTGCTATTATTACCTACTATTAAATATATCATTGCATTGATATTATGTAAGTGTAACTTAGACCTGTCTCTGAGAAAGACACTTCCTCTAACTCCAGTAAGGTGCCAATGAGAGTTCCTAATTGGAAATATTAATTTATAAGAATCAGAAGTGTCATACCAGCCAGTAATAGGCTGCTCTTCTCTCCCCTCCCACACCACTACCACCATCACTACAACCATCACTGCCACTGCCACATGGCAATGCCATCACTACTTTTGCGAACAGATCAGAAAAAATAAATAAATAAATGAAAAATAACTAGTTCAACCATTATGGAAAACAGTATGGCGATTCCTCAAGGATCTAGAACTAGATGTACCATATGACCCAGCCATCCCATTACTGGGTATATACCCAAAGGAGTATAAATCATGCTGCTATAAAGACACATGCACACATATGTTTATTGCGGCACTATTCACAATAGCAAAGACTTGGAATCAACCCAAATGTCCATCAGTGACAGACTGGATTAAGAAAATGTGGCACATATACACCATGGAATACTATGCAGCCATAAAAAAGGATGAGTTTGTGTCCTTTGTAGGGACATGGATGCAGCTAGAAACCATCATTCTTAGCAAACTATCACAAGAACAGAAAACCAAACACCGCATGTTCTCACTCATAGGTGGGAACCGAACAATGAGATCACTTGGACTCGGGAAGGAGAACATCACACACCGGGGCCTATCATGGGGAGGGGGCAGGGGGGAGGGATTGCATTGGGAGTTATACCTGATGTAAATGACGAGTTGATGGGTGCTGACGAGTTGATGGGTGCAGCACAGCAACATGGCACAAGTATACATATGTAACAAACCTGCACGTTATGCACATGTACCCTAGAACTTAAAGTACAATAATAATAAAAAAAAATGAAAAATAAAAAAAACCTTTCAATTATTTCTACTACTTCCAAATATTTCTAGGCCCCTCCAAAGGAAGGGGTCCCTTTCCACTGTGTTTTGCACGTCACAAAAGCTCCTCTCTGAAGGTTTGCTTGGGGGTCCACAATGTTAAAAAGCAGCCTCATATCCAGCAAAATAGGGAAGAAGTCAGGCTCTGCCTTCTTCAGCCCTTCTCAGATGAAGTCACACAAAAAGTTTATCGTCTGTTTAGTTCTTCTCAGTCCCAGCAGTTGAGAAGAGCTGGAAAAGTAGCTAAAGCTGTGATCTAGTATGTGCCATGCATGGTGTGTTGCAGTCTTCCTCACTGCTATGTTGACCCAATCTGTACTCATTGGCTTCTGGCGCAGTTTCTCACCAAATCTCCAATTTTCTAATGGGACCAAAGATGTGCCCTGAACTTTAGGCCACTTAATTAAAGCTCTGATAATCTATTTTTGTTCATTCTCTGGATCCTGCTTTACATGTTTCCATGGGCTGGGGCATTGTTTTCAACAAATGATCAAGTGGACAACAAGGGCAATGTCTATCTTACTTTAACACTCACTCCCCTTCCACCATTCCCTCTGTTACACCTCACCCACCAGTTGGCATGCCCTCAGATACAGACATGTGCCTGTACCAGGTATGGGTATTACACACTCCTTTGAACAAAGCACAATGAGCTGCCTGAGGTTGTACTCAGGCCACAGCCTAACCTATGGCTCAGTTCCCCTGCCCCCACCCCACCCACATTCTGACTCATGTCACTGAGGTCCCAGCATGCCTCATCTGAATCTCCCTATGTTTTGTCAAAAAACAAAGGAAAATCCTGCAGTGCAGAGCTTTTGTCTTCACTCCCTTTTATCTCTCTTTCTGAATCCCTCCTCCACTTCCTGTTGCTGTACTTGCTATTCAAGGTCTTCCTTTGCTCCATAACCATCCTCTCTAGTTTTTTTCTCCACATCCTCAAAATTTCCATTCCCTTAGTGAGCAGATCTGTACTGTAATAAAGAAAACAATCTGACTAAGCGAAGTCATATTAAAACAATGGGAACTTAAAGTGAGAAATATTTATTTGCATTATTATTAAGTTAAAGCAGCGTTTCTCAACTCTGGCTGCACATTACAAGCGCCTGGGAAGCTATTTAAAATACCTTTGCTGGGAGCCACCACAGACGAATTCTAGTAGAATTTCTGGAGGTGGCACTGTGGCACCAGTAGTCCTGAAAAGATGTCCAGGTAATTCTAGCGTGCAGCCAGACTGAGAACCCTTGACCTAAAGGAATCTCTAATGGTAGGACAATAATATGTGCATTTGCTTCCTCCCTGCCTCAAAGGGGTTGTGGGTGGTTAGCACTCAATCCTAATTCTTCTCAGTCTGGCAGCCTAAAGAGCTTCAGGGCCTGTATTTATTTAACATTTTATGGTAGAGGCCAAAATGTCATTTCAAAGTATACAAATGGGTGGGATGTGAAACATTCATGGAATATAAACTTGCAGGAGACATTGGGCTTCAAGAAGATTTGTAACATATTATAAAGTTATGATACTAAATATATTAGCCTGTTCCTGGCATGGCTCCTCCCTGCAAATGATTTTATATCTTTCAAAATAATTCTATGCTCTGCTTTGAAAGTATCAAGCTCTATTATGAAGTAATCAGAGCCACACTGATTACTAAACATCACGGAATCTTGTCAACTGGAGCTGGAGGCAGATTACGGTAGTTCTGGAACTAAAAACTCCTCTTGCCCTCATCCTCTTGTAATCATCATAATTAAGGTCCAATACTGAAGCCACTTGAAACTTAAAACAGGCTTCTGGTTATAGGCCAGGCCAAAGCTGCACCATTCTCTAACAAACTCATTTTAAGGAAATTACTGGGACCAGGACTAATCCTTGAAGGAATCAGTTTGTCAAATAGTTTCTGAGGTATCTGTCCTAAAGTGGTGGAGTGGCTGCAGTGGGGGAATGAGCAGTGTTTCTATGAATCATAGCCATCTCCAGAGGAAGGTAAAATGGAGGTTAAAAAATTGGAATAGAAAAAAATCAAAACCAGGTGTCACAAGGGCTTGCCATAAGTGTAAGTAAAAGAGATCTGATTCAAGAGGACCAGGAAGGGCCCCCTTTTGCCAAAATCCACCCAACTAACTTTGAGAATGATAGCTTTAGTGGGTCAAGTCCTTTGCTTCACATTTGGTCTATTGTCTCTGCAAGAATCATCTTTGAACATTAAGCTTCCATTGGAAGGGGAAACTGTTAAAATTTAGACAGTCTTCTCATTTTAATATGCTTTCATTCATCAGCTAGGTTCCCTCCATATCAACTAGCTGTGTGCTGCAAAAAGAAAAGCCCTGCTTTGAGAAGAGGCAGAAGGTATGGACATTTTGGAGTCCAGAGAAGACAGATTCTAAATAAGTGTCCCACAAGGACACTGGGTACCTTTGAAGGAAAGTATCCAGAAAGGAGTCAAAAGTAAATCTCTCCTCAGTGACTAGAACAAACAAAAATGAAGCCATAAGAAGACCCTCACCTCCCCATACCATTTTGGCACTTTTGAAGCTACCAGGGTCCTAAGGGCAGAAAGAAAGGATGTATGGCTACAGTGCTCTTGACACCATCCTTCACTCAGGCGCTAAGAGCAGGCACTAGCCTCCACAGGCATATGAAGCACAGAGTTCTTTGTACTTTTATTCAGTTCATAAAATAGGCTCTGTTGAAGCAGGGCAGTCTTGGGACCTGAGTGTGAGTGAAAAAGGGCAAATGTGTGAAGAAATGGGAAGGGATGTGCTACCCTAGGGTGTAAGGGTAGGAAACCTTTTGGAGATTGTAATCTCTTTCCCTGAAGTCACGTTTAAATTTCAACCGGAGAAAGCACTCACTGCGAATTCGGTCTGCCTGGTGAATCCTCTGGAGAGCTTTCCGAATGCTTTGGCTGTCTTGTCCTGTGGTCAGGACGACCCCTACAGGTAAGCCGTGGCTCCGCAGAGCACTTGCGACTCGATTGGCTGTATGCACCCAAATGTCTTCATCTGAGGAAATGACTCCAGCATGAGCCCACTGGAAATATTTCATGACAGTTACAAGCACCCGAATGGGAGAAGGGAGTGTCCGAGAAAAGGTCGGGTAGCTATTTTTATTGTCTAATTCATAATTCACACAAGCCCAAGAGAAAATCCCTTTGTCCCAGCTGTTTCCCAGGAGCGAGGCTGCCTCGCAGTAGCCAGGGTTGGTAGGTCCAATAAATCCTGAGGCCATCTGGTGGTGGGAAATGAAACTGGAGAGGGCCCTCGAAGTCTGGCAATCTTCATTGAGAATCACATATTCAAAAGAGTAACTCAGGTCAAAAGATGGGTCCCGGTTGATTCGCTCAATGGCTAATCGCGCAGCAACCTCAGGCAGGGCCTTTGAAAACAGCGAATCACAAGCCCAAGGGCCCACCACCCCTATCTTGTAGGGGAGTGTCCACACCTGCTGCGGAAGGTACATGACAACCAGGAGGCACGAGCACCACAGGAACTTGGAGGACGCAAGGCCATGGTGTCCCAGCAGTTTCCTGAAAGCCGCAAACCAGAGCACAAGGCGAGAAAAACGCCAGAGTCCCAGGAACATAGCCCTGTTCTAGCTGCTTCCAGCAAGCTAATGACGAGATACTGGAGAGTTATTCTGTTTTCCCGACACGGACAGTGGTGTTTCCAAATGCCTGTCAATCAGAGGAAAAGGTTTGTTACTCACATTATTTCTGAAGCTTCTGGAAACAATCGGTTGTGAAAGAATGGCGAAGAAATGGTAGTGCCCAAACTAAAAGTTTCTTTCCCCCATCCTGACAAAACTCCTCCTCTTCCCGTACCCCTTATCTCAGTACATGGCACATCCATCCACTGTTTGCCCACTTGCTTCTTTCAGAAAACTGGAAATCACTGAGACTCCTCTTCCCCCACATTCAATTTATCACCAATTCCTGTTTACTCAACTTCAGTAATAGCTGCCCACCTTACAGTGTTGTGAAAAGCACATGAGTTAACACACAGCAAGTGCTTATAACAGAGCCTGGCAAGTCATTGGCATTATATTAGACATAGTATCATTATTATAGTTTTAAATATGTCTATTTTTCTGTCCCATACAGTTCTCTTGGAGAGAAACAGATGTAAACAGATAATGACAATGCAGAGTAAAAAGTGCTTTGATTGAGGTAGCCCAAACAGAGAGACAGAGAGGATCACCTAAACCCAGATTTCAGGGGAGGAGAGGAGGGAGGAAGAACAGTCTCTCTGGATTGAGTACGGAAAAAAAGTTAGCCAGGTGAATGAGGTTGCAGGAGTAGTTTGGTGCTAAGATGCTAAGAGCCTTCCAAACAGAAGGAACAACATGCAGAAAGACCCAGAGGTAAAGAGAGAGAGAGAGAGAGAGAGAGAGAGAGAGAGAGAGAGAGACATTATATATATATGGATTCTTAGAATTCTAAAGCATTTGTTCTGCTTGAGTCTGTGATGTCAGACAAGGCAAGGGCCAGATCACCAAGATATGCCATGATTTAATAGTGTACCCAATGGCTTTAAGCAGAGAAATGGTATTATCAGATTTCCATTTTAAAGGATTTCTCTAGCAACAATGTGGAGAATGAGTTGGAAGAAAGCAAGACTGGAGGCAGAGAGACCAGTTTGGAGTGCATCATAATAATCCCTATGAGAAATGATGACAGACCAAGAGAGTGGTAGTGAAGACCTAGAGGAATGGGATCATTTCCTCCAAGATTACAAATATCAAGGAGATTAAGAAAATAGAAATAACAAGAACTTGGTGACTGACAAGATATAGAAGGTAAGTGAAAAGAAAGCAGGACTCTAGGATGATTTTGAGCTTTTCAGACCTAGGAAACTGATTGGAAAATGGCACAAGTCTCTGAGATAGGAAACATTGGAGGAAGGAGGTGGGAGAGATGATGCATTTTGATAGAGATCTTGAATTGGTCAACAGGTGGCAATATCCAGTAGATAATATCACATACTGGAAGGCCTAGGAAAAAATAGAAAGCTGAACAAGAGTTATAAATTCTCAATAGAAAGCTGAACAAGAGTTATAAATTTGAGTGTAATCAATTGACAGAGGGTAATTTAAAACATGCCTTTTGTGGAGTAAAGAAAGAAGACAAAGGACAAAACCCCGAGACCCCACAACACTTAAAGATAGGTCAGGGAGATGTTAATAAGGAGAATCCTTAGTAAATC
Source organism: Macaca thibetana thibetana (assembly GCF_024542745.1). Taxonomy (NCBI): domain Eukaryota; kingdom Metazoa; phylum Chordata; class Mammalia; order Primates; family Cercopithecidae; genus Macaca; species Macaca thibetana. The sequence goes on from NC_065598.1 coordinate 105,103,952, forward strand.
CTTAATTCTAATCAAAGATCAAAATAATGGCATAGCTTTCTTCAGGGCTGATCATCAGTGCTGGTGTGCGCCAGTCAGGTCAAACTGGTTGTTTATGGGCAGCAACAATTCTGTCTGTGCCAGCCCTGTTGGTTATTATCTTGACTCTCACTCCTAATTTTATGAGAAACCTTGACTCCTGAAGAGACCAATCTGAGGCATATCTAGTGAATCTTAAAGACCTACCACAAATAGTATGCCCCAACATTCATATATTGGTGAAAGCTGATTTGAACGAGAGTCAAGAAAGTCTTGGGGGAGCAAACAGTTCACAAAACAACATAAGCCAATGGCTGAGGGGTGTGTGGGATGGCGGAGGACTTCTAACTTTGCTTTGGGGACAGTGGAAAGATGATTCTGGGCTGATTATATGCATAAAAGCCTCAAATTTATTCCTAGGCCCTCAAAGATAATCTAGTCTAACCTGCTTCCAAAACTTTAAATCTATTCTCTGCACTGTGTTGAATGCATAAGAGTGAGATACAGGATGGTAGAGGTCTGAGGTGTTAACTCAGGCTTCAAAGAGCTCACAACCCAGGCTGAGCTTTAGTCAAGAGCCACATGCTTCTCCTCCCAGCTTCTTCCGGCTTCCCTCTTTTCTCTGCCGTGGCAAAATTTGGGAGCCAGGACACTGTAGGAGCCACTCATTATCTGGAGTAATATAGGAAGGGTCTCTATTTCTGGTCTGTATTGTGACAAGGATCTTGAACTACATGATATTTCTGTCCTTATAGGCCTCACTCTTTTGACCACTAGGAATGGGCAACAGTGAGGACAGCTCTATATGGGAAACAGCCCTATTCAGGGCAACAGGGCCAGAAGGCTGATGTAATGCGTCTTCTTCCCCAAACACACTAGTTTCCTGGGTTCTTTCCCAGTATCTGTGCATTTAATCCAGAAATTAGCACTTAGAATAACAAAGTCTAAGATACATACCGAATTCTTGCTGTGTGTCAAACGCTGGGCTACACTCTTTCCATGTATTGTCTCATTTTAAAAACTGAATTTAAAAAACTCATCACAGTCCTTTGAAGTATGTGTCATTATCATCACTATTTACAGATGATGAAACTGAGGCTCAGAAAGGGTAAGTAACTTGCCTAAGGGCAAACCATGGTAGAATGGAGATTTTCACCCCAGTTGATTGAGCACTATACTACATAGAAGTTCTGCAGATAGCCCCTCATCTATGAAGTCAATGAGACCACCATTATTATACCTGCTATATTAATCAAACTGAGTTTGAATCACTCATTTGCAGTTTAAAGAAGTTCCCCCAGTCACCCATGAAAGAATAAATTAGGTAGAGTTGGGGAGGGGCAGAGTAAATTGGGAGGAGCCACCAGAAATTCATTATCCAACCAGAAGTAATTTGCTACTAGTGTTCAAGCCTAGCCCTGGGACTGCCCACTTACTCCTCACTCAGTGCACAGTGCTGCACAGCTGGGGGTGGTGAACACCAGTTCCACTGCATTCTATATAAAGCTAATCCTAATCTTTGAGAATGGAAATCTTGAGGGTACACCCTTCAGCATATTAGCCCCAATTTTCAACTTCCTCATCTGCAAAATGGGGGTAAATTTAATCATTTTGAGATAAAGAATTAAATAAGTTAGAATACTAAGCACACAGTTTTCTTTCAATAAACACTGCTTCTTCCTTGCTATTTGGAAAGAGGACTCCACTGGGAATCAGAAGGCCAGGGTCCTGGACCCAGTTCTGCACCGACTCATTGTGTGACCCGAACAGATTGTTGCCTACTCTAGGTCTCTCCTTTTTCCCCTTTAGCTGGACTAGCAGATCAGCAAGTCCCTTTCTTCTCTGACCTCCATCCATCCTGGGATTGTGTACTTTGTCTAGGCAGTTACTTTTCTAAACCTCTGCACTTTGAAACTGCTGAGTTCATTCAACATTTTCTAACATTTGCTGCTCGAATTAGCTTCTCACTGGAGTTGGATTCCCCCAAAGTAGTTTGCTCTTGCTTCTATCTGGTAGATCCAGTTCCTGATCATTTTAAATTTTGGCCTAGAATCCTCTGTCAAGCATCTGTGATGTGAAGACCCCACTCCCCCACAATGCTGGAGTTACGCTACACTGAAAACCTGGGCTCCTAAAATCACTGGTTATCTTATTATCATTAATAACAAACACATGTTGAGAAGCTGGTCCGTGCTAAGACTAACTAAAAAAAAAAAAAAAAAAAAAAAAAAATGGGAGAGTATAAGGGTCTGGCCAAGAAATCTAAACAAGAAAAGCAAGCACGTACCTCAGGAGGGAGAAAACCAAGTTAGTAAGTTCCCTGCTTGCTTTTGCTTAACATTAAATCTCCAGTGCCCTTCGCAGTGCCTGACACATAGTAGGTGCCCCAAAAATATGTGTTGAATTAACACTGAAGAGGAGATACGGAGCACAAATAAAATGTTCTGTGTTACCATGTTATTTAAAATGCTCTATTTTAAGCCTTAATCAGGACCCACCTTTGGCAAAACTATCAAGGGATAAAGTTCATCTTCAAAATTCTAGTACAGCTCTCTCTGCCCTCTCGTTAATGGAGAGAAAAACAACTCTAAAGAAACTCTTTAAATGATTTGCACTAATATGTAAATCAATGATAATATTTGACACTTTCCTCTATTGCTCCCCAACCAGTGATGTTTGTTTTCTCATAAGGGGTGGGGAGAAGTTTATGCCGAAATAATTAATCTCTAATAATATAATGTCTATTTCAAGCATCAGTTGCAGGTAGGCAGAGGAGGATGGACTACTTTTTGAGTAAAAAACTGAAGAAACTTTTGGTGCCCCTCAGATCAAAGTGATTAACTGTCCATTCTAGGTCTAAGGCTGGCATTTTTGTGTTATAATCCAGGTCACTCCTAAGCACAATGCCCACCCCAAATTCTGAAAAGTTGGCTTTTTTATACCATTTCTCAAATTCGTACGACGTGGGTCCCTCCTCAGGCCACATGCCACAAAGTGCCCCTTGACATTCACTCTCAGTTGTTGCTCTTTTCCCTTTGTTAACTGCAAGATAAACATTCCCCAAGCTGAAGGTCTGCCCTTACATTTTTTCTGGTACCGGTGTGATGTATTTGGTGATATTTCTAGCTCCGTTAGGACTCCCTGGACAACCAGAAAGTTTTATGTTGCTATAGGATTTAGTCTTGATCCCCCAACTCAATATTTCACAGAAGGAAACTTATTCTTTAAAAAAGAAAAAAAAAAGGAAGGAAGGAAGGAAGGAAGGAAGGAAGGAAGGAAGGAAGGAAGGAAGGAAGGAAGGGAGGGAGGGAGGGAGGGAGGGAGGGAGGAAGAGAGAAGGAAGGAAAAGAGGAAGGGGGAGGAAGGGAGAGGGAAGGAGGGAAGAAGAGAAAGAAGGAAGGAAAGAAGAGGAGGGAGGGAGGGAAGGAAGGAAGGGAGGGAGGGAAGGAAGGAAGGGAGGGAGGGAAACAAAGGGGCAAGATAGGGGGAGGATGCCTTGAACTTCCACCTGCTGATTTCGGTTTAAGGAAAAAAACTAGCTCACTAAAGGCTTTCCTGGGGTTAATGGGAAATGTGGATATAACTAAAACAAAGTTTGAAGGTATGAAATTTTGGAAATAGAATACTAGTGACCCACAGTTGTTCTGGGGCCATTGCCTAGGTTACTCAGGTATGAACACCTGCATGGGATCAGGCTTCTATGGAAAGCGGCTAGAGCATAGGGATGTGTAATTTCATTTCAGGTAGTTTTCACAATCTGGTGGGAAGCCTGGCTTCACACAGAAAACCACTGTTCTTTAAACATGTACAAAGAAAGACTATGACAAATAGCTCTGAGGGAAATGGTTCCTCATACTAGCTTGTCAAGCCGAGGACTTCTATGAAAGATTAATTTGTCTTTCTAGTTACAGCCTGAATCAAGTTAACAGCTTGTATAAGACAACATCAGGAAGAAATAAAAAGGAATCATGAGACAAACCAAACGAAAGCTTGGATGAGAGCCTTTGAGCTCAAATCTTGACTTACAGTATCTCGAAGGCTCTCTTTAACCCGTCTTTCCTTTACTCTTTAATTTTTTTTTTTTTTTTTTTTTTTTTTTTTTTTTTTTTTTTTTTTACTACATATTGCAGTAAAACTAATGTATCTCAATCAGAGTCTCAGCTCCCAGGTGGGCTGTGTTTTATTTCCCCCATTACAATCTTTCTTATAAACAAGGACTGTCAACTACTCACCAAGTAATTCACCGCTCAAATGTCTTCAGTTTACTGCCTGCGCATGCAGACCACTGGCATAGCTACCTCAGTGTGCCCATTTCTTTGCATCCTCTATGCATTCACAATCCTGTCAAGGACTCCAGTCTGTTGATAAATTCCATTAATGGGGTAAATAGTTGAAAGCATTAGTAAACGTTTTGAAAATCACTCTTCAGCATCCGCAGACCAAGACTTGGATTAGGATTTAGAGTGACACTTCTAATCCTTTAAATTGATCCCACCTGTAGCAGAGTTAGTGCTGACCTAAATGCAATGACCCAGAGATTAACAATTAAAGTCCTCTGGATAAATACGTCCTCCACAGACTACTGCCTTCTTTTACCTTTCAAAGTCAGACACAAACTCTCAGATTTTGCCTCTGTGTTCTTCCTTTTTCCATTCTGTCTAATAACCACCAATCGCCCTTTCTCCAGGACAGTTCTAAATGCCAAAACATTCATCAGCTGTGAGTCAGCCTAGCATATAAAAGGTGATCCAGGCTGGCTCCCTGCAAAATTCAAAGCAGGTGAATTTTGTCTCCTTCTCCTATTCTCCTTAAGTGCCTTCACTGCCTTTCCTTCCAAGAGAGATTCCCTACTTCCCTCTACACCTTTGTACAGAGACATCGTTTCTCCCATACTTTAGATGTATTCCTTTTCCTTAATAAGTTCCTCTCTGTCCTGGGCACCATTCACTCAGGGCCCTGTTCTGGATTCCCAATGTGCGAACTGAGATGTTAAGGGCCAAAAATGACTTCTATTAAATGAGTAATGTTTTTTAATAATAGTTGTATTGAGATATAATTTATCTACCACAAAAGTATACAATGTAGGGGTCTTTTAAGTATATTCAAACACTTGTGCAACATTTTCATTATCCCCACAAAGAAATTCTATTCTTGTTTAAAAGTCACTCCCCATTTCTCTCCTCCTCCTAGCCCCAGGCTGCCACTAATTTACTTTCTCTATGGATTTTCCTATTCTGAACATTTCATATAAATGGAATCATGCAACATGTGATCTTCTGTGAGTGGCTTCTTTCACTTAGCATACCATTTTCAAGGTTCATGCATGTTCTAGCATGTATCAGTACTTCACTTCTTTTGTGGCCAAATAATACTCTACTTTTTTGGATATACCACACTATCAGTTGGTGGAAATTTGGGTTGTTTTCACCTTGGGCTATTGTGAATACTGCTTTTATTACCTTTGTGTAAAAGTTTTTATATGGACATATTGTTTTTATTTCTCTTTGGCATATACCCAGGGAATTGCTGGGTCATATAATAACTCTATGTTTAACATTTTTTGAATTAGCAAACTGTTTTCCAAAGTGTATGCACCATTTTTCATTCCAACCAGCAATATATGAGGGTTTTTTACCTACATTCTTACCAACACTTGTTATTATCCATCAATATTTTTATTTAAGTATGACAGGTATTTTATATGTACATTATCTTACATTATATTCACAACAACCATGAAGGTAGATATTACCCATTCTTTCCATTTTATAAATGAGGATGCCAAGACTGAGATAAATTAGGCAATAATCATACTTACTGAGTGCCGATGATGTGACAGGCATTTTCGGAAGCCCTGTCTCCTTGGATCTCCACAGTGACCCCATGAGATAGATACTATTTGAATTCCCAGATGCCCAGAGAGGTTAAAGTAACTTACCGAAAATCACACAGCCACTGGTCAGTAAAGACAGAATTTGAACTCAGACACTCTAATTCTAGTAGGTAATAGAGCCAGAAAATTTAAACCATTTGGCTCCAAGAAAGCTCACATTTATCCTTGATGTATTCCACTAATGCACCTTTGTGCTATCCCTCCAAAGACTGCTTGCACTCTAACAGGGTCTCCAGAAACACACCATGACTACCCAAAGGAAACAATCCCTAATTGTAGAATTTCAGGTGACCTGATGGGAATACTGGTGCAAGTGAGGGCCCCAGTTAGCATTCTGTATCTACTGCTGCATGGTGCCATGAGCAACTCCAGCATGGATTTTATGAGAAGGTTCTGATGAGGACTAGGATGTTCAAGGGACCATCATTCAAGGAATGTTCCAAAATCCTGAATAGACATAAGATTCTAAATTTATAGGTAGAAATAGCTGGGAATTGGCACATAAATAAAATTTCTAAAGTGAATTTGCTTCTTTTGATTAAGAGTTCCACAAACACTTGTTGCTTTATGGGCTTTACATATACTGACTCAATGGATCATCACAACTGTCCTATGGGGTAGGTATTATCATCATCCACATTTTGTAGATGAAAAACTGCGGCACAAAGAGATTACGTAACTTGCCCAAGGGCATACAGTTAGTTTGTGGTGAAGCCACCTGTGAAAATAAGTAATCTAACTTTAGAGTCAGAGCTCTTAACCACTGCCTCTTAATCACAGTATGGGGCTCACTGGATTTATCCATAAACTCAAAAATTCCCATTGGATCTCTAAGTTTTAGTTACAGTATAATTAAAGATGATTTTAGAACAGAAATCTAAAACCATTTGGGGTCCTCATGAATCTAAAATTATACAGATACTTCAAATCCATTTGCAAGTACAAACTTAAGAATTATTCCTACACACCTTTTAGAACTGCTATCAGAAACATCAGCACACTGTATGATTAAGTATTGACCTTAGTGTTCTCACAGACTCACAGCACCAGAATGTTCATGGATTCTACTAGATGTTGTTGGAACTCATATCCGTTCCTCTCTATGTTTCCAATATCAAAGCCAAAAAAAAAAAAAAAAAAAAAAAAAAAAAAAAAAAAAAAAAAAAAAAAAAAAAAAAAAAAAAAAAAAAAAAAAAAAAAAAAAAAAAAAAAAAAAAAAAAAAAAAAAAAAAAAAAAAAAAAAAGAAAAAAAAAAAAAAAAAAAAAAAAAAAAAAAAGAAAAGTAACAATTTACAAAATTTTCATCTTCTCTGGATGATCTTTACTTCCTCAGGTGCCATGGAATGAAAGAATCCAAAATAGCACCCTCTCCCTCCACAAAACTATGAAGCCAGTCACATCACTTTAGCTTTCCTCTTAACATTAGCCGCAAGGAAAAAAAAAATGTAGCCCTTTTACATTTAATATATATTACTACTAAACACTACAGGGAACTCCTAATTACATACACCATGGGAAATGGCCTTACATAATATTAGCCTAGGATCCTTGTATTCCTTTGGAGACTAAGATGCAGGGCTGGGGCATGAGGTATAAAAATGATTCAGGATGGTGTGCTTCTAGTTAATCATCCAGAATAAGGCTTAGACAAGTAGCTCCTTGTCCTGGGGAAAGTGAGAACCTGCGGAACAAGGGAGGTGATGGACGAAGACAAATTAGAATTAGAGAGGGAAACTACAAGAAAGGATGTTAGGCAAACTTACACATTTTGCTTCATTCCAGTGAGGGCTCTGAAATGTGGTTCTTGACTTTCCTTTAGATTTTTCACCTAACCCTACCTGACAGAAAGTTATTTTTCTAATTCAGTAGTAATAACAAAATTCTCTGTCTGCTTATAGTACTCAACAAATACTTATAGCACTCAGCAAGACATATATTGTTTCATAAAAGTAGAATAGCTTTGGGCAACAAGCAAAATGATAATTTCCGGTTTTTGAGTGTCTCCTTTCAACTGGCACTGTTAGCATTACTTCATTTATTTCTCACACCATCCCTAAGAGGTAGAGAAAATTCTTATTCTCACTTTAGAGATAGAGAAAAAAAAAAATAAAGCACAGGAAGTTTGTGTATTTTGGCCAAAGTCACACAGCTGATAAATGGTGGAACCATGATGCAAATTCAGGTAGCATGGTTCCAGGGCCTGACGCTGAATAACTGCTATACTGCTTCAGGATGCAAAGAAGTTATTGAAGTGTATTACGCTTGCATATTTACAGTATACGTTATTTTGTTTACATATATGTGTGTGTGTTTGTGGCATTATAAATGAGTTTGCTTTTCTTCAGTTTTGAGTGGAGAGGTGACCCAGCTTTCTGCCACATTCAGCCCAGAAAACGTGACCCGAATAGATCTCAGTGCTGCCCTCTAGTAGTCAGCTCCCACACTGAAAGTAACGCCAAGGTTGTAATGACACCATATAGCCGCAAGATGTCACTATTTTACCACTATTATCAAACTCCTCTAAGATCAATTTTTTTTAGAAATTAATACAAGTTGCCTGATTGTTGTAAAAATATGTTAGAAAATTCGGAACAGTAAAAACCAGAAAAAATTTTTTGTTTGTATTGAATCCTGTATTTTTCCAAGGTTAAACTCAAACCAGGTATACAATTTTGTAAACTTTTTTTTTTAATTTGACATTAAAACGTACCTATGTTCTCACTAAGGGCACAGGATTTGGAGTCAAACTGACTTGCCTTCAAATCCCAGCTCCATATTCCCCAGCTGTGTGACCTGAGGTTAATTACTTAATTTCCCTAAAGCCTTAGGTTTCCTCAAATGAAAGAAATTATGATAAACAGAACTATTTCCCAGCACTGTTGTGGGGATTAAAAAGAATGATGCATATTAAGTGTCGCACACAGTGGGTGCTCAAAACATGGCATTTCTTTAGACCATGCTAATCCCATGGCACTCTTGTTTTTAGAAGCTCCACTCTACATTTTTTATCACATATACTTTGACATGTACACACCCCGTATCCTATGTTAAATAAGTATATTTTTTGCTAAAAATTTGAGACGATTTTAAAATTTTGCCTTTGAAATTTATTATCAGTTATGCTTCTTAGCAGAGATTATATATACTAAAGAATTCTTACAAACTGATACAATCTAACCAACCATTTTCCCAATGTGTCAAAATTGTTCTGAACACAAAATGTAATAATCTATAAAAATGATGAGTTACATTTTTTGACATTTACTTAAACATTTATAGACTTTGATTTTGCAGTTATCTTCATATTTTGAAGCCAATAGCTTTTGTCAAGCTTCAAACCCCTTTGGCAGATCCTTGGGAAGTTCGTAGGCCTTAGGTATTGTCCTTGTAGTGCTCAATGGATTAAAATAAAAGAATCTGGTTAACATTATTATCATTTCACTTATGCATTATTTTATGGCTACAGAATATTAAATTTTGTATATGTTCCAAAATGTACTCAATCATTCCTCTAGTATTATATATTTAGGTAGTTTCCAAATTTTCCCTCTTATAAATGATGCTACAATGCATATCGTTAAATATAAACCTCTTTTCAGTGTATTAGGATTATTAATTTAGGATAGATTCCCAGAAGTAAAATTGCTGAGTCAGAGTGTATGAATATCAGTAATGGTGCTTAACATGTATTGTCCAATTACTTTCCAAAATATTTGGACCAATTTATGCTCTCACCAATGGTCAATAAAATAAAAGTGTCCATTTTATTGCCCTGTCACCAGCTGCAGGTTGTCTCAAATTTATATTTGTCAATTGTATAGGCCAGAAACAGATGTTTGGTATTAACATCTATTTTTCTATTACTATTGGGTTATTTTAAAATTATTTTCTCATAATTTTATAAGTCATACACATTTTCTGCTTTGTGAATCTTCTCCTTGTCTCTTTCCCTGCTTCTAAGGTCCAGTGGTAGACAGAGGATCCCCCAAAATTAGTGTTTTTGCACAGTCTTATGCAGAAGCAGGTAGTTAATAATGCTATATAGTGCTTATAAACTGTGCTAATACTATGGATTGGCTTGCTTCACTTCCATTCCACCGCAGAATCTTCTGTACCTAAGATTTTGCATGTGTATTAGATGTCACCAAGTAGATGCACTTATATGAAGTTCGGCAGTTAAAAGTGGGCTGAAAAACTATCTGTATACATGAGGTTTTCTGCAGTGTTCATTTTCCACCTTCCTAGGTATCAAGAGGAAGTGATGTGCTATCCCCACCAAAGTCAACAATAGCAGCATCCTGATCTGGTTTCTAATCACGGGGTCACAGCTATTGGATGCTCTTCGTCTAGCTCCCTAAGTATTCGGAAACAGCTGCAGCTGCTGCAAACGAGAAAATAGCAGGTTCTTGATTCTGGCAGAGCTCTACGGGTGACATCAAAGGTAGTAATTCCCTTAAAGTTTCAGTTCCATATTTTTCTGGAACTATGCTTGTGAAATAGGCCTGTAGACCTTCCAGCAATCTTATAAGTACTCAGTACCCTGTTTTAAATTCCTTCCTGTAAATTGTTAGGAACTTTTTGGAACATGATCTAACAGTATATATTACAATATAAAAATATATATACACTTTGACCTAGCAATTGTACTTGGAAAATTCTCTTGCACGGAAATAAAAGCATTAACATGCATTGTCACAAAGATATTTATTGCAGTGTTATTTTAGTGGCAGAGAACAACCTCAGGAAACCCTGAATGCCCACCAACGAGGGAGTGGTTACATTCATTACAGAACATCCATGCTGCAGAATACTATAAATCAAACTAAAAAATTTAAAAATTGTTTTAAAAAGAAAAGGTTGTCCATTTATTGATCTGAAAGTATGCCATGATACATTTAAGGAAATGGTCTGTATGATTCCATTTTTGTAATTAAAGAGGCAAGCACATTCCTTTCTGCTTAACAAACTTACCGTGGTTTCTGTTTTCTGCCCTGAACCCTGACTGGTACACACACTGTCATCATTATCACCATTAAACATTATATATCTGAGGTGATGCAAACAGCTGGTTTCTCATCCCAGTTATGAATCTCATAAATAAAATAAATATACAAGAAAATTCTTGGAGGCCTAATACTTGTTAAAATATTTTATCACACAAGGGACTTCTGTTTTAAGATACAGCAACTTGTAGCAAACTAATGCTGTTGCTGAGAACAACTAGAAAAAAATCAGGTGAAATACTCCCCAAAAAGTTCCTCTTTGAAAGCGTCAGAGAGCCAGGCCTTGAGAGGTAAGAACCGAGAAAGAAGGGAAGCTCATCAAAATCAGCTCAACTTTCTGCATGTTGTTTTTCCCTTAGGGTATTTCTCAATTCTTGGTCCAGAAACTGGGTAGAGGGTGGCTCCTATGAGGCAGAGAAGTCAACAGAGCTTTAGATAATATCACAGGACTCGGAGTACAAAATTGAAGTTTAAGGTCTGCCAAGGCCAGCCAGGATTTGAACGGCCATGAAACTGCAGAGAGAAGCAGCACAGGAAAGTGACCCTGACACTTAGCACAACTTTTCCACTCCTGGAAATTGCCAATTAAGTTGCGCAGGGCAAAAGATTGTAAGCCCTGCAGAGTCGGCTAAAAAGTAGAGCGGAGTTTCGGGAAGATTCACAGAGCTGAAGATACAAAAATTGAAGTTCAGAACTTCTCAAGGAGGAGTGTCCCTGGGAAACATCTATCCCGGGTTTTCATTTGGGATCCCTGGAGAGCTACATCCTAGCAATGGAGTAAACTAGAAATAGGTTGAGTCTAGCAAACACTGCAAACCAGCCTCAGGTCAGCTCAGTGGCTGAAAAGATTAAGATAATTTGCCCTTCCGCTGCCTGGCAAAATATAGGGTGAATCCTCTCTGGAGCACATAAGATCATCTAGAGTCTATATACTTTTTTAGGCACAAAGTCTGGCACTCAGTGAAAACCTAACTAATGTACCAAGAAACAGCACCAAGAAGAAAAAAAAAAAAAGTAGGCAACAGGAACAGACTTCATGACCAAGTTATTGCAGTTATATGACATGGACCATAAATATTCAAGAAAATGAAAAACAATGTGGAGAATTTCACCAGAAAACTAGAATCTATAAAAAGAATCAAATGGAAATTCTGAAAATGAAAAATACAATAAATGAAATTAATAATTCAATAGTGGGCCACATAAAGTCTAAGGTTCACCACTACTTTGTATGATATTCTGAGTACCAGTTATGTTATTCCCTCTGGAAGACTCCCTTCTCCCATGGTGTGTAGCATTCGGGGACTGCCAATCAATATGCCCTGCCCTCCTCTGACCAAGAAAGTGGTGGGCACTAGGTCCAAACCAAGTCAATTGGATTTGCCTAAGAATTTGAATCTTGAGCTAAGCAATGCAAAGATGAAAAACAGAGCTGATTCATAGTGCCAATGGTGCCCTGGTGATATGGTTTGCCTCTGTGTCCCCACCCAAATTCCAACCTTGAATTGTAATAATTTCTTCATGTCAAGGGCGGGACCAGGTGGAAGTAATTGGATCATGGGGGTTGTTTTCCCCATGCTGTTCTCATGATACTGAGTGAGTCTCATGAGAGCTGATGGTTTTATAAGCATCTGGTATTTCCCCTGCTGGCACTCATTCTCTCTCCTGCCACCCTCTGAAGAGGTGGCTTCTGCCATGATTGTAAGTTACCTGAGGCCTCCCCAGCCATGTGGAATTGTGACTTAATTTAACCTCTTTTCTTAATAAATTACCCAGTCTTGGGCATGTCTTCATTAGCAATGTGATAAGGGTCTAATGCACCTGGAAAAGTAGCTCATTAAGTCCCTCCATATAGATCCTGGATGATGTCATGATTTCCATCTTTTTTGAGACTTGCTAGTTTAATTATTCCTTCTGCAAGCTAACTCATTGTCTTCCAAATAAATTCCTTGACTAGCCAGTGTATTAATTCGGGTAAATAATACATCAACTGCCAAATTGCAGTGGCTTTAAAATATAAGCCTCAGGCCGGGCGCGGTGGCTCAAGCCTGTAATCCCAGCACTTTGGGAGGCCGAGACGGGCGGATCATGAGGTCAGGAGATCGAGACCATCCTGGCTAACGCGGTGAAACCCCGTCTCTACTAAAAAATACAAAAAACTAGCCGGGCGAGGTGGTGGGCACCTGTAGTCCCAGCTACTCAGGAGGCTGAGGCAGGAGAATCACGTAAACCCAGGAGGCGAAGCTTGCAGTGAGCCGAGATCCGGCCACTGCACTCCAGCGTGGGCAACAGAGCAAGACTCTGTCTCAAAAAAAAAAAAAAAAAAAAAAAAAAAAATATATATATATATATATATGTGTGTGTGTGTATATATATATATAAAGTCTATTTCCCATTCATGTCCTACCCAGAGTGGGTCTACTCAGGGACCCAGGCTCTTTCCATTCTTTGGCTCTCCTCTCTTCCAGGTCTTAGAAGTCCTCTGCATTCAACTGGCAGGATAAAATGTGGGAGATTTTTATGGAAAATGGCACATAGCACTTCTGCTCACATTCCATTGCCCAGAACTTAGATACATGACCATACCTTGGTGCAAGGTAGACAGGGAAATGTAATCTAGATGGGTGTCCAAACAAAAGAGGAGAATATTATTATGTATGAGCATCTGCAGTCTACATACCACAGCCAAGGTCAGTTCTGTTACTTGCTAACAAAGGACCATGATCAATACAGATAGATAGGATTTTAACAGAGCTTAAAGAGGAGAGCAACTCAGAGAGAGGAACTGGTGTAACCAAAGAGAATAGAGCGTCACGTGGTTTGGCTGGAATGTTGAATGCATGATTGGGAGCAGTGGGAGGCCAGTGGAATTCACTTCAAAACTGTTTCACCTTCTACCCATTACCCAGTTCCAAAGCCACTTTCACATCTTTAGGTATTTGTTATAGCAACACTCTACTTCCCTGGTGCCAATTTTGGTCTCAGTCTGTTTTGTGCTGCTATAACAGAATACCACAGACTGGGTAATTTATAAAGAGCAGAAATTTAATCACTCACAGTTCTGGGCACAGAGAAGTCCAAGATCAAGGTGCCAGCAGGATTGAGCCTGTTCTATCTGCCTCCAAGACAGCAACTTAAATGCTGCATCCTCTGGAAGGTAGGAACATTATGTCCTGACCTAGCAGAAAAGCAGGAGAGAGAACCCAGTCCCACCAACCCTTTTCATAGCAGCATTAATTCATTTACAAAGTCAGAGCCCTCATAAGGTAAACACCTTCTATTAGGTCCTACCTCTCAATATTGTTACAGTAGGAATTAAGTTTCCAACACATGTGTTTTGGAGGAGACAAAAACATTTAAACCACAGCAATTCTTTATAGGAAAATCTTCATGAGGCCATAGGAGTATGTTTCAGGAGAAATTGGTAAAGTACCAGGAGCAAGTAACCATAGGAGTGTTAAATAACCTGCTCAAGTGGATGCCTTTCAGACCTGCCTGTGCTCAGTCTTGTAGATACCACTTCAATTTTATAGCAGAATACTGATGAATATATTCATTTCATGATTCAGTTAATCAGTTAACACACCCAATTTATAAGGAGAAGTTCAGGTCATATAGTTTCCTTATGTCCCATAGTCAGGAATTCAGTTCCTGCCAGGGTCTAATAGCAAGCTAGTAGATGACTTTCAAACAGAGAATTGTTGTCAGTCAAGGAGAGCAGGAACTTACTCCAAGCATTTGGTCTGCAATGTGATATTTTTATTGGAGATTTCCAGAGACATCTTTCAGAAACTTTGTCTTCTGTAGACTCATCCTTATTATTATTTTCTAGTCATAAGGCCGAAGTGGCAGCACAACTTGCCCCACAATCTGGACCCTTTTCTGCACTGGGCCTTTCTTCAGTACCTAATTAAACATGGTCAAATATAGTGTACATTGCCTTCAAAATCCAAAAAGGCCCACCAAACGTTAAGCCTTTTTCTTTACGATGAGCAGTGCAAAGTGCAGCAACTTTCCTTTTAGAAGGATATCTCAAGATGCTTCAAATGGGACCACTAGAAACTTCATCTACATGACAGGATCTTGAACTATGTCCCACCATATATATATATGAACATATCTTACTAAGGTATCTAGTTTTATTTCTACTTCCTGATCATGAAATCTAATTAGCATAATATTGTCAATTTAATAGAACAATAATGAAGTGTGGGATATCAAGATGGTCAAGATCCCTCTCAACTATATTACGATACAGAATAGGAAAATTAGAATAGCTCTGGGAACAAGGAAAAACATAACAGTCATCCCCACTTCTGATTTTCACTACTGAGAGGAATGGGAAGAGGAAGCATTTTCCAAGTCAACAGCTGCATACAACGGACCAGAATCTGTGTTGATTTGCCTTAGTAAAAATACCATATCCAGAACTGGAGCTATGGCTGGCATCATCACCAGAATAAGTCTGTAACAATTTGCAGTCATTATCCACAACCTATCTCACTTTTGTACCAGTTAATCAGATGAGTTAAATGGGGATGAGGTAGAAGTTATCACCCCTGCATCTCTCTAGTCTTATCTCTGCAGTTCCTCCAGAGATATGGTATTGCTTTTGGTTTATTGTCTTTGAGTGGGATGAAGGGAATTTCCAAGGGCTTTTACTTGGCCACTTCCTACCATAAGATACCTCATCCTTCAGGTGGGAACAAGGTAGGGATTCTGCCAGTTACTAAGTATATATGTTCATATTATACGTTCAATGTCTATAGAAATAACCACTGAATGGATCTCTTGTTCCAATGGATCAGAGCCAGTGTATGATAGATCATTTTAAAATTCTGGTATGTTTTTTTCCCCACTGCACAGTCCCCTTAGTACATGGCTGAAGGCCACTTTGGGAGAAGTTTAGGGAAAGATTGACAGTATATACGTATGGCCATATAATAGAGTGCTTCTTCAAAAGGATCCAACCACCTCTCCATTTGAGAAGCTCCAAGTCTATTAACAAGCTTAAGTCTAAGAACTAGGTAAGAGGCTATCAATTGCCACTGTTTTGACTCAAGTTAGATTTTTGTCCAATAGACCTAAAATTTTTCCACATGTATCAAACAAGCAGCATTTTAATAGGCTGCCCATATATTTCATTTGAGGGATTCTGTTACCAATTAGCTACCACAGTTCTCTCCATTCCAAAATACTCTAGTTGCCATTATGCCACTGTGGCTTACTGTGATAATTGTATTCCCTTATTTCTAATGGTTAGGTGTTACTATATGTGTTCTATAATTTCAAAAATCCATTATTCACAAAGTGATCAGAGGATCCAATTCCACTACATCATGGACTCCTTCTACAGTGCATTCAGGATGTTCAAATATTTTTGCTTTATTAACTAGGCCATGATTGATATACTGAGATTAAGCTTTGATTAGTCATCCTAGTGGACCACTAATGACAATCCCAAGTGCAGTCATACATCACATAATGACAGGGATATGTTCTGAGAAATGCATTATTAGGCAATTTCATCATTGTGCAAGCATTATAGAGTGCACGTATTCAAATCTAGATGTATAGCCTACTACACACCTAGGGTATATGGGACAGCCTACTGTTTAGGCTACATGCTTGTCCTGCATATTACAGTACTGATTACTATAGGCAACTGTAACACATAATAGTAAGTATTTGTGTACCAAAACATATCTAAACCTAGAAAAGGATCAGCAAAAGTCCAATATAAAATATAAAATATGGTAAACATGTATAGGGCACTTATCATGAATGGAGTTTGCAGGAAAGGAAGTTGTTCTGGGTGAGTCAGTGAGTGAGTGTTGAGTGAATGTGACAGCCTAAGACATTACTGTATACTACTGTAGATTTTATAAACACTGTACACTTAGGCTACACTAAATGTGTAAAAAAATAAATAAATAAGTAAGATAACTACATCATGATGTTACAATGGCTATAACATCACTAGGTGGTAGGAATTTTTGGTTCCATTATAATTTTTATTTAATTTTTTTTTAGGGTCTCACTCACACTATCACCCAGGCTAGAGTGTGGTTGTGTGATCACAGCTCACTGAAGCCTCGACCTCCTGGGCTCAATTGATACTTCCACCTCATTCTTCTGAGTAGCTGGGACTACAGACACACACCACCATGACTAGATAATTTTTTAAAAACTTTTTGTAGAGAATGGGGTCCCAGTATATTGCCCACGCTGGTCTTGAACTCCTGAGCTAAAGTAATCCTCCTGCCTCAGCCTCCAAAAGTGCTGGGATTATAGGTGTGAGCCACCATGCCTGGCTTCCATTATAATCTTATAGAACCACCACCATATATGCGGTCCTTCATTGAACAAAACATCATGATGCAGAGCATGACTGTACTTGAATACTATCATATTCAATCCTGAATCTTGGGAGAGTGAAACTCTGTCAATATATCTTACATTTCTTCCCCTTGATCTAACATTTATAATGTGATGAATACATGAGTAAGCTAAAATAGTGACTGTGTGAAACAATATCTAATTCATGGGATCAAAAATATAGTAAAACAATGCTGGACAATGAATACATATAAGACAGAGTGGACTGATCAGAATTAAAGTGTTCTATGGTCCTTGTATTGTTTGGGAGGGTGGCAAATATAGTGATTTAATTGAAACATTATTAAATATGCAGCACATTTCTAAAATAGAAAAAGAGAATATAACTAAAATAATGGAAACAAAGCATATAACTTTCAAGTCGAAAAGGAAAAAAATAGTTGGGGATAAACAGACACATCCATAAAAATATCAATCTGAAAAGAAGCAAAAAATGAGGCGAAGAAAGAAAAAACAAAAGAACAACAATGAAAAAGATAAAAATGAATGTTAAATGTATAAACAAATCCAAATATATCACTAACCACAATGAATACAATAGATTAACCTCTTCATTTAAAGTCACAGACTGGACGGGAAAAAAGACTTCTACTTCTAACTACAAATGAGTAGCATTTATCTGACTAAGTCTCTCTCTGAAAATAATTATAAAAATTATACAAAATACATTTTTAAACAAAGTCTTTGGAGATACTGAAGAACAACCAACACAGGCAGGACATGATACGTTACTTTCCTTGAAAGGAGAAATGCACATGAGGAGAGTTTCACATTCATCCAGGCATTCACCGAAGGATATTTTTCCGATTTGAGAAAGCATGAGTATTTCTGGGATGAGGAGACAGAGGTAAGATCTCAGGCTACTGAATTGAGGTAAGGTTGAAGGCTGAGAGACAAAGTCATAGAAAGAAGGGAATCACAGAGAAATTGATCCCAAATCTGCATACAAATCTTTCTCATATTGTTAGGAGACTCCAAAGCTACACATGTCCACAAGACTCCAACAAACCAGTTCTATCTTAAAACCAACTCACAACAGCTCATTAAAGGTGATTGTGCACATCTCTTCCCAACTTCTCATTCAATGATGTTACATTGGTATCTTTAAATCCTTTATGATGGGAGTACTTACACCATGAAAATCAGCAAATACCATAAGTCATGGCTTTTTCTACCTCCCTAAAGAGGTGGCTTACCAGAAGACCTCCCAGTAGAAAATAGCAACTGACAGGCCAAAAATGATAAGTTAATCTCCACAGCTCTGTAGCAGTGGGAAGAAGTAAACATTCATGTCTTGCCAGAGTGGAAGAAGGAAACATGATAACCACTCCTGGACTTCTGTTGAAACAAAGAGAGGCCACATTCTAGGAGTAAGGGCTATAAGCCTAAAAGTAAGAGTAAAACTGAAATACAACAACCTCAACAAAGCCTAAAACCAGCTGGTGATCCATTCGTAATTCTATCTGCCTCCAGAAGAAAATTTAACATTATTTGGAGAATAACAATATCATCTAGATTTCTAAAATGTCAACAACTTTTTATACACAATATCTATTTGTCTATTCAATAATCACAAATCATGCTAAAAAATAGAACCAAATATGAAAAGAAAAGAAAAACATAGAAACAGACCCAAATGTATTTCAGATTTTAGAATTAGCTGAGAAAAACTTTTAAATAATATGATTAACACATTCAAGAAAATAGAAAGAAAGGTGGAAATTTTCTTTTTTTCTTTTTTTTTTTTTTTTTTTTTTTTTTTTTTTTTTTTTTTTTGAAACGGAGTCTCGCTCTGCCGCCCAGGCTGGAGTGCAGTGGCCGGATCTCAGCTCACTGCACGCTCCGCCTCCCGGGTTCACGCCATTCTCCTGCCTCAGCCTCCCGAGTAGCTGGGACTACAGGCGCCTGCCACCTCGCCCGGCTAGTTTTCTGTATTTTTTAGTAGAGACGGGGTTTCACCGTGTCAGCCAGGATGGTCTCGATCTCCTGACCTCGTGATCCGCCCGTCTCGGCCTCCCAAAATTTTCACCAGACATCTGGAATCTATTAGAAAGATCAAATGGACTTCAACTAGCATGAACCCAAAATGTGCCCACAAGGCCGGGCATGGTGGCTCATGCCTGTAATTCCAGCACGTTGGGAATCCATGGTGGGTGGATTGCTGGAGTTCAGGAGTTTGAGACCAGTCTGGGCAACATGGCAAAACCCCATCTCTACAAAAAATTTAAAAATTAGCCTGTCAAAGTGGTGTGTACCTGTAGTCCCAGCTACTCAAGAGGCTGAGGTTGGGAGGATTGTTCGAGCCTGAGGCAGAGGTTGCTGTGAGCCAGTATCATGCCACTGCACTCCAGCCTGGGTAACAGAGTGAGACCCCATCTCAGAAAACACACACACACACACACACACACACACACAGAAGAGTGCCCACACCAACACACATTATAGTCTAACTGTCAAAATTCAAAGACAAAGATAGAATCTTGAAAGCAGCAAGAGAAAATCAACTCATTATGTATAAGGAGCTCCTATGAGATTATTCAGAAATTTTCAGAAGAAATATTGTAGGCAGAAGGGAGTGGGAGGATATATTCAGAGTGCTGAAAGATAAAAGCTACCAAGAACATTATATCCAGCGAAACTGTCCCTCAAAAATAAAGGAGAAATAAAAACCTTCCCAGATAAACATATTCATCTTGGAAAAGGCCAAGAGAGTTCATCACCAGTAGACCTGCCTTACAAGAGTTTCTAAAAAGAGCCTTTCAGGTTGAAACAAAAGAACACTAGACAGCAACATGAACATATATAAAAATATGAAGCTCTCTAGTAAAGGTATAACAAATATATAGACAAATACAGAGTTCCCCAATATTGTAATGGTGGTACATAAATCACTTTTAATTGAGGTATAAAGTTTTAAAGATAAAATTATAAAAATAACTATAAAATGATATTAATGGGCCGGGCGCAGTGGCTCACGCCTGTAATCCCAGCACTTTGGGAGGCCGAGACGGGCGGATCACGAGGTCAGGAGATCGAGACCATCCTGGCTAACATGGTGAAACCCCGTCTCTACTAAAAAATACAAAAAACTAGCCGGGCGAGGTGGCGGGCGCCTATAGTCCCAGCTACTCGGAAGGCTGAGGCAGGAGAATGGCGTGAACCTGGGAGGCGGAGCTTGCAGTGAGCCGAGATCCGGCCACTGCACTCCAGCCTGGGTGACAGAGCGAGACTCCGTCTCAAAAAAAAAAAAAAAAAAAAAAAAAAAAAGATATTAATGGATACAAAACATAAAAAGATGTAATTTGATAATATAAAGTGTGAGGGGATATAAAGGAATAGATTTTTTGTATAGAACTGAAATTAAGTTGTCATCAGTTTAAAATAGATTGCCGTAACTATGTTTTATGCAATCCCCATGGCAACCACAAAGAAAAGACAAGAGAAAGGAATCAAAGCATGTCACTATAAAAAAATCAACAAAATACAAAGGATGGAGCAAGAGAGAAAATGCAAGGCAAAATAACTACAAGAAACGCAAAAAACAATTCACAAAATTGCAATATAACTACAAGACACACAGAAAACAATTCACAAAAATGGCAATAATAAGTCCTTTCTTATCAGTAATCACTTTAAATGTAAAGGAATTGAACTTCCCAATCAAAAGACATATATTGGCTGGGTGAATATAAAAAACATAAAAGATCCATCTATATTCTCTCTACAACAGACTTACTTTAACTATAAGGACATACACAGGCTGAATGTGAAAGAATGAAAAAAAGGTATTCCATAAAAATAGTAACCAAAAGAGAGCAGGGGTGGTCATACTTACAACAGATAGAATAGACTATAATTCAAAAACTGTCACAAGAAAAAAAAGGACATTATATAATGACAGAAGAGTCAATTCACCAGGAAGATATAACAATTTTAATATATATGTACCTGTCCATCCACATATAAGAAGAAAACATTGGCAGAATTGAAGGGAGAAATACATAGTAACATAATAATAGTAGGAGATTTTAATACCCCGCTTTCAATAAGGGATAGATTAACTAGACAGAAAATCAATAAGAAAATAGAGAACTTGGACAACACTACAAACCTAATAGACCTAATAGACATATACAAAACATTCTCCTCAACAACAGTAAAATACATATTCTTTTCAAACACACACACAACATTCTCCTGGAAAGATCATATGTTAGTCACAAAACAAGTCTTAACAAATGTAAGAAGATTGAAATCAAACAAAGTATCCTTTGTGACCACAATGGAATGAAACTAGAAACCAATAGCAACAAGAAAACTGGAAAATTCCAAATATGTGGAAATTAAACAATACGCTCTTGAACAACCAATAGGTGAAAGAAGCAATCACAAGGGAAATTAGAAAATATTTTTGACAAATGAAAATGGAAACACAATATATCAAAACGTGTAGAATACAGTAAAAGCAGTACCAAGAGGAAAGTTTATAGCAGTAAACACCTACACAAAGCAGAAGAAAAATCTCAAATCAACAACATAACTTTATACCTTAAGACACTAGAAAACAAAGAACAAACTAAACATAAAGTTAGCAGAAGAAATTTATAAAAATTAGAGCAGAAATAAACCAAAGAGAGAATAGAAAACCAATAAAAAAGAATCAAAAATAAGAGATATTTTTTGAAGAGATTAATAAAATCAATAAGCTATTCTCTAGACTAATAAAAAACTGACAAGACTCAAATAACAAAAACAAGAAATGAAAGAAGGACATTACAACTGATGTCACCGAAATGAAAAAGGGTCATAAGAGATTACGATGAACTGTTATACACCACAAAATTGGGTAACCTGGAAGAAATTGATAAATTTCTAGAAATATACAGCCTATCAAAACTGAATAATTAAAAAATAAAAAACCTGAACAGACCTATAGCTAATAAAAATATTGAATCATAACCAAAAACTTTCCAACAAAAACAACAAAATTGCCCAGAGGTGAATTCACTGGTGAATTCTACCAACCTTTAGCGAACAATACACATCAATTCTTCTCAAATTCTTCCCAAAAACTGAAGAGGGAACACTTCCAAACTCATTCTATGAGGCCAGCATCACCCTGATACCAAAATCAAAGATACAACAGGAAACAAAAACTACAGATCAACATCCCTGATGAATACTGATGCAAAAATCTTCACCAAAAAATACTAGCAAACCAAACCCAACAGCACAGTAAACGGATTATACATAATGAACGAGTGGGATTTATTTCTGGAATGCAAGGATGCTTCAACATACAAAAATCAATGCAACACACCACATTAACAGAATAAAGGAAAAACTACATGATTATCTCAATTGATTCAGATAAAGTATTTGACAAAAGTCAATACGCTTTTATAATACAAAAACAATTAACAAGCTAGGAATAGAAGAAACTAACTTACTTCAACATAATAAAACTCATATATGAAAAGCCCACAGCTAACGTCATACTCAATGGTGGAAAACTGAAAGCTTTTTTTTTCTAAGATGAGGAACAATGCAAGGATGCCCACTCTAGCTATTTCTATTCAACATAGTACTGGAAGTCCTAACCACAACAATCAGACAATAAAAAGAAATAAAAGGTATCCAAACAGGAAAGGAGGAAGTGAAATTTTCTTTGTACACAGATGACATGGCCTTGTATGTAGGAAACCGGAACTATGTCATTTACAAAACAATTGTTAGAACTAATAAACAGATTCAGCAAAGTTGCAGGATACAAAATCAACACATAATCAGTTCCATTTCTATACATTAAAAATGAACAATCCAAAAAGAAAATTAAGAAAAAAATGTTATTTACAGTATCATCAAAAAGAATAAATTATTTAGAAATAACCTCATCCAAACAGGCAAAAGATTTGCACATCAAAAAGTACAAAATATTGAAGTAAAAAATGTTAAAAACATAAATAAATGGGAAGACATGCCATGTTCATGGATTGGAAGACTTAGTATTGTTAAGATGTCTATATTATTCAAAGTGATCTACAGATGAATGCAATCCCTGTCAAAATCCCAATGGCATTTTTCTTCAGAAATGGAATAAAAATCCTAAAATTCATATGGAATCTCAAAGAACTATAAACAGCCAAAGCAGTCTAAAGAAAAAGAAAGAAAGAAAGAAAGAAAACTGGCAGCCTCACGCTTCCTGACATCAAAACATATTATAAGTTTACAGTAATCAAAACAGTATTTAGTAGTATAAAGACAGACATATAGACCAATGGAACAGAAGAGAGAACCCAGAAATAAATCTTCACATATATGGTCAAAGAATCTTTGACAAAAGTGCCAAGGTTTCAAAATGGGGAGAGGATAGTTTCTTCAGCTGGATATCACAAATACAAAAGAATAAAGTTGGACACTTACCTTAAACCATATACAAAATTAACTCAAAATGGATTAAACACATAAATATAAGACCTGAAACTATGAGACTCCTAGAAGAAAACATGGGTGAAAAGCTTCATTACATTGGATTAGCAATGATTTCTCCAATATGCACACCATACGCACAGGAAACAAAAGCAAAAATAGACAAAAGGGAATACATCAACCTTAAGAAACTTCTACAGAGCAGAAAAGACAGCCAACGCGGAGAAAGGCAATCCATAAAATTGGAGAAAATATTTGCAAACCATATATCTGATAAGGAGTTAATATCCAGAATATATAAAGAACTACAGCTTAGCAACGACAACAAAAAATCCAATTTAAAAATGGACAAAATACTTGAATAGACATTTATCCGAAGAAGATAAACAAATGGCTAAAAAGCAAATGAAAAGATGCTCGATCTCATTAATCATTACAGAAATGCAAATCAAAAGCAAAATGAGATGTCCCACACCTATTAAGATGGCCATTATTTAAAAACCAGAAAATAAGAAGTGTTGACAGAGATGAGGAGAAATTGGAATCCTTGTGCACTGCTTGTGGGAATGTAGAATGGTGTAGTTGCTGTGGAAAACAGTGTAGTGGTTCCCAAAAAATTGATAGTAGAATTACCACATGACCCAGCAATCCCATTTCTGATTACATATCCAAAAGATTTGAAAGCAGGATGCCAAAGAGATATTTGCACACCCATGTTCATGTTAGCATTATTTACAATGGCCAAGAGGTAGAAGCAACCTAAATGTTTATCTGCAGATGAATGGATAAAGAAAATGCAGTATACACATTCAAGGAAATAAAAGTAGAACTACCATTTGATCTGGCAATCCCACTACTGAGTATCTACACAGAGGAAAAGAAGTCATTATACGAAAAAGATACTTGCACATGCATGTTTATAGTAGCACAATCGCAATTGCAAATATATGGAACCAGTCCAAATGCCCATCCATCAATGAGTGGATAAAGAAATTGTGATATATATATACATGCACCATGGAATACTATTCAGCCATCGAAAGGGAAAAAATAATGGCATTTGCAGCAACCTGGATGGACTTGGAGACCATTATTCTAATTGAAATAACTCAGGAATGGAAAACTAAACACCATATGTTCTCACTCATAAGTGGGAGCTAAGCTATGAAGATACAAAGGCATAAGAATGATACAATGGACTTTGGGGACTTCAGGGAAAGGGTGGGAGGGGGTGAGGGATAAAAGGCTATAAATTGGGTTCAGTGTATACTGCTCGGGTGATGGGCACAACAAAATCTCACAAATCACCACTAAAGAACTTACTTGTGTAACCAAACACCACCTGTCCCCCAAAAAAACCTATGGAAATTAAAAAAATAAATAAAATTAGTTTAAAATTTAAAATAAGGAAAACTTGTCATAGTCTACAATGTAGATGAACCTTGAGGACATTATTCCAAGTGAAATAAGCCAGTCACAAAAGGACAAATACCTCATGAGTCCACTTGTATGTGGTATCAAAATAGTCAAACTCTTAGAAACAGAAAGCATTTCTGTTTTCCAATACAATCGTGGATGCCAAGCGCTGAGGGGAGATGGAAATGGTGAGTTGTTATTCAATTAATAAAACATTTTGCAAGATAAAAAAAATTCTAGACACCCATTTCTCAACAATGTAAATAGTTAACACTACTATACTATACACTCAAAATGGTTAAGATGGAAATTTTTTTTAAATTTTTTTTTTTTGAGACAGGGTCTCACTCTGTCACCCACGTTGGAGTGCAGTGGTGCGATCTCAGCTCACCACAACCTCCGCCTCCCAGGTTCAAGCGATTCTCCTGCCTCCTGCCTCTGCCTCCCAAGTTGCTGGGATTACAGGCTCCTGCCATCACGCCTGGCTAATTTTTGTATTTTTAGTAGAGATGGGGTTTTACCATGTTGGTCAGGCTGGTCTCGAACTCCTGACCTCAGGTGATCCAACCGCCTTGGCCTCCCAAAGGGCTGGGATTACAGGAAGATGGAGATTTTTGTTACATTTTTGCCATAATTTTTAAAAAGGATATAATGAGAATTCTAGAAGTGTAATTTAAAATTAACTAAATGGACTTATCAACAAATTAGGCACAGCGAGCAGATTAGTGAACTAAAAGACATTACAGTTGACCTTGAACAATGCAAGGGATGGGGTGCCAGTTCCTCGTGCAGTTGAAAATATGTGTATAATTTGACTCCCCCAAAACTTAACTGCTAATAGCGTACTGTTTACTGGAAGCCTTACTGGTAACATTAACTTTCGATCAACACATATTTTGCATGTTTATATATTATATATTTAATTCTTACAATAAAGTAAGCTAGAGAAAAGCAAATGTTATTAAGAAAACCATAAGGAAAATATATTCACTATTTATTAAGTGGAATTTGATCATCATAAAGATCGTCATTCTCACCATCATCTTCATATTAAGTAGACCGAGGAGGAGGATGAGGACGGGTGGATCTTGCGGTCTCAGGGGTGGCAGAGACAGAAGAAAATCCATGTATATATGGGCCCATGCAGTTCAAACCTGTGTTGTTTAAGGGTCATCTGTAGTAGAAAATATCTATATTGAATCCTATAGAGAGAAAAAAATGAAAAATACAGAAAGAGGGCATTGGAGATGTTAAAAATATTTTATATATGTGCAATCAGGGTCAGAGGCGAGAAGAATGACAGTGGGTAGAAGCAATATATGAAGAAATACTGGCCAAAAACTTTCCAAAACTGAGGAAAGACATGAAACCACAGACAAGAAACATTATGAAACCCAAATAAGATAAATCTAAATAAAACTACTGCAAGATACACCAGAATCAAACTTTTCAAATTGAAAAGAATAATTGAAAAGTAGCTAGACTGGGGGAAAAAAACCAACATTACCTACCAAGGAGCGATGATAGATTTTTTTTTTTTTTTTTTAGCTTTTCTAGAGAAATGACAGTAGACAGAAGACAACAGTATGGCACCATCAAACTGCTAAAAGAAAAAAAATAAATTTACAAACCTAAAATTCTTTAGCTGTCCAAAAAAAAATCTTGGCCAGGCATGGTGTCTCACGCCTGTAATCCCAGTACTTTGGGAGGCTGAGTCGGGTGGATCACTAGAGGCCAGGAGTTCAAGATCAGCCTGGCCAACATGGTGAAACCCCCATCTTTACTAAAAATACAAAAATCAGCCCAGGCATGGTGGCATTGGACAGATCTTCTAGACTGAAAATCAACAAAAAAAAAATGGGATTTAATCTGTACTATAGACCAAATGAACCTAGTAGGTATTTACAGAACATTTCAGCCACCAGCTGCAGAATACACATTCTTTCTTCAGTACATGGATCATTCTCAAGGATAGATGATACACTAGCTCACAAAACAAGCCTTAGAACATTTCAAAACATTGAAATAATATCAAGCATCTTCTCAGATCACAATAAAATAAAACTGGAAATTGATAACAAGAGTAATTTTAGAAACTATGTAAATACATGTAAATTAAACAATATGCTCCTGAATGACCAGGAGTCGATGAAGAAATTAAGAAGGAAATTGAAAAACTTCCTGAAACAAATGATAATGGAAACACAACACACCAAAACCCATGAAATACAGCAAAAGTAGCACTCAGAGGGAAGTTTATAGCTTTAAGTGCCTACATAAAAAAGAGAGAAAACTTTAAATAAACAATCTAACAATGTACCTTAAATAATTAGAAAAGCAAGAGCAAAGCAAACCCAAAATTGGCAGAAGAAAAGAAATAATAAAAATCAAAGTAGAAATCAGTGAAATTGAAATGAAAAAAGAATACAAAAGATACATGAAACAAAAAGATCTTTTTTGAAAAGTTAAATAAAATTGACAAACCTTACCCAGACTAAGAAAAAAGAGAAGATCCAAATAAATAAAATCAGGAAGAAAAAGGACACATTACAACTGATACTGCCAAAATTCAAAGGATCATTGGTGGCTACTATGAGCAACTATATGCCAATAAATTGGAAAACCTAAAAGTAATGGGCAAATCCCTAGACACATACAAGCTACCAAGATTGAACCAGGAAGATGTCCAAAACCTGAGCAGACCAATAACAAGTAACAAGATTGAAGCAGTAATGAAAATTCTCCAAGTAAAGAGAAGCCTGGACCCTACGGTTTCACTACTGAATTCTAGCAAACATTTAAAGAAGAACTAATACCAATCCTATTCAAACTATTCTGAAAAATAGAGGAGAGAACACTTCCAAACTCATTTTATGAGGCCAGTATTACCCTGATACCAAAACCAGACAAAGTCACATCAAAAATATAAAACTACAGGCCAATACCTCTGATAAATATTGATGCAAAAATCCTTAACAAAATACTAACAAACTGAATTATTCAATAGGCTGGAAAGATCATCCATCATGACCAAGTAGAATTTATCTCTTGGATGCAAGAATGGTTCAACATATGCATATCAATGAATGTGATACATCATATCAAGAGAATGAAAGATAGAAACCATATAGTCATTTCAATTGACGCTGAAAAATCATTTAACAAAATTCAGCATCCCTTCATGATGAAATGATCAAAAAACTGGCCATAGAAGGAACATAACTCAACAGAATTAAAGCCATATATAACAGACCCACAGCTAGTATTATACTGAATGGGAAAAACTGAAAGCCTTTCCTCTAAGATCTGGAACATGACAAAGATGTCCAACGTTGGCCGGGCCCAGTGGCTCACACTTGTAATCCCAGCACTTTGGGAGGCTGAGGTGGGTGGATCACGAGGTCAGGAATTCAAGACCAGCCTAGCCAAGATGGTGAAACTCCACCTCTACTAAAAATACAAAAATTAGCCAGGTGTGGTGGTGGACACCTGTAATCCCAGCTACTCGGGAGGCTGAGGCAGAGAATTGCTTGATCCCGGGAGGTGGAGGTTGCAGTGAGCCAAGATCGTGCCACTGCACTCCAGCCTGGGTGACAAAGCGAGACTGTATCTCAAAAAAAAAAGATGTCCAATGTCACCACTGTTATTCAACCTAGTAATGAAAGTCCTAGCTACAGCAATCAGATAAGAGAAAGATATAAAGGGCATCTAAATTGGAAAGGAAGAAGTCAAATTATCCTTGTTTGTAGATGATATGATCTTATATCTGGAAAACCCTAAAGACTCCACAAGAAAACGATTAGAACTGATTCACAAATTCAGTAAAGTTGCAGAATACAAAATCAATATACAAAAATCAGTAGCATTTCTATATGCCAACACTGAACAATGTGAAAAAGAAATAAAAAAGTAATCCCATTTTCAATAGCCACACATAAAATTAAATACATAGGAATTAAGCTAACCAAAGATGTGAAAGATCTCCGTAATGAAAACCATAAAACACTGATAGAAGAAATTGAAGAGGACACAAAAAAAATGAAAAAATATCCCATGTTCATGTATTGAAAGAATCAATATTTTTGTTTGTTTATTTGTTAGTTTCTTGAGACAGGGTCTCACTCTGTTGCCTAGGCTGGAGTGCAGTGGCATGATCTCAGCTCACTGCAATCTCCGCCTCCTGGACTCAAGTGATCCTCCTGACTCAGCCCCCCAAGATTTAAATAGAAATTTCTTAAAAGAAGACATATAAATGGCAAACTCCCCAAGTAGCTGGGAGTGCAGGCATGAGCCACCACACCAAGCTAGTTTTTGTATTTTTTGTAGAGACAGGATTTCACCATGTTGCCCAGGCTGGTCTCAAACTCCTGAGGTCAAGCAATCCACCTGCCTTGGCCTTCCAAAGTGCTAGGATTACTGGCATGAGTCACTGTACCTGGCCAGAATCAGTATTGTTAAAATGTCCATGCTACCCAAAGCGATCTACAGATTCAATGCAATCCCTATTAAAATACCAATGACCATTCTTCATAAAAATATGAAACAGAAAAATGAATGGAACGAATAGAAATAGAAAAACAATCCTAAAATTTATATAGAACCACAAAAGACCCAGAATAGCCAAAGCTATCATAAGGAAAAAGAACAAAACTGGAGGAATCACATAACCTGACTTCAAATTACACTACAAAGCTATAGTAACCAAATGGCATGGTACTAGCATAAAAACAGAACATAGACCAACAGAACAGAATAGAGGACCCAGAAACAAATCCATATATCTACAGTGAGCTCAAATGGCAAACAGGCATATGAAAAGGTGTTCAGCATCATTGATCATCACAGAAACACAAATCGGAACTACAATTAGATGTCATCTTACCCCAGTTAAAATGGGTTTTATCCAAAAGACAAGCAATAACAAATGCTGGCAGGGATGTAGAGAAAGGGGAACCCTGGTACACTGTTGGTGGGCTGGTAAATTAGTACAACCACTATGGAGAACAATTTGAAGGTTCCTCAAAAAACTGAAAGTTGAGCTACCATGTGATCCAGCAATCTCACTTCTGGGTATATACTCAAAAGAAAGGAAATCAGTATATCAAAGAGGTATCTGCACTCCTATGCTTTTTGCAGCACTCCTATGCTGTTTACAATAACTAAGATTTGGAAGTAACCTAAGTGTTCATCAACAGATGAATGGATGAAGAAAATGTGGTTCATATACACAATGGATTTGGATTACTATTCAGCCATAAAAAAGAATGCAATCCAGTCTTTTGCAACAAAATGGATGGAACTGGAGATCACTGTGTTATGTGAAATAAGCCAGGCACAGAAAGGCAAACATCACATGTTCTCACTTATTTGTGGGATCTAAAAATGAAAACAACCAGACTCATGGACATAGAGAGTAGAAGGATGGTTTCCGGAGGCTGGCAAGGGTAGTAGGGAGTTAAGGGGGAGGTGGGGATTGTTAATGGGTGTTAAAAAAAAATAGGAAGCATGAATAAGACCTACTATTTGATAGCATAACAGGGTGACTATAGTCAATAATAACTTAATTTGTACATTTTAAAATAACTTGAAGAGTATAATTTGATTATTTGTAACTCAAAGAATAAATGCTTGAGGGAATTGATACTACATTCTCTATTATGTGCTTATT
Organism: Macaca thibetana thibetana; assembly: GCF_024542745.1. Classification (NCBI taxonomy): domain Eukaryota; kingdom Metazoa; phylum Chordata; class Mammalia; order Primates; family Cercopithecidae; genus Macaca; species Macaca thibetana. The sequence goes on from NC_065598.1 coordinate 105,134,778, forward strand.
TCTCATTGTATGCCTGTATCAAAACATCTCATGTACCCCATTAATATATATGCCTACCGTGAACCCATAAAAATTAAAAATAAATAAAAGTTGAGCTGAAAGGGGAAAAAAAGAAGAAATTGAAAATCTGATGCAATTTTCTACTATAAAATAGCAGAGATATCATCAGCAATCAAAACCTCTCAATTCAAAGAAAGCCCTGGACCAGATGGCTTCACTGGTGAAGTCTGCCAAATCTTTAAGGAATAATTAATATCAATCCTTCACAAACTCTCCAAAAAACTATACAGCTAGGGACACTTCCTAACTTATTCTAAGAGGTCATTATTACTCCGATACCAAGATCAAAGACATTGCAATAAAATAAAACTATACGCTATACCCCAAAGAATTCAAAACAAGTACTAAACAAAGACATGTACATGAATGGTCACAGCAGCACTATTCACAATAAGTAAAGATGGAAACAATCCAAATGTCCATCAACAGATGAATGGATAAGTAAAACATCGTATAGCTATAAAATGAAATATTATTCAGTCATAAAAAGTAATGTACTGATATAACATGAATGAACCTTGAAAACCCTATACTGAGTAAAAGAGATCAGACATAAAAGGTTATATATTATATGATCCACTGTATAAACTATCCAGAGTAGGTAAACCCATAAAGACAGAAAACAGATTGGTGGTTACTTGGAGCTGAAAGGAGGAGGAAATTAGGAGTAACTGCTTAATGAATACAGTGTTTCCTTTTGAAATTATGAAAATATTTTGGAAGTGTATGGAGGTGGTGGTTGATCAACATTGTGAATATACAAAATAAGACCGAATTTTTTCACTTTCAAGTGCTTGATTTTATGTTATATTACTTCACCTCAATAAAACAAAATATATTTTCAGAAAAACAAAAGTTAATTTTTTTACTAGCAGATGCTCACTACAAGAAATATGGAAGAAGAGACTTTGTGCTGAGGGAAGATTATTACAGATAGAAGTCTGAAACTGCAGGAAGGAACAAAGAGCACTAACTGTTTAAAACAATGATAATAACAATTTCCTATATTTTATTGTAGCAAAATATACATAACATGAAATTTACCTCTTATAGGGTTTTTAACATAAATAAAATAAAAGACATAACAACAATTGTACAAAAGTTGAGAGGTCAGTAAGTGAGGTGTAACTGTTATATACTACATGTTCAGGAAATGGTAAAAATACTAATTTAAGATAGACTGGAATAAGTCATGGATGCCTTTCATAATCCCTAAGATAACCAAGAAAAAGAATTATAAAATAATGTATAATTAAAAAGCAATAGAGAAGAAAATAGTGGAATAGAAATACTTGAATAAAAAAACAGAAGTCAAGAAAAGAAAAATAAAGAGCAGGACAAATAGAGAACATATAGCAAAATGATAGCTATAAAACCAAGTATATTTAAAAATTACATGCAAATGGACTAAACACTCCAATTAAAATACTACAATTGTCAGACTGCTTCTTTTATTAAAAAAAAAAAAAATACAACTACATGCTGCTTAAAAGAGACTCAAAGTAAATAAAAGGATATAGAAAAGTCAAGAGTAAAAAGGGTGGGAATATATATCATGCAAACACTAGAAAAGAAAGCTGATCCAGCTATATTTGATGAGCTCAACGGAACCCTGAAACCAAAACCTAATGAGAATATAGCAAGAAAGGAAAATGTCAGGCCAATATCTGTCATGAACGTAGATGCAAAAATCTTGAACAAAATATTAGCTACATTAATCCAGTAATATATAAAACAAATGATGACTAAGTGAGATTTATACCAGTAATGGAACCTTGGTTTAACATTTGTAAGTCAACCAATGTATTTTATTATGTTAGGTGAATAAAGGGGAAAACCACCAATGGATGCAGAAGTGGCACATGATAAAATTCAACATCTGTTTTTGACTTTTTTAAAAAAATACCAAACTAGGAATAGAAAGGAAATGTTCTAATCTAATAAGGGTTGTTTTTAAAAACCAGACATCATACTTTATGGTGAGATATTGAACTCTTCCCCTGAGATGAGAATCAAAACAAAAGTGACCACTATTTCCATTTCTCGAAATTGTACTGGAAACCCTAATCAGTTTGATAAGTCAAGAAAGTTAAATTTAAGATATAAAGATTGTAAATAAAGAAGTAAACTCTATTTTGAACAACATGATTATTTATATAAAATATCCAAAAGAATCTACAAATTATTATAAATGTTTAAATAAGTTGGGCACTTTGGCTAACACCTATAATCCCAATACTTTGAAAGGCCAAGGCAGGAGGAGTACTTGAGGTCAGGAACTTGAGATCAGCCTGGGAAATACATTGAGACGTTCATCTCCACAACAAAATTTAAAAATAAAAAATTAGCCAGGCATTGTGGTGCACATTTATAGTGCCAGTTACTCAAGAGGCTGAGGTGGGAGGATCACTTGAGCCCAGGGGTTCAAGGCTGCAGTGAGCTATGATCGTGCCACTGCACTTCAGCCTGGATGACAGAACAATACCCTATCTCAAGAGAAAAAAAAAAAGAAAATATTTAAGTAAATTTAACAAAGTCTCTGGATAAAGCTTAACACATAAGAATGAGTCATATGTCTAGCAGGTAAGATGTCATGGCTAACGCCTGAAATCTCAACATTATAGGAATCCAAGGGGGAGGACTGCTTAAGCCCAGGAGTTCAAGACAATCCTGGGCAACACAGAGAGACCCCGTCTCTACAAATAATTTTTTTAGATTCAGCCAGGCGTGGTGGCGCATGCCTGTGGTCCCAGCTACTCAGGAGGCTGAAGTGGGAGGATTACTTGAGCCCAGAAGATTGAGGCTGCAGTGAGCCATGATTGCACCACTGAACTCCAGCCTGGGTGACAAAATGAGACCCCAACTAAAATAAATAAATGATGGCAAACAATGGGAACATGTTTTAAAAGACAATATCATTTGCAATAGCATAAAAAATGAGCTATCCGAGAATTAATCTAGTGAACGTTATTTAAGACCTCTTTTATGAAGCATTGCTGAAAGAAATCAAAGAAGACCTAGATAAATGGAGAGATACATCATGTGCATAGATTTTGAAAGTGAATATTGTTAAGATATCAATTCTCTGCAAATTGGTCTAAGATTCAATGCAATCCAAATCAAAAGCCCAGAAGGATATCTTTGTGTAGAAATTGAAAAGTTATATATAAAAATTATATGGAAATGCAAAAGATCTAAAACAGGTACAGACAATTTGGGGGAAAAGAGGAACAAAGTTGGCAGATTATACACCCTCAAGTTTTCAAGGCCTATTTTAAAACTCCAATATTTAAATGTGATAGTGATGCAAACACAGACAAAGAAATCTATGGAACAGATTAGGAAGTCAAGTAATTTATAAACAATTACCTGAAATACAGCAAAGCACCCACGGCAATTTAGTGAGGGAAAGAATGGTCTTTTCAGTAAATTGTCCTGAATCATCAGATCTATGCTTCATACTACACACAAAAAATTATTTAAGATGGATTAGATATTATGTGAAATATAAATTAATAAAGCATAGGGTAATATCTTAAGGACCTTCAGGCAAGCAAAAATCCTTCATTAGGACACAGAAAACAGTAAATTTGAAAGGAGAAATTGACAGATTGTACTTCATAAAAATTAAAAGCTTCTGTTCATCAAAAGGCATCAAGACAGTAAAAAGGTAAGCCACAGATTTAGAGAAGACATTTACTATATATAGTGTATATATACGTGTATATATATGACAAAAGACTTATATCTGGAACTAAGAGAAACCCTACAAATTAATTTTTTTAAGACAGGCTACCTATCTTTTCAAAAAACAGATAAAAACAGACTACCTATCTTTTCAAAAAATGGGTAAAACACTCAGACCTTTCACTATAGAGGACAAACAAATGGCCAGTAGGCATATTACAAGGAGTTCAACTTATTACCTATCAGGACATGCAAATCAAAATCATGCTGAGATACCAGTACACATCCATCAAAATAGTTAAAAATAAAAGGACTGACAATACCAAGTGTTGGTAAAAATGTGAAGTAACTGGGATGTTCATAGGTTGCTGGTGAAGGTGTCAATTGGAAATCCATGTGCCAGAATCTACTAAAGTAGATCACATGTGTACCATATAATGCAGCAGTGTCACTCCTATGTATATACCCGCAAGAAATGAGTGCTTTTGTCCAACTTTAAGGCACATACAAAAATATTCATAGCCTCGGGGATATTTAAGATATACCCAAGAGGCAAGAGGATTGCTCGAGTCCAGGAGTTTGAGACCATCCTGGGCAATATATCAAGATTCTGTCTGTTAAAAAAATATATTTAGCCAAGTATTGTGGCATGCACCTGCAGTCCCTAGTGACCCGGGAGGATGACGGGGAAGAATTGCTTGAGCCCAGGAGTCTGAGGTTGTAGTGAACTACGATTGCACTGCTGCACTGGAGTGAGATCCTGCCTCAAAAAGAAAAAAAAAAAGCCCCAAACCAAAAACAACACAAAGGTCAGTCAATGGGAGAATAGACAAACTGTGATATATTTATACAAATATTTCAGAGCAATGAAAAAGAATGAACTACAAGGCAAAAACATGGATAAATCTCACATTAATGTTGAATTTAAGAAGCCAGATGTTTTTCAAAGTCTATTGCACAACAAGGTGACCACAGTTATTAATGTATATTTCAAAATTGCTAAAAGAATAGATTTCTTTTCTGAGATAGAGTCTCACTCTGTCGCCCAGGCTGGAGTGCGGTGGCGTGATCTCGGCTCACTGCAACCTCCATCTCCTGGGTTCAAGCGATTGTCCTGCCTCAACCTCCCTAGTAGCTGGAATTACAGGTGTGTACCACCACACCTAGCTAAATTTTTTTTTTGCATTTTTAGTAGAGGCAGCGTTTCACTATGTTGGCCAGGCTGGTCTCAAATTCCTTACCTCAAAAGATCCGCCTGCCTCAGCCTCCCAAAGTGCTGGGATTACAGGCATGAGCCACCACACACAGCCCCAAGAATAGATTTTTAAATATTCTCTACAAAAAAGTATGTGAGGTGATGCATATGTTAATTAGCTTGATATAATCATTCCACAATATATACATATTTCAAAACATCACATTATATCTCATAAATATATACAATTATTATTTGTCAAGTAAAAATTAAAATTTTAATTCAAAAAGAAGACAGATGTCAAAGAATACATATTATATGATACCATTTATAGGAAGTTCAATAACTGACAAAAGCTTTTTATAATCGTGATAGTCACTATAGTGGTTACCTTTGGGGAGTGTTGACTGGGAGTGGACAGGAAGGAGCTTTCTGGGACAATAGAAATATTCTGTTTTAACGTAGTTAGTTAGTAGTTATGTGAGGGTATACTTCTGTAAAATCAATCCAGCAGTACACTTAAACTTTATGAACATTACTTCATGCAAATTATACATCATGTTCTTAAAAAAACAGATTGTCAGGTAAAAAAAAAATAAAATCCGACTATATGCAATGTACAAAAGACACATCAACATAAGGATTCAAGAAAGTTGAAAGTAAAATGATAAGAAAATGTTATATCAGGCAAATACTAAAATAATTTAGTAGATCTATTTTAATATCAGAAGAAAATATACTTAAAGGTAACAGAGAAAAACTGAGTCACTACGTTAAGCCTCTAACATTTTCTGTCATTTTTTGTGGGGAAGAGTCACTTTTTGTTTTCTCTATTTGTTGTTTCTTTTTTACTGAGTTCATGGGAGGGGGAAGAAGTTTGGGGCTAAATGAAAGGAGGAAGGTAAGAAAGAAACAGATGTTTAATATGAAGAAGACTTCTCAGGTAGAACCAAATGAGAAAAGGAAACAGATTTTAGTTCATCTTGTTAATTAAATATATGTCTCTGCCTTAACCTTTCATTATGATATCCTGACAATTATAAATTACATTTTTCTAAGAAATTTGCAGACTGGGTAAGCCAGTGTCTTCGAGGGACTTCCCAAAACCTGAGAGCTCAACCAATACAAAAGCCTTATTATTCATTTCGCTTCTGCAAATAATTACTTGAAGAAAAATAAGTTTCCAGCAGGGAATTGAAAGAATTGTTCTCCTTTGAAGATAAGACTTGTGAATATCCCATAGAGGAGGCAATTGGAAAGTAATGAGGCGAAAATGGATTATACTCTCACTTCTATGCCACAGGAGGAAAAAGTTTCCTTTATAGGAAATTAATTCACACCTTCACTTCCTTAAGAATGGATTCAGAATGGGGATAGAGACAAGCTAAAAGGAGGAGGAAATTTGATTTGATCACTCAATTTTAACCACCTACTTTGTGTAAGATTTTTTCTCAGTGCCAGTGGTTTGTATAAGTGTTTAATATACGAAAAACATATAGTTATCCCTGGGAACTTAAAATATAGTAGGAATTTAAGTATACAAATAATAAAACACAGACTATAATGTCTTTTTAGAATACATTTTATGGTATGTATTTAAGGTATACAACATGATGTTATGAGATACATATATAATAAAATGGTTATCTAGTGAATCAAATGATCGTATCTATCATTTCACATAGTTACCCATTTTTTCCCATGTGGCAAGAGCAGCTATAAACTACTTGTTTAGAAAAATTCCTAAACATAATACACTATTATTAATTACAGTCTTCATGTTATATATTAGATGTTTAGATTTGTTCATCCTACATATCTGCTACTTTGTATCCTTTGACCTACACGTACTCATTTCCTCTCCCTACCAGCCCCAACACCCCTGTAACCACTATTTTATTCTCTATCTCCATATATTTGACTTTTTTGTCATATTTCACATATGTGACATCATGCAATATTTTTTTGTGTGTCTACCTTACTTTATTTAGTATAATGTCCTCCGGTTCATCCATGTTGTGGCAAATGACAGGATTTCTTCCTTTTATAGGGTTCAATGATATTCAATTGTGTGTGTATATATATATGTACACACACACACACGCACAATCACAGATTCTTTATCCATTCATCCATTGATGGACACTTGGGTTGTTTCCATATCTTGGATATTGTGAATAATGCTGCTATATACCCAAAGGAAATGAAATCATCGCCTCATAAAGATATCTTCACTCTCATGTTCATTGCAGCATTATTTATAATAATTTATTTTAAAGGATATGCAAAAGGACCATCCAGGCAGGACTACTGGAATGGCAGAGTGCACATCTCTGCAAACCCACCACTGCATAAAAGCAATGGAAACAATGACAAAAATGGTCAAAATAATCTTTTGCAGAACTCTAGAAGTTAAGCAAATACCTGTGAGAATCTGAGGAATATTTATTCAGAAACTGCTAAATATTTGTAAGGACACCAGGATTTGTAGAATTATAATTTGACACACTCGACTACTTCCAGACATCTCTCAGCAACTCCACAATAGCAAAAATATAACCCACAAAATGAGACAAAATATTAGTACATCATATATCTGATCAGGGACGTGTAACTATATATATGACACAAAACTCAATAACGAAAAGCCAAATAACCCAATTTTAAAAGTGAACAAAAAAATCTAAATAGACATTTCTTCAAAGAAGATATACAAATGGACAATAAGTTCATGAAAAGATGCTCAATATCATTAGGTATCAGGGAAATGCAAATCAAAACCACAATGCCCACTAAGATAGCTGTAATAAAAAATATAGACAATAACAAGTGTTGGTGAAGATGTCAAGAAATTGGAACCCTCATGCCTTGCTGGTGGAAATGTAAAATGTTGTAGCCACTGTGGAAAGCAGGTTGACAGTTCCTTAAAACATTAAACATTAATTACAATATGAACTAGCAATTACACCCCTAGGTATCTAGGACATGTCAATACAAAAACTTGTACACGAATGTTCCTAGAAACGTTGTTTACAATAGCCAAAAAGTAGAAACCATCCAAATGTCCATCAACAGATGGATGAATAAATAAAATGTGTTATACTCATTCCATGGAATATTATTCTGCAATTAAAAAGAATGAAATGTTCATACATGCTACAATGTATATGAATCTTGAAAATATTCTGCTAAGTGAAAGAAGCCAGACACAAAGGACCACATAATGTAGGATTACATTTATATGAAATGTCCAGGATAGGCAAATACATAGAGACAGGAAGTAGATTGGTGGTTGCTAGGAGCTGGGGTAAAAAGGGAAGTGGGAACTGACTGCTAATGGGAAAGGGGTTTCTCTTCGAGGTGTTAAAGATGTTCTAAAGTTGTGCGGTGATGCTTGAATAACTGTAAATATACTAAAAACCACTGAATTGGTTTTTAAATAAGTGAATTGTATGATATGAGAATTATATCTCCATTAAACTTTCTTTTAAAAGCACTATTTGATGTGAACAGTATAGTTGCCAATTAAGGACCTCAGAGGAAGGGGTTGACAGCTCAGATCACTTCCCTGTTTGTTCTAGATTAGTTCTGCTCAAGTCTTGAGCAAGGCAAAGATTCAGATGGGGATGTTGGTAACTCCCAACAACATTAATTTCATTAGGTTTACACTTGATCAGAAGATCTGGCTGCACAGCACAGCCTCATTTAATCCTACCTGACACAATTTATTGCTCCTACAGTCTGTTATCCCAGGGTCACCAGCCATCTCCTAAACTGTGCAGATAGATGCCTCTCAGTACCTCAAACGTTATCTAATCTGTCCCCACCTCATACTCTCAAATAAGTGGCTGCCTAATTTCCTCTGCCATGGGTAGGAAAATAATGCTCCTCAAGCAAGAACTATATGACAGGCACTGACTCATTTAATTCCTAAAGCAATGCTGTGAAATATGTACTAATATCATTTTCATTTTACAGATCAGGAATCTGAGTCATGGAATGGTAATTTTCCAAGGTCACAAAACTAGTCAGTAGCATGATTAGGATTCGAGCCCAGACTAGTGCCAACAGCAATGTGTTTAATCAAAATGCTGTGCTGTGTTCCCAGAAAAGCCCTTTCACATCCTTCCTAGTCATTCTTCCCAAGTTTTATACATTTGCAGTTATCTAGTGAAGAGCAGCTCCGTGTCTTATTCACTTTGTTTCCATTTCCCTCCCCCTCCACGCAACATAGTTTTCATATCTTTAAATTCACTGCTCTGACAACCAGAGCCCATCATTGGTTTCTATATTATCAGTTTACCCAGTCTCCTATCTTTGTAGCACAATGTAGCAATTTCCACTTTGTAGCACAAAATTCCGTGCAAAAATTCAGTGCAAAACTGGGCCCCCCCTCCACCTCTAACTCAACTGTCCCTTTCCAGTACTTCAACCCTCCCATATTTTTCAACACTATTTCCACACCAATAGCCACCCTCACAGCCATTAAAGAGGTCACAACAGTTGGGGTTCAGGGGACATGAAACAAGGGAAGGCTTCATAGGGAAGATCGCACCTGTCCGGGAGCTCGGCTCTTAAGACGCGAGTCTGCCGATGCTCCCGGCCAAATAAAAAAACCTCTTCCTTCTTTAATCCGGTGTCTGAGGAGTTTTGTCTGCGGCTCGTCCTGCTACATTGGTCCCTGAAGGACAGGTAGAAATGGAGGGAACCTTCCAAAAGAAGAATATATAAGTAAATGCATGAATAGCCAAGTGTCTAAAAGCAGACTTTGGGATTTGAAAGTTTGGGGGGGAAATCCCAGGCCCACTAGCTGTATCATCTTAACCAATTTACTTAACTTCTTTAAACTTAAGTTTAAATTTTAAAAAATCTAGATAATAATGTCTGCCTTTCTGGGGGTCTTGAGGATTGAATGAAATCATATAAAACACAATCTCTCAATCAAGAAAAACAATCACCAATAAAGCAGTAAACATCAGTCATTCTTGGCAACCAGTAGTAGTTAACTTTGCCAGTGTTGGTGAATTTGGGAGAATAGCCTGGGAAAATAAATTCAGATCAGACCAAGGTAGGTATTTAAAGATTATGAGAGTTTGGAAGAAAATAGGCAATAGAGTTATCAAAGTTTGTGTGGGAGGAGAGAATGAGAGGGGGAATGAGAAGGGGAAAGGGAGAGAAGTTCGGGGGGAGAGAGGGAGGAGAGAACGAGACGGGGAAAGTGAGAGAAGTGTGGGGGAGAAAGGGAGGGAGAGAGCCAAAAAGAGAGAGGGAGAAAAAGGAAAAGAGTTAGCCGGACCTGGTGGCTCGTGCCTGTAGTCCCAGCTACTCTACTCGGGAGGCTGAGGCAAGAGAATTGCTCGAACCCAGGCGGCGGAGGTTGGCAGTGAGCCAACTTCATGCCACGGCACTCCAGCCTGAGCCACAGAGCCAGACTCCGTCTCAAAAAAAAAAAAAAGAAAAAAAGAAATTAAAAAAAAAGGGAAGAGGGAGAAGGGTAGCAGGATTGCTATAGGGAATGGTCAGAACTAAGCAAGTTACTCAGTATTTCTTTGTAACTCATTGATGTTATGTTTATTGTCTAGCACTCTCATTACACTTTGATCCTCATAAGAATACGAAACATGTCCATTTTATTCTCCACTCTATATACAGAGCCTTGCACAATCCTTGGCACACAGTGACTACTTGATAAATATTTATTGAATGAATCATGATAAGGAGGAGAGGGAACCAAAAAAATAAAGATTCCGAGAATTCAAGATAGGCGACTGGGAGAATACAAAAGTTTGGAAGTGCAGAGGAAATAATGAGTTTAAATTTTGCACGTACAAGTTTAAGAAGCCTATAGTGCACTCGTGTTCATGTTTAGCAAAATTCATATGTGTAACTGGACCTCAGATAAGCGGTGCGGGCTTGGGATAGGTTGTTAAGATTCATTAGCATACGGGTAGCAATTTACATCACCCTGAAGAAGGGAGGCTTTAAAAGGGGGGATGCACCGGAAGTGACGCCAGTCAGAGGTTAGGTTAGCGGAAAACGGAAGCGGAGTGGCCGAGAAGCAGCTTCCGTTAGCACTACCTTAAAAGGAAAAGAGCCAGATAAAGAGAAAGGTTAAAAGTATGAGAAAGTGCAGAAGCCACTGGTCTCAGGGAGACAGAGAAAGACACCAAAGAAGAAGTCACTATTATGAGGGACCACACACCAGCCACTCAAGGTAAAACTACAACATCTAATTAATTTGCCATTTAAATCAGAAGTCGTTGGCGGCTTTGGGATGAGAGGTTTTTAAGGGGTGTTGGGGAGCAAAGCCAGATTGCCGTGATAGTTATATTGCTTGAGTTTGAATCTCAACTAGTCTGTTACCGTAGGCAGATTCACTCCATCTTAGCTGTAAAATGAAGATTATAAAATAATAGCAATTACCTCAGCATTGTTATAATAAGTGGATATATGTAAAACTGATTAGAAAAGCACCTTACATACAGTCAGCGCTTCACATTTTAGTTATTGTTAGAATACTTTGCAGAATAAATAGCCCTTAAAAGGTGGTGAATGGCACTGTGAACTTAATTTTTGTTGGTGTCTGCAAGACATTGTAAAATGCCAGAATGGGGAAACTAGATGAACTTTTCCTGTTGAATATGGCTAGGTTAAAATGAAACAGTAATTTTAGGCATACTGCCAAAACATAGTAATTCAGTGAGGGTGATCCTTCCAGAATGTTCCAGAATGCTAAATTGTTCACTATTCATGCACGCCTTTCCCCAAGCTCCGCCCATTTATCCTATAGGCTACGGAATAGGAGGTCTCGCATTTCGAATTGGTCTCCAGAGGACTTTGGCTCCGCCTCCTGGGGCAAAAAAAGTCCCTGTAATTGAACACTTTCATTTTTGCTTGTCCCCAGGCTTGTCGGTAGAAAACTAAGGGACTTTCCTTTTGAGTATCATGTTTACAAAAGCGAAGTGGTTTTTAAATTTTAAACTAAGTAAGTATCAAACAAGTAGATAAGGCGGATGGGAGGGATCTGCAGGAACTGAAGGGCGGTGGAACTTAAGGTTGGAACATCGGTGTGCTTTTAACGACGGACCGAGCTACTTCCGGGAGAGAATGGGAGGGTGGAAAATTCTGTGCGTTTGGCGGGTTTCGCTCTCTTCATAAGTATTGATCATTCCGCAGCTGTGGGGGCCGGACACGTGAGGAGGTAGTGACGCCGCCACTGCCGGAACACGCTGCTGCAGGCTCCCCGATGGCCATGTCTGTGGTGAGTGCTTGGGCTGTGGCAGGTCTGCTGGGCGCCGGACTCCAGTGGCTGATTGGAGGGACTCCGGGGCGGTCTGGTTGCTGCTCACGTGGATAGGTGACGAATCACGGCCCGGCTCTCTGTACTGCGGGGCGGGGCCCACGTTTTGCTGCCCGCCTTGCCGGCCCCAACCCCGCCTGTTTTGCTGTCGCTTTCTGGTCCCGGAAAGGACCCTGAGCTGCGAAATAGCGACAGGCGGGGGTTTGGGGTTTGTTGTTTATGGCTTGCATTCTCTTTTTCTCGATTATCTTCCTCTCTAAAAATCACTTTCAGTTACCTGACAAACTGGCGATTCATTGTTCTTAATTCTGTAATAGACTGGGCCCCGTAAATGAATGAGAAGGAAGGTATTCCTTAATTCTCCGGCACGAACGCCAACAGCGTTGCTTTCTTCGGTTTCACGGTTCTTATGCAAACAGCAGTGAAAGTTCACGTAATGTGGGAAAGTTTCCTAAGTGGAGCTGCCAGTTTTTCAAGTAGTTGAACTACTTTGGGGTGTGTGTGTGTGTGTGTGTGTGTGTGTGTTCCGTTCAACAACTTTGGAGTTTGGCCCTAACATCTCACTTGGAAAAGAGAAAACACTTGCCTAGCTTATTCAGTGGCAGTTTTCGCCGCTCGCTCTCCTTTTCTAAGGGTCAGGTGGTGTCATTTTCATTGCCGTGAATGTTTGTAAAATATTGAAAGTCTAAAGTACTTAGTTGCCAAGAAAAGATTATAAATTTATATGTAGAGACTGAAAAAGACTCAGATTCATTGAGAAGATTATGTCCTAAAGACTTGCACTTAAAGTTAGTGAAAAATTTTAAAATTGCAAACTTTAGAGTCCAGCCTTTAAAATGTCTGAATTTATATGAAAGAATGTGGACTATATATAGAACTACATGGTGGTTGAAATAAATCATCAGCTTCTGTCAGTGGTTTTGTGTTTGTGAGGGGTTGAAACGGTTGGTAATCTATACTTCTGGAATTTTTCTTGTAGGATTTTAAAACTTATGTAGATCAGGCATGTAGAGCTGCTGAGGAGTTTGTCAATATTTACTATGAGACAATGGATAAAAGAAGACGGGTGAGTGTTATAGACTCTACTACTGTTTTTAGACTACTACTCGTTATTAAATACCAGGTCGTGTCTGGAGCCAGCGTTTCATCTGCCTTGCATAAGTGGTAACTGTGGACTTACCCTTTAAAAGCAAATTGCTCAGGGAAGGATTGGTATGGCATTCATGGGAACATGGGCTCTGGAATCATATCCCAGGTTTACCTTTACCTAGTTTTTTAACCTGGAGCAAGCTGTCATTTTCCCTTAACCTCATTTTCTTTTCAGGTTGGTAAGTATGAATTAATTAAAATACCGCACTTAACATTGGGCCCAGCATATATTCACTTAAATATGTTTCCTTTTCTTAGTTCCATCAGTTAACCAATACGGTTAAGGTAGTATTAGTGCTAATGGAGGGGTCGGTCATTACTGGGAATATTTCCTGATTCGCCCCTTTTATTTCATATATTTATAGGTAATTTCTGATTATGGTTCAGAAGTATAGCTTACACCCACAAAAAGTATGCATGTAGCATGGATAATATTAAGTCCTCAGCAGATCGAGATTTCATCAGCTTTTTCATTGCAACTTATCCCTGCACCGTATCTTTTAAGTAATTATGTCAGTATGTAGTCAAGTGAGTCTTGCCTAGGTCTCTTACCAGCATAGAACTGTGCTTTGGAGAACTACTTCTATCCTGCAGCTGCAAAAGTTAATACCCTATCTCTAAAAACCTATTTTTTGTATAAAACCCATTTATTAAACATGGGATTATATATATATATATATATATATATATATATATATATATATAAAATATACTTTAAGTTCTGGGATACATGTGCAGAACGTGCAGATTTGTTACATAGGTATACAGGTGCCATGGTGGTTTGCTGCACCCATCAACCCGTCATCTACATTAGGTATTTCTCCTAATGCTATCCCTCCCCTAGCCCCCCACCCCCTGACAGGCCCGGGTGTGTGTGATACTTCCCTCCCTGTGTCCATGTGTTCTCATTGTTCAACTCCCACTTATGAGTGAAAACATGTGGTGTTTGGTTTTCTGTCTCTGTGTTAGTTTGCTGAGAATGATGGTTTCCAGCTTTATCCATGTCCCTGCAAAGGACATGAACTCATCCCTTTTTTTATGGCTGTATAGTAGTCCATGCTGTATATGTGCCACATTTTCTTTATCCAGTCTAACATTGATGGGCATTTGGGTTGGTTCCAAGTCTTTGCTATTGTGAATAGTGCTGAAATAAACGTATGTGTGCATGTGTCTTTATAGTAGAATGATTTATAATCCTTTGGGTATATACCCAGAAGTGGGATTGCTGGGTCAAATGGTATTTCTGGTTCTAGATCCTTGAGGAATTGCCACACTGTCTTCCACAATGGTTGAACTAATTTACACTCTCACCAACAGTGTAAAAGCATTTCTATTTCTCCACATCCTCTTCAGCACCTGTTGTTTCCTGAATTTTTAATGATCACCATTCTAACTGGCCTGAGATGGTATCTCATTGTGGTTTCGATTTGCATTTCTCTAATGACAAGTGATGAGGCGCTTTTTTCATGCTTGTTGGCCACATAAATGTCTTCTTTTGAACAGTGTCTGTTCACATCCTTCACCCACTTTTTGATGGGGTTGTTTTTTTCTTGTAAATTTATTTAAGTTCCTGTAGATTCTGAATATTAGACCTTTGTCAAATGGATAGATTGCAAAATTTTTCTCCCATTCTGTAGGTTGCCTGTTCACTCTGATGATAGTTTATTTTGCTGTGTGGAAGCTCTTTAGTTTAATTAGATCCCATTTGTCTATTTTGGCTTTTGTTGCCATTACTTTTGGTGTTTCAGTCGTGAACTCTTTGCCCATGCCTATGTCCTGAATGATATTGCCTAGGTTTTCTTGTAGAGTTTTATGGTTTGGGTGTTACGTCTTCTAAGTGTTTAATCCATCTTGAGTTAATCTTTGTATAAAGTGTAAGGATGGGGTCCAGTTTCAGTTTTCTGCATATGGCTAGCCAGTTTTCCCAACACCATTTATTAAATAGGGAATCCTTTCCCCATTGCTTGTTTTTGTCAGGTAAAAACCTATTTTTTTAAGGCAAGAGATAAAAGAAGTTTCTTGTACTGATATTTGATGTCAGGGAAAAGGGATGTGACAATGGATGTTTACTGTGCCTTGCCTTGAATGTGTATTGTACCTTATTGCTTTCAAAAAATAAAGTAGAAAAAAAAAGACAACATAGTTTATTACCAGTGTCAAGGTATGTGTTGACTTTTTTTTTTTTTTTTTTTGAGATGGAGTCTCACTCTGTCGCCCAGGCTGGAGTGCAGTGGCACGATCTTGGCTTGCTGCAACCTCTGCCGCCCAGGTTCAAACGATTCTCCTGCCCCAGCCTCCCGAGTAGCTGGGATTACAGGCATCTGCGACCGTGCCCGGCTAATTTTTGTAGTTTTAGTGGAGATGGGGTTTCACCATCTTGACCAGGCTGGTCTTGAACTCCTTACCTCGTGATCCACGCACCTCAGCCTCCCAAAGTGCTGGGATTACAGGCGCGAGCCACTGTGCCCGCCCGGCCTTTTAACCCAAATTACATTATAGAATTATAAGCTGATAGTGTGTCTTGTGACCCCAGAGTTTTAACTGTTGAATTTCTGCCTCATTCGGGCCTTAACTTATTTGACTTATCAAAGTCTCTGCTTTAGCAAGTACTCATGATTCTTTTGAACTAAGTACACTAATAGAGTAGTACTATAGCCGAGCATGGTGTGACATGCCTGTAACCCCAGCTACTTGGGAGACTGAGGCAAGAGGATTTCTTTTTTTTTTTTTTTTTTTTTTTTTTTTGAGACGGAGTCTCGCTCTGTAGCCCGGGCTGGAGTGCAGTGGCCGGATCTCAGCTCACTGCAAGCTCCGCCTCCCAGGTTTACGCCATTCTCCTGCCTCAGCCTCCCGAGTAGCTGGGACTACAGGCGCCCGCCACCTCGCCCGGCTAGGTTTTTTGTATTTTTTAGTAGAGACGGGGTTTCACGGTGTTCGCCAGGATGGTCTCGATCTCCTGACCTCGTGATCCGCCCGTCTCGGCCTCCCAAAGTGCTGGGATTACAGGCTTGAGCCACCGCGCCCGGCCGGCAAGAGGATTTCTTGACCCCAAGAGTTTGAGACCAGCCTGAGGCAATAGAGCGGGACCCTGTCTCAAGGTTTTTAAAAAACAGAATAAATTTTAAGAAAACACAGACCTCTTCTCTAAAAAGTGGAAGTAATGAACTAATTCTTTCTAACACATGCAAATATTAAATGTTTCATATATATAGCCACTAGCATTAAAGGTTACAGGTAGGGCTTGATCAAAAACTTTGTTAATTCTCATAATTACAAAAGGAAGACACACTAAAACTGGCTTGGAGCTGCATATGCTTGGAATTTGTGACCATTTAATTCATTTTAATACAGAAAGCAGAACTTAATTGGGTGCAAGGTTTTATTGTGTCTAAAGTGAAATGTGAAAAAATATATTTTACTGCCTAGTTTATAAAGAGTAAGATGATATTTATTTAAGGCCAAGATTATAAGACAGACATTTTGTTCACATTGGTTTCCAGTGGAGATGGAGCAAGTGGAGTGGAGATGAAGGTAGAACTACAAAAATTGTTTATATACAATCTGTAATATTTTAATCCATTTCTATAAAATTTTTATCTAGAAGCAGAATTATTTCCCTTTTTAAAATTTGTCTTTCTTTTTAGGCACTAACCAGGCTGTATCTGGACAAGGCCACCTTAATATGGAATGGAAATGTTGTTTCAGGGCTGGATGCCCTAAATAATTTTTTTGACACATTGCCTTCTAGTGAGTTCCAGGTCAATATGTTAGATTGCCAACCAGTTCATGGTAAGATCATGATCTTTCAAGATGCTTCCTTTGTTTTCCTTTAGTAAGCACTGAGCTTTTACACCAAAAGCAGCGAGAAACTTTCAGTGGTAGAACTATTTACTTATTTGAGCAAGTTAAATATTATGAAAAATTTAACTGTCCAGTCAAACTTTGGTCTTCCTTCAGATTCTTTCCACTACTAGGTTTTGATGGATTGTGTGATTTTGGCTTATTAAAAGTTGTATGTAAAATTGAGATTAAATGTGACTTTTGTAAATAGAGGGGAAAGATTATCTGATTTCTCGAAATAGTTGCCTGCTGGACCCTGAAATGTCTCCAGAGTACAATTATACCGTATCTCTGATTAATGTGTTTCAGTATCTTACAATCTATTAATATTTCACAGAAATTTACTCTGTTATGTGAAAGGATGACTTTTGACAAGACAATCTGATTCCAGGTAGATGGATACAGTTGAATATAACCTCTAGGTGGGGTCCTAAGTGCCTTAAATTGTAGTTTAGGGTGATTTTTTTTTTCCTTTATAATTTCTGAAAAGAACAATAGTGTAAGAAGCAAAACATGAATAAGCTCTGTTAGAAAACTGAAATATTAATTCTGAAATATTTATATATATATATATATGAAGGAAATGGTCCTATGCTAGATATAAGCCCCCCTCATTTTAAAACTAGAGTATCCCAAAGTTTTCTGGACTGAAAATAATTTTAATATCTTTGACTGAGTATTTAGTTTTCTGGATTTGGGTATGCATGCTTAAGATTATGCTCAAGGGACAGAAAGTTTATGAAAACATTTTTAAGCATTAGTCCATAAACAGTGTATTTTAAGCCTAAAAATCTGCTTATTTAGAGATAGAAAATGACCTGTTCTCTTTTTTTAATGTGGGTAAAGAGCAAGCAACTCAGTCCCAAACTACAGTTCTTGTTGTGACCAGTGGAACTGTGAAGTTTGATGGAAACAAACAACATTACTTCAACCAGAACTTCCTGCTGACTGCTCAGTCCACTCCCAACAATACTGTGTGGAAGATTGCAAGTGATTGCTTCCGTTTTCAAGATTGGTCTAGTAGTTAAAGGGGCAAAAGTCCATTCTCATTTGGTCCATTAGTTCCAGCAACTGAAATTTATGTGAATTATTTTGATTGTAGAAGCACTAATAATATGTGCTGAAACAATTTCTTTAATATTTTCTATTCCTATCAGCACCTTTTCTAGCAGCTGCCAGTTTGGAGCATTGACCTCTAAGAGCTTTAAAGCTATTTTTTTACATGCCTTATATACATTCCAATAATGACATTCTTACAGTAATATTAAGCACACGATCTTGGTACTAACATACTCACTGTGAACCCAGCCTATTGCAAAAATAAAATCCTTTTATAATATTATCTATGGGATGTCACCACAATATAATGCTCTGGGAAGAAGTGAAGTTTTTTGGTTATTAGGTTAATTTTGTAGTAAAACACATTGCCTGTTTTCAGTTAACACTGGTAATGCCATTTTAATATATGACTTTTTCAAATCAGTTCAGTGAAAATAGTACAGATTTAGGTTTACATAACTACTCTGACATAGTGGAATTGCATATAGAGATGTTAAGTAGTCTTTTTTCATTTTAAGTGATTTTTTTATTTTGACATGTTTTCTTATGAAGTAAATTAATCAACTAGAGAGGTGCAAAACATTCTCAGTTGATATCTGAGTATTGGGTGCATTTTGTGGCTTAAAAACAAAGCTTCCTAAAAAGATTTTTCTTGGCAGCTTCAGGTCTATACATTTAGGTAATGAGTGGTAGTACAACTAATAGCTTTAACAGGAGAATAGGGAATGAGAAATAGAAATCCAAGGCTGAAGCCAAAAGTAAGGAGGGTGGCCAAATGGTAAACTGTTGGTACTTGTTTTCTACCTCCTAAAACTGTAGCTTATTTTTAGGATTTAAATCACTAAGTTAATAAGTATCCTTGCCAAATGATCATGAGTGTCATTTTTGTTCTAAGACTAATATTTTTAGATCTTTTCACTTCACCTCATACTTATCATCAATGTATATCTCCATTTATTCAAGAACTTACTGGGGTAAAATAACAGCAATAAACCTAACCTTTTAACAGAATCTAACATGAGAGTTGGAGTCAAAGCCATTGTTATCTTTTGGTGACACCCTTAAATTTTAAGTCTTCCATGTGAACTTTAGGCCCAAAGTTTCTTATGTATGACACATCCCCCAAATAAGTGATTTTTTCCCGGTGCTTTGTACTGTCAACTGCATTATCTTTAGTTATTTAAAGGTAGAATTATTTAATTTTGTGATTTGTTCTTCCATATGACATTGAGCAAATAGATCTGTTTTAAAATATGTTTCTGCTATGTGGCTAACTCATTGTCTTTTTAAAAAGAAAATGGAGAATAGCAAATCTTCATGATAATCCTCAAAAGAACAAAATGCTTAACTTTACCTCTCAATTTCTAAAGGTAAAAAACCTAGATTCGCTTTTGCTTAAACATTAAATATCTTTTCCATTTTTTAATGTTTATAAGCTAGATATGCCAGCTTTGTTTCTACATGGCAACCAAAAACTGTTTCTTTTCACTTAATTATAAAACCAGTAATTCATTTACTCTTGCCCAAAACTATACACTGTGTTTCTGTTATAGTAACAAAATAGAATTATGTAGAATTGTATGGAACTCAAATTTAAACCATGCTTCCTTGTGGTACTGATCGAAACTTACACATTTTATTCTACTCATAGTGAGCTTATTCTTATTTTGGATTGATTTTCCAAAACCACAGCTTTAGCAGCAACAATCAGAATGCCCAAATGCTGTCCTTTCCCTTATGGAGAATAATGTCAAGTAAAAGCTGCATATAACTAGCAATAACTACATTGAACGGTGCGTATTGTTCACGATTGTTGTGTGTTTTAAGACTTGTATATAAATTGCTTTTTCCAAACTCTGTATAACTTTTAAATGGCTGGAACTACTCTTATAAGGACTAGACTGTATTTTTGACATGCTCTTATTTTTGTAACTTGAAAAAATAAAATTTTGCCTTGTGACAGATTTTCTCAAGCTTGTTTTAAGGTCTTTTGATTTTTGTTCTTAGGTTTCAGTCTTTACAATATAAGGTTTTTCAAATTTAGAAAAAAATTACAGTAGTGTGTTGACAACAGTGGTTAACAACTTGGATCTTCCTTTTGTTCTTTCTGTAACCTGCCACATCTTTCCCATTTTCCTGCCAATTATTCACATTCCTGAGATCATCACTTGTTTGAGATACCTGTAGGTTATTGGCGAGAAGTTGGAAATCTTAACCTTGAGAAACCAGCTAAAATACTATATTCAGTAGGCAGTGAAACCAAAATACAGTTGATTTCCAGAAAAAATGGTTCATTAACTTTAATTCTACATTAAAAATGTGTCAACACTACTGGGTAAATAACAAAATGAAGGCAGAAATAAAAGTGTTCTTTGAAACCAATGAGAACAAAGACACAACATACCAGAATCTCTGAGACACATTTAAAGCAGTGTGTAGAGGGAAATTTACAGCACTAAATGCCCACGAGAGAAACTAGGAAAGATCTAAAATCAACATCCTAACATCACAATTAAAAGAACTAGAGAAGCAAGAGCAAACACATTCAAAAGCTAGCAGAAGGCAAGAAATAACTAAGATCAGAGTAGAACTGAAGGAGATAGAGACACAAAAAAAACCTTCAAAAAATCAGTGAATCCAGGAGCTGATTTTTTGAACAGATCAACAAAATAGACCGCTAGCAAGACTGATAAAAAAGAAACCCCTGTGGGAGGGAATTAATTCAAAGAGAACTACAAACCACTGCTCAATGAAATAAAAGAGGACACAAACAAATGGAAGAACATTCCATGCTCATGGATAGGAAGAATCAATATCATGAAAATGGCCATACTACCCAAGGTAATTTATAGATTCAATGCCATCCCCATCAGGCTACCAATGACTTTCTTCACAGAATTGGAAAAAACTACTTAAGTTCATATGGAACCAAAAAAGAGCCCACATTGCCAAGACAATCCTAAGCCAAAAGAACAAAGCTGGAGGCATCATGCTACCTGACTTCAAACTATATTACAAGGCTACAATAACCAAAACAGCATGGTACTGGTACCAAAACAGACATGTAGACCAATGGAACAGAACAGAGCCCTCAGAAATAATACCACACATCTACAACCATCTGATCTTTGAGAAACCTGACAAAAACAAGAAATGGGGAAAGGATTCCCTATTCAATAAATGGTGCTGGGAAAACTGGCTAGCCATATGTAGAAAGCTGAAACTGGATCCCTTCCTTACACCTTATACAAAAATTAATACAAGATGGATTAAAGGCTTAAATGTTAGAACTAAAACCATAAAAACCCTAGAAGAAAACCTAGGCAATACCATTCAGGACATAGGCATGGGCAAGGACTTCATGTCTAAAACACCAAAAGCAGTGGCAACAAAAGCCAAAATAGACAAATGGGATCTAATTAAACTAAAGAGCTTCTGCACAGCAAAAGAAACTACCATCAGAGTGAACAGGCAACCTACAGAATGGGAGAAAATTTTTGCAATCTACCCATCTGACAAAGAGCTAATATCCAAAATCTACAAAGAACTTAAATTTACAAGAAAAAATCAACCCCATCAAAAAGTGGGTAAAGGATATGAACAGACACTTCTCAAAAGAAGACATTTATGCAGCCAACAGACACACGAAAAGATGCTCATCATCACTGGCTATCAGAGAAATGCAAATCAAAACCACAGTGAGATACCATCTCACACCAGTTAGAATGGCGATCATTAAAAAGTCAGGGAACAACAGGTGCTGGAGAGGATGTGGAGAAATAGGAATGCTTTCACACTGTTGGTGGGAGTGTAAACTAGTCCAACTGTTGTGGAAGACAGTGTGGCAATTCCTCAAGGATCTAGAACTAGAAATACCATTTGACCCAGTGATCCAATTACTGGGTATATACCCAAAGGATTATAAATCATGCTGCTATGAAGACACGTGCACATGTATGTTTATTGGGACACTATTCACAATAGCAAAGACTTGGAACCAACCCAAATGTCCCTCAATGATAGACTGGATTAAGAAAATGTGGCCCATATACAGCATGGAATACTATGCAGCCATAAAAAGGGATGAGTTTATGTCCTTTGCAGGGACATGGATGCAGCTGGAAACCATCATTCTGAGCAAACTATTGCAAGGAACAAAAACCAAACACTGCATGTTCTCACTCATAGGTGGGAATTGAACAATGAGAACACATGGACACAGGGTGGGGAACATCACACACCAGGGCCTGTTGTGGGGTTGGGGGGGGAGGAATAGCATTAGGAGAAATACCTAATGTAAATGATGAGTTAATGGCTGCAGCATACCAACATGGCACATGTATACATATGTAACAAACCTGCACATTCTGCACATGTACCCTATAATTTAAAGTATAATAAAAAAATTAAAAATATATATCTATGTCAACAGACCTGTTTGGAGGGGAATGAGAAGAAGCAATAGCCAGCCAGGCATGGTGGCTCACGCCTGTATTCTTAACACTTTGTGAGGCTGAAGTGGGCGGATCACTTGAGCCCAGGAATTGGAGACCAGCCTGGGCAAAATAGCAAGACCACTGTCTCTACAAAAGTAAGTTAGCAGGGCACAGTGGTATATGCCTATAGGCCCAGCTACTCAGGAAGCTATGTTGAGAGGATCACTTGAGCCCAGGAGCTCAAGGCTGCAGTGAGCCATGATTGCACAACTGCACTCCAGCATGGGCAACAGCAAGAGCTCATCTCCAATTTTAAAACAAAGTAATAGCTCTTAAAATTAAATATCATATTTTATCTCTTCAAAGATGCACGTATTTTTCACATTTTAACATCCCTGCAATTGGTATAGATCTTAAATTGATGCCATATCATAGTTGAGTCTCATTTCCCCTTTCTCAGTGGTAAAGTAATGGTGAGTCTTACAAACAAAGGCATCTTAGGAGTTTTGCCTAGATAAAAATGGCTAGGAATCTACTTAGGTCTAAATTTGTAGGCGTTAGTGGAAGTAAAAGGCTGTAAGCTTACAAAAGTAATGATTCATGACTCAAATTCTGTCACCATGCCATTTGTATTTCATGAGTAGCCCGTATGGCTGTAAGAGCCACAGACTTCTCAGTGAATTTGAGTCATGGTAACATACTTTTTGGAAATCACCTAGTAATGTATAGTGTATCTATAAAGATAGTCCCAATAAGGTTCAAGGATAAGCACAGTGTTTGGAAAAGGAGCAGGAAGTCAAAAGCCAAGAAGGTACTGTGAATTCTTTTCTGAAATTTTGATGAATTCACTATTTGCCTGAAATTGGGCAGGAAATTTGGTAGAAGGGGATTCCATTTACGAATCTTTGTTGTAAGCGTGTGTTGTCCTTCCTGCCCTATGTGTGCTTTAACATAACCACACGTATTTAGGGGAAAATGGTAAGGCATTTTTGGCTTTTTGATTTTACGGTTGGCTCTGTATAATAAAAGTATTTCATCAAAACACTTGTTTCCATACTACTGTATTCTATTAATAAATGCTTACCTTTTGCCAAATGCAGCTTTCTTTACAAAGAGGTCTCGGTAACTCTCCGTCAGCTATGTAGGTCAGTCTGGCTTCCTAGGGAAGCAGTAAAAGGTAGAAAAATGTATTGTTGGAATAATGTGTCAGATGGAGAGGTCTTAGGACACAACATAAATCTGGGATTGTGGTATATGTATTCTTTAGAGAGGTAGCTTTCAAATTTTTCATTATGACCCACAGTAAGAAGTATATTTTATATCACAACCCAGTATACGGATGCACAAATAAATCTATATATGTGGGGGTGTGCGTGTGTGTGTGTGTGTGTGTGTATAATGTCCAAAATAAAATGTTTACCACTTGTGGTGTGGTCCTTGCATTTTCTATTTCATTCTATCATTTTTTTAAATGCTGGTCATAAATTGCTCGATTGATTTTTTTACAACTTCCTAAGGGGTTGTACCATCAGTTTGAAAAACACAAAAATAGATCAAGCATATTTTCACTATCGCTTTTGAGTAGGGGTATAGGGCTGGCTTCCAATAGGTAGTGCCATATGTCAGTGATGTCACCCTGACTTTGAAGTAACCAAAACCTTCTTTCTTCTCTCAGATTTTTCATATTTGTTGAGGGCCATGAAGGGCAGCAGTGTTTGCCTCCCATTCTTTGGTTTGCGTGAGAAGTTCAGAGCTAAGAAAGCAAATGTTTACATTAGTCTTTAGGCAGAGTCTGGGAATAGAATGAGCGGCAATGAAAAGGAGTTGAAACGGAAGAAACTGTGCTATTTCAGGTGTCCAAAAAAGAAGTGAGAAGGCATTCTAGCAGAACCACTTTTGAACATGATCTGATATTATGTAAGCTGTATTTTGATAAATATTAAATAAATTTCATGTGTTTTTTTTTTCCTTTTCCTCTCTCCTTGAACACCCCAAACATCTACATATCAACTCCCCTTGTTTGACAAAGGCTGCGGTGGTCTCTAAGGTGTAATCCTGGTCCCAGACCCAAAGAAGACCTGTGTTCTAAGGCCGTTCTGCCCCTAATGTGTTTTGTGACTTTGCACAATTCACTTACTCTGGGCCTCTCTCTTCAGCTATTGAATGGAGATACTATTTGTCCTATCTGGTCCACCAAGTGGTTGTGAGAATCAAAAAAGGCAACAAACGAAAATATTTAAGTGCCACGTGCTACACAAATACAATGGTTATAGTTTTTGGCTTGATGATTGGTTTCCTCCCTTCCCAAAATTCTGGTTTTCTTTATGGGTAAAATCAATTGAGAGTGACTGTTTCCTGCAGCCAGACACTCATTCTAAACCTTGCCCCTGACTTTACAAGATAGTTGTTAATCCAGCTCCGCAAAAAAAGTCTAGATTAGAGCTATAGAGATGGTTATTTTACTGTTAAAAAAAAAAAAAAAAAAAGGATTCAGGGCCCTAAAGGAAATTTATAAATGTATTTTCAAGTAGTCTTTCCGTAACCAGAAAAACAAAATTGACTGTAACATTATTCATCCCAGTTCTCTTGCTCAAGGGCAGGAAATTGGCAATAGATGCCTGCAACACTTAACCAAGCCCAGGTACCACAGTCTGACTTGGAGACCTAAGCTGCCTGAGGTGACCAACAAGCACTTTGTTTTCCTGACTCTTTTGTGTTGTTTCTGGAAGAGCTTCTGGAAATGATTTTTCTAATGTACTAATCTGTCCATCTGCGGTATCCAGGATTCCCAATGGTCTGGGCTCAATCTCAGACCTAATAATTAATTGGCTTTGGATGTTGCTGAGGAGAAAAGACAAGCCTGGGAGAAGGGATGGAAGGAGTAATTAGCTGGGAGAAGGTGAGGGAGAAGGGTAGGTAGGGACAGTTGGGAAGACACTGCTTTGCAAACAATTGAAAATAAAAGGAAAGGAAGACAGGAGAGAGAAATTAGGAAAAACAGCCTCCCCAGACAGGTAATTTATAATAACTGGGAGGAAAATGAGAACTGCAGCCAAAAATATGTATACACTCACAAATCCCTGGAAGGCCAGTGGCAAAACTAGGAACTAGGAGACTTCCTACCTCCATGCCCCTTTCTCCTTCTTGGGCCCTATATTGCTATGCTCCCCAAGGCCCGCACTGTTGTAGACTCTAGACATAGCCTGCCCTCTTTTCAAATTCCTCAGGCCTCACTCTCTCCTTTCGAACTAAATCTGTTAACTCATTACTGTGGAGGCAATAGGCTTTTATCTTGGGGTTGCATTTTGCCTGGAAGTATCTGGAACAATACCATAACTGAAAGGAATATTTCATTAGTCTTGGTGTCAGAAGCGTTTGAACCAGAGCAACTCCATCTTGAGCAGTGGCTGGGTAAAATGAGGCTGAAACCTGCTGGGCTGCATTCCCAGGAGGTTAAAGCATTCTAAGTCACAGGATGAGATAGGAGGTCAGCACAAGATGCAGATCATAAAGACCTTACTGATAAAAACAGTTTGCAGTAAAGAAGCCAGCCAAAACCCACCAAAATCAAGATGGCAACAAGAACGATCTCTGGTCCTCCTCACTGCTACACTCGCGGCATGATAGTTTACAAATTCCATGGCAATGTCAGGAAGTTACCTTATATGGTCTAAAAAGGGGAGGCATGAATAATCTACCCATTGTTTAGCATAAAATTTAAAAATAACCATAAAAATGGGCAATCAACAGCCCTCAGGGCTGCTCTGCCTATGGAATAGCCATTCTATTCTTTTACTTTCCGAATAAACTTGCTTTCTCTCTGTGGACTCGCCTTGAATGCTTTATTCCGCGAGATCCAATAACCCTCTTTTGGGGTCTGGATCTAGACCCCCTTTCTGGTAACATTGGCACTTCAGGCATATACTTTGTGTTTTAGGAACAGAAGGAGTTTGATTTGAGGATCAGAGGGACCTTTGGTGCCCTTCAGACTATACCTTGCAGAAAGCAAACTTCTATATATCATTTGTCATGAAACTATACATTAGCCCAACATACAGCCACCCAAATATCTCACCAATTTTGCGTCATTTTGACTTTTGTTCGCTGGAATAAACGGCTTGCATCCCACTGCTGCTCTCTCACCTAGTCACTAGTGATCTGAGAACACCTCTAAACCCTGTTTCTGCCTCTTGCTTCTTATTAGCCTGCAGAGCCCCTTCAGCAGCAGCCTAAGAAAACTAGGAAGTATTGTGGTGTGGGATAATGGGGTTGGGCTCTGGAGTCAGACCTGGAGGTGAAATTCAGACCTGCCAGTTGCAGGCTGTGTGATCCTTTAGCAAGTTGCTAATCTGCCAGGGCCTCTGTTTGCTCATCTATAAAAGGGAGATGACCTCACAATAACCTTAGGAAATAGGTACTATTATCATTACCATTTTTCAAAAGAGGAAATCGAGGCTCAGAGTCACTTGTCCAAGGTCACTAAGCGGCAGAATCAGGATTCAAAACTAGAACTTTTTGATTCTTAACCACTTGATATTAAAAGTACAGGCAGTTCACAAATGGTAGTGATTACTAAAATTGTTGTGTTGTACATGCTTAGAGCCAAAATCGAAGGAGATTTAGCCGCCCATACACCCAGTGTATATATGTATGTTCACTCATTGTATGTCTTGGCAGCATCTTATTTCCTTATTCCCCTGACTGGGTAAACATGGAAAAGAAGCATATTCAAACATATGTGTGTGTATGTATCTATATATAGTAACTGAGGTGAAGCTTGGGCTAATATCTGGAGGAAAAAATACAACAGCACGGGTGAGAGCTTCTCTCACCCCTGCTCCTTGTGGGGCAGAGTGAACTAGCCCAAGTTGCACACCCTGTCGTAGAGGTGTCACAAGGTGACACCTTGCATTAATGCTGATCTGCTTATATACACCCATGCTGGCCTTTTCCTGGTGGTTAGAAAGAGTTAGACGTTGTGGCAGCTATGGACACTGCTCAATTCTCCCTTCAAGCAGGAACGTACCTTTCGTCTGTGAGCAGGGAAGTTAGCTGAGAACTTCTAGCTATAGCACATACAGGATTTGCACTATATTTGAACCAATGCCACGGTCTTCGAGGGCAGCCTGTAGTCAATGACTGAGCACAGTAAATGTACTCAAGTCTGGCCATTTCAGTCCATTGTGGGGCTTCTCTCATGGGACATCTTTGCTGCACAACTCTCTCTTGGATTGGGTGAGACTTTGTCAGAGCCACATCACAGCCTGCCTAATTCTGCTTTTGTCCTTCTTTCCCTTCACAAGTGTCAGATATACATCAAGGTCTGAATGCTTTCCTGCCCAACACTGCCTCTTTTTTTATCTTTCACAGATATTAACTATCCCCCAATAAAGCTCTTTGACTCCTAACTCTATCTCAATATCCGCTTACTGCTAGAGAACAAGAACTGACCCATGGGTTTTCGTTGCCTGTCTTTTGCTGAATTGAAGCACTGATCAATATTGAGAGTGAGTGGAAAGTGAGAGCCTGGTGGCTTCTCAGGCAGCTATCCTACTAACCTGCTTGGCCGTTACCATGGAAACATACACAGGGAAGGGAAAAAAAAAACAGGAGACAGGGACTCATGGCAAAACCCCACAGCCAGCCTGTGGGAGAGGCTTCCCAGCCACTTGGACAGAAGGCTTGGAGTCACAGCCAGTTGCATTTGGCCTTTTAAGGGCTGGAGTTGAGGATGGAATGGAGAGACACTTAAGCTGCCCAGGCCTGAGATATGGTGGCAGGGAATAGAGGATAGAGGGGAATGCTGGGTAATAGGAGTATATGGCCCACATTGCACTATTACTATTCACTAAGGGACCCCAGCTTCCTAGCATCTTCTCATCCTGGCAGCAAAATCCGCACTTAACCAACACTTTCCAAACAGAAGCCGACCTGCTAAAGATTTCTGTATACCCTGGCCTTCTGGCCCATCCTACCTCCCACTCTTGTCTTTGTGTGTCCTTGAATCATT
Source organism: Macaca thibetana thibetana (assembly GCF_024542745.1). Lineage (NCBI taxonomy): Eukaryota > Metazoa > Chordata > Mammalia > Primates > Cercopithecidae > Macaca > Macaca thibetana. The sequence continues at coordinate 105,163,514 of NC_065598.1, forward strand.
GCTCCAGAACAGAGATTCTGAATCTGGTCTGGGGTCTATAGAACTGCTGGAACTTCCAGAGGGTGGTCTGTGATTCCCCCAAGGAAATTTTACAAATACTTATCTGGGAACAAGGGCCATAACTTTCATTGGAGATTAGGAACTTTGGGTTCAGGGAAAGTGAGTCCATTTTTATGGATTAAGTAGACAGTACTGGCACACAGTAGGTGCCCAAAAAATTGTTGCATAAATGAATGCATGACTAGAAAGAAGAAAATCAAGGTAGAAAAAATTAATTTAAGTGAGATAAGACATAAAACACTTAACACAGTACCTGACTCATGGTACTTGACACATGGTCAGTCTTTTCAACAAAATTCTAGTACTCCAGGCTGACTAAACAGTAAGCTACTTAACCATTTTCTGTCATTGGATATACCAATTTTTCTCCATTTTTTCTTATACACTGAGACATTGAACATCTTTGTACACATATTTTTGCACACGTGAGAACATACCTAGAGGATAAAGTTCTAGAAGTGCAATTGCTGGATTAAAGGATAAGCACATTTTAAATCTTGATTAAAACCACCAAATTTCCCTCCAAAAAGGCTCTACCATTTCATACTCCCACAAAACATATATGAGTGCTCATTTACCCACACTGTGCTTATTAATTTTTAGGAAGTTGCCAAACTCATGAATGAAAAAAACATTATTGTGTTTTAGTTTATATTTCTTTAATTTTTAGAAAATATAACTCCTAAATGTATGCTTCAGTTATGACCTCCAAACTTATACTGTAAATCAACTGCCTACTCAAATGCCTGACAACTCTAATTTAATCAAAATCCTAAATTGGAGGAATTTTTAAAAGGTAGAACTAAAATATGGACAACCATAACATTTAAGATAGGAGAGCGTTAACATGTCCAAACTGACCTGATCTTATTCTCAAACCTGCTCAACCTATGCATTATCCAGTCTCTGAAAATGGCAACTCCATTCTTCCAATTGCTCAGACCAAAAACCTGGAACCATCCTGGACTCCACCCTTTCTGTCACACCCACAGATTCAGACACTTCTCACTACCTCCACCAATACCACCCTGGTTTAAACCACTATGACTGCATTATTGTTCCAGCTTCCCACATGATCTTCCTGATCCCATGCTAACCGTCCCCAACCCCAGTCTATTCCAAGTATAACAGCAAGAGTGTTTCTTTAAAAAACACGATTCAGATCACAGCAATCCTCTGCTCAAAAACCCCCAATGCCTTTCCATCTCATTTTAAATAAAAGGTAAAGTATTTTCAGTGGCTTGCAAGGTCCCCACTGTCTGGCCTCTGCTGACTCTCTGGAACTCATCTTTCTCATGCTCACTCAACTTCAGCTGCTTGGCCTTTTTGCTGAATGTGGACCACTCTAGGAAAGACACCTATTTATGGCCTTTACCACTACTCACAAGGCTGTTCCACCAGATATCTTCCTTCATGCCTCATCCTCACACTTCAGTCCTTTTCTGCTCAAATGTCATATAATCAGAGATCCTCTCTACCTATCCTTGCTAAGGTAGCACACCCTTCAGCACCCTCTATCCCCCTACTTTGCTTATTTATTTTGTTATAATGCACTTTTCACCACTAGTATGTATCTTAATTTTCGCTATTTGTCTAAACCCACCAGAATGTAAATTCCAAGAAGGTGAGAATTTTGTATATATCATTCACGACAGAATCCTGAGCACCTATTACAGTGCTTGGCATGTAGTAGCTGCTCATTAAATACTTGTTGAAAAAATGAATGACCAAGATTAAGCATTAGTGAGGATGACCATTTGTAGTGCTTCGTCTGTGAACTGCCATTTCATGTCCTTTGCCTGTTTTTCCACCGAAGTTCTTTTTTATTTCTTACTGATTTTTGTAGGAGACCTTTAGAGAAAGTGGATTTGTTTTTTTTTTGTTTTTTTTTGTTTTTTTGAGACGGAGTCTCGCTCTGTCGCCTGGGCTGGAGTGCAGTGGCCGGATCTCAGCTCACTGCAAGCTCCGCCTCCCGGGTTTACGCCATTCTCCTGCCTCAGCCTCCCGAGTAGCTGGGACTACAGGCGCCCGCCACCTCGCCCGGCTAGTTTTTTGTATTTTTTAGTAGAGACGGGGTTTCACCGTGTTAGCCAGGATGGTCTCGATCTCCTGACCTCGTGATCCGTCCGTCTCAGCCTCCCAAAGTGCTGGGATTACAGGTTTGAGCCACCGCGCCTGGCGAGAAAGTGGATATTAATGCTTTGTTACCTGTTATAAATATTTTCTTTTTGTCACTTGCCTTTTTATTTTGTTTTTACTTTTGTCTGTTGTAATGATTAATTTTCTGTGTCAGTGTGACTAGGTTAAGGGATACCCAGATAGCTCATAAAACATTGATCCTGGGTGTGTCTTTGAGGGTGTTTCTAGAAGATAGTAGCATTTGAGTCAGTAGATTCAGTAAAGAAGATGCACCCTCACCCTCATCATCCAATCCATCGAGGGTCCAGAGAGAACAAACAAGTGGAGTAAGGGAAAATTCACTCTGTCTTCTTGAGCTGGAACATCCGTCTTCTCCTGCCCTTGGACATCAGAGCTTCTGGTTCTCAGGACTTTGGATTCAGCCTGAATCACACCACCATCTCTTCTGTTTCTCCAGCTTGCAGATGGCAGATCGTGGAACTTCTCGGCTTCCATAATCATGTGAGCCAATTCCCATAATAAATTCCCTATTCTCTATTTCTATCTATCTATCTATCTATCTATCTATCTATCTATCTATCTATCTATCTCTATCTATCTGTCTATCTAGCTATCTATCTATATCCTATTGTTCCTGTTTCTCTGGAGAACCCTAATATAGCTGTGCAGCTATTTTATGATTTTTATCTGTTCCAGCTTGGCTTTTTTTTTTTATTTATAACTTCTGGTGTTCATGGAAAGCTTAACACAGTATTCCCTACCCCAAAGTTACAAATATATGCTCTCATATTTTCAAGTACTTACATAGGTTTAGAGATATTTGTTTTCCTCAAGCTTTTATAAAATCTTAGTTTTTTTAAAAAAAATCTTAGCTTTTTTTTTTTTTTCATTAGATATATGGTGTCAAGCAGAGCTCTAAGTTTATTTTGCACTTCTATCTTCTACATCTGTATGCTTGTGACCCTTAGGGAAACGTACGTGGGACCCACAGACATAACTGGGCAGCAAGCACTGAGTTCATCATTCCTATAATGGACCTTCCTATCAATTGGTGTGGTGGGAAAAAGTAAAATACCTTTGCCCACCACCACCCCCTTCTGGAGCCAGATGAGAAACCAAGGGATTAGGGAGCAAAGGTACCATTAGTTCCTTCATTCTCAGTCAATGTTGAAAAGCTTTTCTGGACGGAGGAGGGGCAAATGCATTCTTAGCATAACATATACTTGCAATAGTTTGGATGTGGTGTGTCCCTGCCAAAACTCATATTGACATTTGATCTCCAGTGTGTTAGGAGGTGGGGCCTGGTGGGAGCTGTCGGGGTCATGAGGGTGAATGAATCCCTTATGAAGAGATTAAGACCCTCCTGTGGAGATGAGTTCTTCCTCTCACAGGAATGAATTAGTTCGTGTGAAAGTGGGTAGCTAATGTGAAATGTGATCTACAAATTGTATCACTCTGGTTCAGAGCTCTAAAATGGAGTTGGAAAGCCATTCTCAGAAGGACTACCTATACAACCTGCAACCTTGCAAAACAGGAACTTGCCTTGAACTTTGAACTGGGCTAAACCACCACAACAGCATCCTGGAAAACGGCTGAATTTTGCCAGTGCTGCAACTCCTGAACAGTGACAACTAATGAACTGTAGGCTCATTTACAAAGCCAGCCACCTCCACCAATGATATTTATTTCAAAACAACTTCTGTAATCACCCTGAGCATCCTTTTAAATATTGCTACTCTGCTTCCTCCCTCTGGCAGATAATTTGGCTTCTAGCTGAATTTGTGACTCCCAAATTGCAATTCCTAAGGCCTAATAAATGCTTTGTCTTGCTGTGTTGCAGTCGGTTCTTTTGCCTCTTCTTGGTTGACGTTAAATGGTGTCAGAAGTGGGATATGATGTTACTCTCTTACTGTGCATTCTGGTACTGCCACAGATTTGAGCACTGTACCTGCAGGAACTCCTTGTGTTCCATCACCTCCCTGACAGCTCCATACTCTGTTAGTGAGTCCCCTCTTTTCCCTGACCCTCCCAACTTGGTTTGAGGTTCATATCTTTATTGGGTGTTCTTCGTTGCCAGGTGTCCACAAAGGAAATTTTCCCCTTGTGGTGAGTATTCATGAGGGCTTTTGCTTCTAAGAGTATAGGTGCTGAGTCACCCCTTTCTGGGAATCTGTCGGTTTTTTGGTGCAAAAATTATAGTGCTTCATCTTGTGAATTTCTTTTTTGATGGACAAATATAACTGAAAGTGATCTGGAATTACAATGGCCAACCTGGTGATCTTTTGAATTTCTACAATGCATTTTCTTCCGCAAATAGGAGGGCTAAAAGAAATGACCAAATAGCCTAAATAGGATGTCTGCTTTAATTTGGTACCTTGAGGCATCTAAAAGATTCTAGGAATCCAAACTAGTGTCTGTAAAAGATAACAATGCTAAATTAATTCAAAGACTAAATTAGAAAAAACCCAGAAGCTTCTAAAAATGAAACAAATCTGGAAACGAGCACTCCTCTATTTGTCTTTGTCTTATGTCTCTTTCCCCTCCTAGCCCTAGCTATTCCATTTCACTGTCATTCTTAGCACCCTCTTTGCTTATATGGTAAAAACTTATTCTAAACCTGAGCAATTCCTCCTGGGCTTTCCATAAAGAGATTTATTGGATTGAGTCACTATTGGAATAAATATACCATTGGAAATTCTAATCATCAGTGGCCAAAAGATGGATCCTTTTAGACATCTTTCATTCTAAACAATTACCTTAGTTGTATATATGGGAGGATCAAATTTCTTTTAAAGGACATATAATAGTGTCATGCCTAGCCTTAGAAATTTTCTTGACTAAATTAAAGGGCAATCCTAAATGAAAGTTAAAATCTTTTGTATGCTCAAACTGTCTGCTTTGGAGCCCATGCAGGATTTACTTCCCCATCCCCACCACCCCCAAAAAAACACTTTACCCTATGGTCTAGGGCTGGGATTTGATGCTCTCACTGCCAGGTCCCAGGTTCGATTCCCAGTCAAGGAATCAGTCTCTGCTGATTAAATGCAAGAAAAGAAACATTTATTGAAAAATTGATTTGATATTTATGTGACTCTTAACTTTTTGGGGTATTCATTTGTTATTGATCCTCTTCCATCCGATGAACTTCTTTTGAGTTCTTGTCTTACCAACTTTCTCTTTTAATCCTTCATCTGTGGGTACATGGGATGGTCAGCTTTTGTGTGTAGACAGTCAGCTGAGAAGCTGAGATGTTAGAGAATATTGCTGGACACAAATGTGGGTTGTATCCCATTTGTGGCTAGCAAAACTGTCCTTTCTTTGAGCTGTCTTCGGGATGGTTCTGAGTCTTGTGAGGAATACTTTGCATTTGGCAATGCCTCATGTGTCCTTGGTTAGGTCATATCCTTGGTTAAAGCTTTTTGGTTCTGGTGAGTCATTTGAATGTCATCTTTGGGGGAAAAAAGTTCAAAAGCCAGTAATATTGACTGTTTGTCCTGGATGAAATCTGGTAAGATATTTGAAAAGATACCCTTTTTATAGGAACACTATAGTCAGAAATTGGCTAAATTAAAAGTGGATGTTCAGGCTATAATATTTTTAAAGGCCTTTCGGCTTTTTCTCGTTTAGATTCTGTTTTTGGGAATTTTTTCAGGCAACTGAAATCCCCTTTTCAATGATATGTTTGGTCCTTCTGTTTGCTTCCTTTCTTGTTGGCATGATTTTTGCTGAGAAAAAAAATGTAAAACTTCATTGGTCTTTCTGGGAAACTTAAAATTGGCTCCACAAATTGGCTCCGCTAGGACTTGTTGTTCCATTTCCTTCCACTTCTCCTCCTTCTTCCTTTTTGTCATCTTCAATTCCACATAACAAAATCTAGAGGAGACTTCTAGCAGCCCTAAAACCCCATTAAAAGGTGCACAGAGAAAGGTACCACACAACTCCTTTTTAAGATCTTCTGTTTTCCTTGTGGAGCCCCAAGAGTCATGGACAGGTTCCTTTCAGATCTCAAGCTCTGGTCTCTTTTGCATTCAGTTCCCTGATCTCTCTGGCTTTGGGGGGTACCAAGGATTAGTTTATGCTGTGAGAGAAAACCTGACCTATGTGTGTTTGATGACTGGTGGGTCACTAGCAAGGGCTGCAGTTTTGAAGGTGGCTGACAGTAGTTATTTACAATGAACGGTTATTACTGCACAGGCTACTCATGGTTTTTTTTGCATGTTTAAATTTTTTTTAAAAAATGTGGTTTGCACATTTGCAGGCCATTAGAACATTTTCCTCTGAGGGATGACACCTGTGGTGAATGGGCTGATCACAGAGTGGGCTAATGAGTCTTGGGTCTCCCACCACCTTCTGGAAATGTCTTTGCAGCAAAGTACACTGTGGAAGCCTTGCGCAGCCCAGTCCTGTAGTGTTTCTCTATTATGGAGGACAAAGGATTCAGTGTAAAAATGGGATCCTTGATTTTGGGGGATCTGGATGCTCTGCCTTCCAACTGCTCCTGCTTTTCATATACATAAGTGTTAAGCCGTGGAAAGTGCAAATGTTTTGTTGGCCCTATTCTTTAATGGCTCTGCCCTGAGCTCAGTGGTCCAGTTGAAAAACAGAGACTAAATTAGAAGCCACCTATCTAAAAATATTAGTCTCAAAATATGGCTTTCTGGCATTTAACTGGTTATTTTGAAAAGGTTTCTGAATTTTCCTAGGCTCATTTGTATAATCCTATGGTTAATTCCTATTTATTTTGTGTTACATTGGTATCCGTTTTTAATCTTTTTCTAACTAACACACCCAAACTCTTTCTTGAAAATGCTTAAATTCTCTTCCTGTGCTTTGAGATGTAAATTTTCTACCCTCTTTTCTCTAAAACTCAGTAAAAGCTTTGCCCGTGTGGGACAGATAAACTTCAACTTGTTCCATTTACAGAGGCACAATTTAATCCAACTTTCTTTTTAAACTAGTGAATTTCACCTGTCGCGTGACTAATATTTTACAAAGCTATATAATGTTTATATTTTATGTATGCATGTGTACGTGTCTGTGTTTGTATATTGAATAAATGATTCTAAATTTACTTATAAATAAATGAGTACTTATAAATTAAATAACTAGGCCATATGCTTTTTGAATTCACGTGACTTTAGTAATTTTTAGTAAATAAAGCTAGTTTAAAAATTGTTGGTAAAATAAAATAGAAATGTCTTCAGAATTTTAGATATATTCACCTGAGTCTACCACTCAAACAAATGTATGCCATCTCTACTAGATGTTTTAAGGTCATAAAAATCTTGCTTCTGTGATCATTTAGAGGCTTGCTTGATTTGTCTGTGAGCTAAAGCTGTAATGGGAGGATGATGGACCTCCCTAAAGCCTTGTGCACATCTTTCTGTGAACTTACGTCTTTCATTTTCAGCCTTTAAATACTGGGGTCTAGACAGGTGGCCATGGTGAGGCTGGAAGACATAGGTATGTCCACAGTGCCCTGGACACAAGCTGCAGAGCAGAGCCAAACCCAATATGGTCTCATCCTCCCTGGCCCAGCTGTGCCCCCTGGCCATGCTGGGAAGGGTCAGATCCTTCAAGCATTGTCTTCACAGCTCTGTCCTCTGTCCTGGGCTCTGCACCTGATGTATAACATTAAAATTACTTAACTCCTATGTTTTACTCTAGAAATTTGGATTACCGAAAGTTAAAATTATAGTTAATATATGTAATTAAAACTACTGGATATAAGAGAAACAATTCTGTACACAGACTGCGTAAGAAAAGTAGGATGTGTTTTGGTAAGAAAGTTTATAAGAAAGACAAGTGAATGTGTTTTTTCTTAAAGGAAAAGTAATCTTTGTCTAGTTTAAAGGTGATTTAAAGGTTGTTTTTGTTGAAGGAATAAAAAAGAAAGATATAACTGAATGGATATAGAAAGTTGAGGAAAGAGAAAGAATGAAAAAAACTTGTAAGAGTTTATAAAAGTGTTGTGGAAATCTTATCTTATGTGGTCAGTCTAAGATTGGATGAATTTGTTTATAGGATTTTAGTAAAATTAGCTTTAGTATTAATAATACACCAATGCAAAGGTAGAATTTGATTTTCTCTTTTGAACAATATTTTTGTTTAGTAATAATAAACAGTAATAGCCTGGTTCAACTTTTGAGTAAATTGCAAAAAAGAGAGGAGTTTGCCTCGTGCTGTCTTTATTAGGTCATTTGATTATTTAGAAAACTGTTTTCTGTCAAAGAGTAAAAGTTTTTAGCTTTGTGAAGCCTTTTAATTATCACTCTGGCTAAATGAATGACTGTTATTTTACAGTGATCTGTGATCTTATTCTGATATCAAGTGTTTTAAATCTTTGATATTTGACAAACTTCCCAAAATGAAATTTAAAATTCTAAATTAAGTCTTTTTGACTTTAAACAAACTTTTAGACATTTTTAAAAGATCCTCTGAGAAAGAGTTCAATACCAGCCTGGCCAAAATGGTGAAACCCTGTCTCTACTAAAAAATACAAAAATTAGCTGGGCGTGGTGGCACGCGCCTGTAGTCCCAGCTACTCGGGAGGCTGAGGCAGGAGAATCTCTGGAACCCGAGAGGCAGAGGTTGCAGTGAGCCAAGATCGTACCACTTCACTCCAGCCTGAGCAGCAGAGCAAGACTCCAACTCAAAAAAAAAAAAAAAAAAAAAGATCCTCTGAGAGTTCAAGAAAACATATTAGGCTTATTTCGTATGTTAAAATCAAGTGGAAATCATTGTCCAATAAGAAATGGTGTTTAACTTTGAGTTCTGTTTGTAGGGATGTTATTAATATGTGTTCCAAAATTGTGTGACATTCAAAAAATCTGATATGTCCTAGTAAATTGCTATATTCTGACGCTCTTTTTCTAAAAGGTCTTTGCAAATCTTAAAGTGTTGTGTCTTCAAGGAGGTTCATGGAAGACGGTCTGACAGATACTCTGAAATACAAAACTCTGCTTATGACATTGAAATTATTCAACTGTACTGGGTAAAATTTTTTTTAAAACTCTAATTTAAACAGTTGCATTCGTAAAATTGGTAACCCAACATTAAGCAGAACAAGAATTAATTACATGAGACTAAACTGATGAAGGACTGAAATGATTTTTATGACTTGTTGCTAGAACTATTGCTAAATGTTTTTATGGTTTTGTTTTCCAGAGTTAAGAAATATTTTTTCCCTCTTACGCTATTTTTACCTTATATCAATGGGTAATGTATACTTTTGTGAACAAAATTGAGACATTTACCTTTCTCTTTACCTGATTTATCTAGAATCTACACATTATTCATGAGTATTTTTATTTTATGGCAATACAGTTGTCTGCCTAAGTTCAATAAGAATCTGTTTTCTTCTGTGACAGGATACAATTGAGACACTGGTTATTTTACCAAGGTTTTGACTGGAATATCATATTTTTTAATGTGACCAGACTGCTTTGAGAAATTGAGATTGACTTTAAAGCCAATGGATGTGGAAAAAGACTGGCCTGGTACCTTGTCTGCACGTTCCCCTACAGGGTTCCTGACCTTTCAGTATTTAAAGAATGTCACTTTCTAATAGGTCCAGAAACCTCAAGGCATTTTGACGACTCTAACAAGAGAAGAATTCAGCTGGGTGTGGTGGCTCATGCCTGTAATCCCAGCACTTTGGGAGGCTAAGGTTGGTGAATTGCTTGAGCCCAGGAGTTTGAGACCAGCCTAGGCAACATGGCGAAACCCTGTCTCTACAAAAGATTACAAAAATTAGCTAGGTGTGGTGGCATGCACCTGTGAACCCAGCTACTCTGGAGGCTGAGGTGGGAGAATCCCCTGAGCCAGGGAGGTCAAGGCTACAGTGAGCTGTGATCTTGCCACTCCAGCCTGGGTAACTGGATGAGTGAGACCCTATCTCAAAAAAAAGACTGGGTGACTGGGTGAGTGAGACCCTATCTCAAAAAAGTGTTAAAAAAAAGAGAAAAAAAAAAAAAGAGTGTAAAGACTGGGTGACTGGGTGAGTGAGACCCTATCTCAAAAAAGTATTTAAAAAAGAGAATTCACCCAATTCATACAAGTATTACAAGCACAAGTCCGATGGTGAATCCTTAGCTTGGCTTCCTACACTTAAGCTTTTAAAAATCAAATCTGGTATTTCCTATTTTTTAAAGTTTTGGGAGTAGGAAGGAAGAGCCTCCTGGGAAGGTGAGGACTCAACTGTCCTACTGAGAATGAGAAATTAAAAAAAAAAAAAAAAAGAGAATGAGAAATAGGTATAGTTTTGGATGTGAAAAAGGTCCAAAAGCCCATTTCTTGCATAAAGCCATAAATAGAAAAGGGGAGAGAGACCACAGTGTGTTTGGAGAACTCAAGTAGTTAAATTTAAGGTGCTACAAAACAGTAGCAAAAGAAGTGGGTAGAGACTTTGTAAGAAAAAGCCAGATTGTAAAGGACCTTATATTAATATATCATGACCAAGCAGTGGGAAGAGCTCTGTTATCAATGCAATGTTGTGGGATAAAGTTCTCACTAGTGGGATTGGCCATATAACCAACTGCTTCCTAAGTGTTGAAGGAACCGATGGAGATAAAGCCTATCTTATGACAGAAGGATCAGATGAAAAAAAGAGTGTAAAGACAGTTAATCAACTGGCCCATGCCCTTCACATGGACAAAAACTTGAAAGCTGGCTGTCTTGTACATGTGTTTTGGCCAAAAGCAAAATGTGCCCTCTTGAGAGATTACCTGGTGTTAGTAGACAGTCCAGGCACAGATGTTACTACAGAGCTGGATAGCTGGATTGATAAGTTTTGCGTAGATGCTGATGTCTTCGTTTTGGTTGCCAATTCTGAATCAACACTAATGAATACAGAAAAACATTTTTTCACAACGTGAATGAGTGGCTTTCCAAGCCTAATATTTTCATTCTCAATAATCGTTGGGATAACTCTGCATCAGAGCCAGAATATATGGAAGATGTGGGGCACGTGCCAAAGGATTTCAGGCAAGATTACAGGAATTTCAGAATTTTGAACAAATCTTTGAGGAGTGTATCTTACAGTCAGCAGTGAAAACAAAGTTTGAACAGCACACTATCAGAGCTAAACGGATACTAGCTATCTATTTTTGTGAATAACATTATCTATGTTTGTGAAAAAACATAATGGATTCAATAAACATGGCAGCTGAATAGAAAAGGCATTATGCAGCAGAAGAGAGGGAAGACCAAATTGATAGACTGGACTTTATCTGAAACCAGATGAACCTTTTAACACTGGATGCTAAGAAAAAAACCAAGGAGGTCACTGAGGAGGTGGCAAACAAAGTTTCATGTGCAATGACAGATGAAATTTGTTGACTGTCTGTTTTGGTTGATGAATTTTGTTCAGAGTTTCATCCTACTCCAGATGTATTAAAAATATATAAAAGTGAATTAAGCATATAGAGGATGGTATGGGAAGAAATTTGGCTGATCAATGCACCAATGAAGTAAATACCTTAGTGCTTCAGTTCCAGCAAGAAATTATTGAAAATTTGAAGCCATTACCTCCAGCTGGTATACAGGATAAACTACATCCAGTGATCCCTTGCAAGAAATCTGATCTCAGTTATAATCTAAATTACTATAAGTTATGTTCAGATTTTCAAGAAGATATTGTGTTTCATTTTTCCCTGGGCTGGTCTTCCCTTGTACCTCGATTTTTGGGCCCTAGAAATGCTCAAATGGTGCTCCTAGGATTATCAGAGCCTATCTTTCAGCTCCCTAGATCTTTAGCTTCTACTCCCACTGCTCCTACCAGTCCAGCAATGCCAGATAATCATGAGGAAGAACTCATGATTACATTGGTAACAGGATTGGCTTCTCTTACATCTAGAACTTCCATGGGCATCGATATTGTTGGAGGGGTGATTTGGAAAACTATAGGCTGAAAACTCATATCTGTTTCAATAACTATGTATGGAGCTTTGTATCTTTATGAAAGACTGTCCTGGACCACCCATGCCAAGGAGAGAGCCTTTAAACAGCAGTTTGTAAACTTTGCAACTGAAAAACTGAAGATGATTGTTAGCTCATGAGTGCAAACTGCATCTACCAAGTAAAACAACAAATGGCTACCACTTTTGCTCACCTGTGCCAACAAATTGATATTACTCAAAGAAAACTGGAAGAAGAAATTGCTAGATTACCCAAAGGAATAGATCAGTTGGAGAAAATACAAAACAATTTAAAGCTCTTAAGAAATAAAGCTGTTCAACTTGAAAATGAGCTGGAGAATTTTACTAAGCAGTTTCTACCTTCACACAATGAGGAATCCTAACAATAGAGATTGATTTGGGGACCATGATAGGAGCAAATGAAACTTGTAAGATCGGGACAGTTGTTATTTTTATGAAATGACTTCAAATATGAATTTTACTAACTGTACCTAAATAGCAAAGCCCTATGTAGATTCTGGTAATGATCTATCTCAGTGTATTTGTATTTTTGAAGAGTGTTATGTCCTTAGTTTTAATTTTGGGTAAAGAAAAAACTAAAATATGGAATTAGTTACAAGCAACAGTACCAACTTATGTGACCCCTGAGGGGTGGGACTGTGAGCTCTTAATTTGTTTTAGATTCTGAAAAACTCTGCTTCCTGGCATCCAGGAGTTAGAGATTCAGCTTTTCATCTTCTTTCTCAAAACTAATTTTTGATGCTTTCTTTCCTGGGAATAGTCACTTTTTAATTTTATTTAATAAACTGCATTGCTGGAACCACACACAAAAAAGTTTCAGCAAAGCCAACTTAAAAGGAACATATATGACCAATCATTATTTTTGCTATACTTTATGCAAATCAGGCCAAGTATGGTAAGACCAAAAGTTATTTTGCAAATAGCTTGGCCCTACTATGATTCATCTTTGGTAAAAGTGGGGAACTGAAGAGAGAAAAAATATGTTTCAGAAGAAAACTATAGAACATCTGTTATTAGATTCTAACCCTGACCATTATTTTTTTGAGTTTTTATTATTTGCATACAATTTAGACTGAATCTTGAATTATTTCCTGGCTACAGGTCTCCAAACTAACAGTGCCACATTGTTCTTCCATTTTTCCAACTGAAACACACTGAAATTGCTACTAGGTTTGTTTTTAGGATCTGCAAACTGAAGCTCATGTATAAATGACCTTGACGTACAAACTGCAGACCAGAAAATTCTTTCATATTGCCACTGCCTATTTCCACTTTAATTGAGGGTTTTTCAAGTGTAACGTCTAGACACCTCAACTGACTGCTCTACAGACTCCAAGGAAACTGGTTTATAGACTATTCCAAACAATAGCTGTTGTTTTTCTTCTGTTGAGAGCCTGCTTGCAATGCCATCTCCTGAACTGAGACACGACTGTTTAAGTGGACTGGCCTCTTCCAAGAAATAGAGGACTAGTTTAATGGGATCCTTTGTCATTCAGCTATTGACTCAATTTTTTTCTCCACAGACACCAACTCAGATTTTAGTGTGTGAAAATCTTAGGGAAGTATCAGACAGGGGAATGCTGGAGTACAAAAAATGATCCCCCATAATATGGCACTTTGGCATGCTGAGTGTTTTTGAAAATTGAAAGGCCCAAGAAATTAGCCTCAGAATCAAAGTCATTTTAAACTTGTCTTATTCTTCCCATCCAAGGGCCAGGAAGGACTCTCTGAATTTCCTTATCTGACCAAGAAAGTTCCTTTCCAGAAGAAACACAATTGCCTTCTATGCCCACCCTGAAATCTCATCTATTTCCGAAAAGAAGAATGAGGAATAACATTTAGACATGGTTAAAATGAATGCCTCTCCTGATATACAGCTAATTACTATAGACTAATGTGGGCCTCCTCACTTAAATAGCTCCCTTGTAACTCGATCAGTTTCTAAAGCCTTGGATACACACTGACTTTCAACAACCCCACTCCATGGAACGTAACACTCTAGAAACAGGTACTTCCAGATCTGAGGGAAACTAATAACAAATCTGTAGCTGACCAATCAATAATTGATCATCGATGCTGCCTCACATCAGATCTTAATCAAAACAGGGGAATGTGAAATGTGATCTACAAAATGATGTCATTCTGGTTCAGAGATGTATAATGCAGTTGAGAAGTCACTCAAAAAAGTACTACCTGCACAACCTGCAACCTTGTGAAACAGGAACTTGCTTGAACTTTTTTTTTAGATGTAGTCTCGCTCTTGTCACCCAGGCTGGAGTGCAATGGTGTAATCTCAGCTCACTGCAACCTCCACCTTCCGGGTTCAAGCTATTCTCCTGCCTCAGTCTCCCAGGTAGCTGGGATTACAGGCATCCGCCACCATACCTGGCTAATTTTTATATTTTTAGTAGAGACAGGGTTTCACCATGTTAGCCAGGTTGGTCTCGAACTCCTGTACTCCAGTGATCCACCCGCCTCAGCCTCCCAAAGTGCTGGGATGACAGGCGTGAGCCACCGCGCCCAGCCGCCTGAACTTTGAACTGGGCTAAACCACCACAACCACAACATCTTGGAAAACAGCTGAATTATTCCAGTGCTATAACTCTTGATCAGAAACAACCAATGAACTACTCAGGCAGCCACCTCCACAAATGATAATTCTTTTGAAACAACTTGGGTAATCATCCTCATCATCCTTTTAAAAACCCCTACTTTCCTTCCTCCCTTTGGAAGACATTTTGGCTTCTAACTGAATCTGTGTCTCCTGAATTGCAATTCCTACGACCCCAATAAATGCCTTGTCTTACTGCTTTGCAGTCTAGTCTTTCACCTCTTCTTGGTTGCGTTAAAGTTGCAGATACCAGGATGAAATCACTTTTGTCCAATCCAGACAAAATAATACCAGGAAGGACCAAAGGAGAGGAGGCACATGCTTACATGTCTGAGATAAGAACTATTTTCAAGGACTTTCTAAAAACGCTTTACATATCTCCTACTTTGATGAGGCTTATCACTAGACATTCTTTAGGACTGCAATAATTCCAATAAGATGTTCTCAGAAGAACAGTTCTCCAGTAATTGCATCTCCACCAATAGATTGACAACTCTGGCATTGAACCTGGGGAACCAATGAGCTCTTTTTCTATGCAGCTTATGTAAATCTCTTTTTGCTCTAAAACTCCCCTTCCCTTTCCCTCCCTGAAAGTACTGGTGACTTGTGATTCCAAGCATTCTGAATTATAATCCCTATTTCCTTTTTTTTCTTTCTTTCTATTTCTATTTCTGAGTAAACCCCACATATTTAGAGGTAATTTTCTCTAGTGTTATTTTTTTGGATTAACAGTTGACATTCAAGAGTCGGCTTCCTCTGTTCTTTATTCTTCCTTTCTCACCATGTGATCTCTTAGCACATGCCCACTTCCCTTCCATTTTCTGCCATAAGTAGACGCAGCCTGAGGCCCTCACCAGATACAGCTGCTCATTCTTGAAGCATCCAGCCACCAGAATTATGAGCCAAATAAGCCTCTTTTCTTTGTAATTTACTCGACCTCTGGTATTCTGTTCTAGCAAAACTAAATGGACTAAGAGAGAAATGGTGCCAAGGAGTAGGGTGTTCTTATAAATACACGTGAAAATGGGAAGTGGCTTTGGAACTGGGCAATGGGCAGAAGTTGAGTTTGAAGGTACAGACTAGAAAAAGAAAATATTACAGTGAACACAGCATTGAAGACAGTCCTGGTGGGGGCTTAGAAAATGAACTAGAACTTATTAGGGATTGGTTAGGTGGTTGTAACCAAAATGCTTCTGGAAATATGAACAGTCAAGGGCATTATGATGAGGTCTTGGATGGACAGGAGGAATATTTATTTGGAAACTGGAACAAAGGTCATCATTTTATATAGTTGCAAAGAACTTGACTGCATTGTGTTTATGCCCTAGGGTTTTGTGGAAAGCTGAATTTAAGATTGATGGAATAGCATATCTTATGGAATAAATTTCTAAGCAGCAAAGTGTTCAGGCTGCTGCCATGGTTACTTCTAAGTGTTTATGGTGATTTGCTAGAGAAATTGGAAACAGAACAGAAGGATTTGGAAAACTCAAAACCTGGCCGTTTAATAGAGAAAAAAGAGCACTTTCAAAAGAGGAATCCAAGGGAATGGCAGACTTGCTAAAGAGATTAGCATGGCTAAAAGGGTTCCAGGTGTTAATGGTCAAGACAATGGGTGAATAACGCTGAAGGCATTTTAGAACTTTAAAGCTGCTCTTTCCATCATGGGCCCAGAGACCTAGGATGATAGAAATGTATTGGAGGAGAGACTTGGAGGGCTGCTGCTCTGGTGACCTCGGGACCCTGGTCTATGCATCCTGACCACCCTGGCTGGAGCAGCCACAGCACAAGTGGCCCCACATGCAGCTCATGCCCCTGCTCCAGAAAGCACAACTGGAAAGCCTTGGCAGCATTCGTGTCTATGTGGTACTCATTTTGCATGCATGCAGAATATGAGAGTAATGGAAATACGGTGGCTTCCACCTAAATTTCAGCGTATGCATCAGAAAGCCTGGGAGCCCAGGCAGAAAGTTGTTGTAGTGCAGAGTCACTACAACAGTAGACAGAACCTGTACTAAGGCAATGCTAACCAGAAATGTGGAGTAGGAGATACCACAGAGGGTCCCCATGAGGGTAATGTGTTGGAACCGAACTGTCGATTCCCTCCTGGGCAGGGGTCGCCGCGAAGGATCACCAACACGAGATTCACAGCAGAGAGTTATTTATTACTAGCGCGCTAGGGTCCCAAGCTCTAAGTTGGCCCTGGGACCCCGACTGCTTGTTACAGGCTGTTTATATAGGCAAACACAAGTTCAAACACAGCTTATGGCGCGAAATTCAAACAAAGCTTAAGGCGCAAAATGATTGGGTCTAGCTATGGCCTGAGCAAGGTGTCTTATGCTAATTGGTTAGAGCAGGACCTTATGAGGTTTTTTTCCTGGAGTTGTTGATTCCGGGAACTTCGAGGCAGGGTGGGACCCCCGGAATTGGCAGGGTGGGACCCCATGAGGTTGTTTCCCGGAATTGGCAGGGTGGGACCCTATCAGGGTGGGTCCCTATCGAGGCAGGGTGGGACCCTATCCAGAGCCACCTGGTGTTAATTTTTTCTATATGAGGCCTAGTTTCTAAGTTTTATGAGGCCTAGTTTCATTCCCTCCTCTTTTTGTGTCAGAGGCTCAATCTTGAGCCTCTTCTTCAGTCCTGAGGGTCTGGTATTGTTGGGTCAGAACCATAGCATGTACTATGTTTAATCTATTTTTAATAAGGGTGAGTAAGCGGTTGAGTATGCATGGCCCGAAAGTCAGGATGAGCGTGAGCAGGATGAGGGGTCCTAAGATGGTGGAGATTAGGGTGCTAAGCCAAGGGGATTGGTTGTACCAATTTTCAAACCAATTTTGCTGAGATTCTCTCTTTTTTTCTCTTGTCTAATCTTTCTCTTAGTTTTGCCATAGAATCTTTAACTACTCCTGAATGATCTGCATAAAAACAACATTGCTCTTTCAGGGCTGCACAGAGCCCGCCCTCTTTCAGAAAGGCAATTTCTAGTCCTCGTCGGTTTTGTAATACAACTTCAGACAGAGAAGTCAAGGACTCTTCAAGTTTTGTGATAGATTGTTCTATGGCTCTAAGGTCTTCATCTATGGCTACTCTAAGTTGTTGCAGATGATGGTTACCATGCACTAGGGCTGCTGTCCCGGTCCCAACTCCAGCCGCTACCCCAATTCCTAACATGACAGCGAGGGTGAGGGAGATAGGTTCTCTCTTTGGTCTAGTATGAGTTTTTTGCTCATACCGGAGATCAAAGGAGTCTCCAGAGTGATAGTATACTCGGGGAACAACTTGTACCAACACGCAATAGTGGGTGCCACTGCTAAAAACGGCTGTGGATACACAGGGGGTGAGCCCAGTGTTGCAAGCCCACCAGTCCGTCTCGGAGGGGACCAAATAGTGATTGGAGCTGGGTACTGTCAAGGTTACATTACAAAGATGCTGATGACTAGGGGGCACTTGGCCTATGCAGGTTCCCGACCCAGAAACTTCAGCCAGGGTTAGTTTTCTTTGTTGTTCCCATGCGCATCCAGTAGGATTGGTGGAGTTAGTGAAATTATTAGTGGAGGCAATGCCTTCATAGTAAGGGGGGCCTGTTGCCAGACATAGCCAGCAAGAGGAGGTAAATTCTGGCTTTGTCTGGTTTAAAGCGAAATAGGAGCCCTTTATGAGATTTAGGAGCCTGTCACCTATTCCCAGGTCAAGGGGCCCGCGGGTGACGTTTTGGGCTGAGGGTGTGTATTTTGAGGAGGTGGAGATTAAAGGCGGGGAAGTGCTTTTAGGAGCTCTTGGTTGGGGCTCTCTTGGTGCAGGAACCAGGGGCTTCCTTGTTTCTGATAAAACTTGGTTTGGTCCTACTGCGACAGGGGCTGTGATAGGGTTGACTATTAATTTGATTTGGATAGGGATTCCATACAGTGGCTTTTGGTATAAATATAGGCCCCATATTAACCCGGATATCCAACGGTTATCAGATTTTGCTGCATCTTCAAACTTGATGCGGACCAGATTGCAAGTTTTTGAATATCGGGTTCTGGTGCAGCGCTGGACAAAGGACATGGTTATGTACCAGGGTTTCGTGGCCCATTTCCATTCTCCATCATTAGTAGTTATACAGGACCAACTAGCGCAAAACAGGGCATCTATTTCTCCACAAGTTTTTCTCATTTCTCCTGTCCTGAATCCGGGACAGGCATAGAACCCGTTCCGGCTTACGGACACCCTTCTAGCCTGTTTTCTCCATTCTCCCCCTTCCATGTCATCTATCTTTGCTATTTTGTCTAGGTTGAAATAGAGGTCAGGGAACCAAGTCCCCATAGGAGCAATTTTTGAGGTTTTATCTAAGACCTCATGAGTACTAAAATCAGTTACCTGCCAGGTCAGGTTATATGGCCGGTGGGGGTTATTACTGCCAGCGACGCAGGGAAGGAGGGCTAGTAATAAGCAAGGGGCTAGATACGAGAGAGTCTTATCTTGAGCGGGTCCTCGGAGCGTCGGAGTCTCCATGTCTCAGGTGGTGTTGGTCCGGGCGTCTCTGGAGCAGCCTTGGCGTGGGATGCGTGGATCCAAGTGGAGATTCCGTCAACCTTTATGGCTGTGGGCGTGGTCAGGAGAACAATGTAGGGTCCTTTCCACCGAGGCTCTAGTCCTTGAGTGCGATGCCGTCTAACGTAGACAGAGTCTCCCACCTGGAAGAGGTGACTGGTCTGTGGATGTCCTGGTTGGTACAGTTCTGCCAAGGGGGCCCAGATTTGGGCCTGTACTGCTTGGAGTCCTTTTAGCCAGGCCTGTAGGTCAGTCTTAGGATCAGAGGGGGAGAAGGAATTAAGCAAGGTTGACAAAGGGGGAGGTCCTCCGTAGAGGATTTCATATGGAGTGAGCCCAAAACGGTTAGGCGTATTTCGGGCCCTTAACAGAGCTAAGGATAGGAGGCGTCTCCAATCTTTTAAACCAGTCTCTAAGGTCAATTTAGTAAGGGTCTCTTTTATTGTTCTATTCATTCTTTCTACCTGTCCTGAGCTCTGGGGTCTATAGGCACAATGTAATTTCCAATTAATCCCCAATATCCTGGCGAGCCCCTGACTTACCTGAGAAACGAAGGCCAGCCCGTTATCTGACCCAATTACCTTGGGAAGTCCGAATCTAGGAAAGATTTCTTCCAAAATTTTCTTGGCTACTATGTGTGCCGTTTCTTGCCGGGTGGGGTAGGCTTCTACCCATCCTGAAAAGGTATCTACAAACACCAGTAAGTACTTATATCCAGCATAGTGAGGTTTTACTTCAGTGAAGTCTATTTCCCAATAGACTCCTGGGCGGTTACCACGAGTTTGTTTCCCTTCTGGCACTCGGGTAGCCCCAGCGTTTACCTGCTGACAGACCTTACAGGCAGATGTCACTTGTTCTACGAGGGTACTTGCCTTTGGGATTAGAAAGTCAGTTTTTTCAATCAGTAATTTTAGCTTTCGATTACTCAAGTGTGTCCAGGCATGCATCTGCTGGATCATTGCCAGGGCCTCCTTTTGGGGAAGGACTATTTTTCCTCCTTTTTCCCAGTTTTTAGTGTCTTTGTTTTCTATAGCCCCTATGGCTTTTGCTTCTTCCTGGTCTTCTGGGGTATAAGTATGTTCAATAGTTATGTGGCTGGTTTCGTCAGGTTCTGTGGCTAGGGTCAGTACTTCCGCCATGGCGGCTTGCCTGGCCACTTGGTCAGCCTGTCTGTTTCCTACTGCGACTGGATCCTGTCCTTTCTGATGCTCGGGGCAGTGAATTATAGCCACTTCTTGAGGAAGAAAAAGGGCTTTTAATAAGGCAATTATTTCAACTTTGTTCTTGATTTCTTTTCCTTCTGAGGTTAGGAGACCTCTTCTTTCATAGATACTTCCATGAGTATGAGCCGTCGCAAAGGCATACCGGCTATCAGTATAAATGTTAGCTTTCTTTCTCTTGGACAGCTCTAGGGCCTTGGTTAGTGCTATTAACTCAGCCTTCTGTGCAGACGTGCCAGGAGGTAGTGATTGTGCCCAAATGGTGTTGTGGCCATCTACTACCGCCGCTCCCGCCCTCCGGGTACCTGAGTCAAGGTAACTGCTGCCGTCTGTGTACCAGGTGTGATCCGCGTCTGGGAGTTCTTGGTCTTTAAGGTCTTCCCGTGTTCCATGGGTCTCAGCCAGTACTTGCCGACAATCGTGTGGGCTTGGTTGGTCTTCTGGTACCGGCAGCAGCGTAGCAGAGTTTAGGGTGACCGGAGGGCCAAACTGGACGCAGTCCATGTCCAGTAGGAGGGCCTGGTAGTGGGTTAGGCGTGCGTTGGTTATCCACCGGTCCGGGGGCTGCCGCACTATGGCCTCTAGAGCATGTGGGGTAATAACAGTCAGTGGCTGCCCAAGGGTTAACTTAGCAGAGTCCTTGACCAGCATAGCGGTGGCTGCCATGATACGAAGACACGGGGGCCAGCCGGCCGCCACAGGGTCCAGCTTTTTTGACAGGTATGCTACCGGTCTTTTCCAAGGCCCTAATTTTTGGGTCAAGACCCCTTTGGCAATCCCTTGCCTCTCGTCCAGGAAGAGGGTAAAGGGCTTTGAGGTGTCCAGTAACCCAAGGGCCGGGGCAGACAAGAGTGCTTGTTTTAGTGCCTCAAAAGCCAATTGATGCTCTGTCTGCCAGGTGAAAGGGGTGCTCTCCTTGGTGAGTGCATAAAGGGGGGCAGCCAGTTCAGCAAAACCGGGTATCCACAAGCGACAGAACCCAGCAGTTCCCAAGAATTCACGTACCTCCCTGGGATTTCGTGGTGGTGGAAGGCGAGCCACTGTCTCTATGCGCCCAGGGGTGAGCCACCTTTTCCCTTCACTCAGGATATACCCCAGATATGTTACCTTGGTCTGACAGAGCTGTGCCTTCTTGGCGGATGCCCGGTATTCTTTTTCACCCAGTGCCTGGAGTAGATGCCTGGTACCTTGTATACAGATTTCCTTTGTAGGAGCAGCCAAGAGGAGGTCATCCACATACTGGAGTAGAGTCACTTCTGGATTTTGGGTCCGGAAGTCGGTCAGGTCTCGATGAAGAGCCTCATCGAAGAGAGTGGGAGAGTTCTTGAATCCTTGGGGAAGCCGGGTCCAGGTCAATTGGCCCGAAATTCCTTTCTCAGGATCTTTCCACTCAAAGGAAAAGAGTTCTTGGCTTTGGGGGGCCAGAGGTAAACAGAAGAAAGCATCTTTTAAATCTAATACTGTATACCAGTTATAGCCTGGTTTTAAGGTGCTGAGTAAGTTGTAAGGATTGGGGACCATGGGATGGATGTCCATGGTTCTTTTGTTAATTTCTCTCAAGTCTTGGACAGGCCTGTAATCCTGAGTACCAGGCTTTTTTACTGGCAGAAGAGGAGTGTTCCAGAGCGAGCGACAAGGTCGCAACACTCCGAGTTCTAGAAATTTGTTAATGTGCTGCCGAATTCCTATATGAGCCTCTCGGCTCATGGGATATTGCTTGATAGACACGGGCACCGCCGTGGGCTTTAAATCAATTATGATTGGGGCTTGATACTTAGCTAGCCCGAGTCCTCCCGTTTCCGCCCAAGCTTGGGGAAAGTCTTGCAACCAAACATCGGGGAGGCTAGTGATGACCGGAGCGTTGAAAAGCCGATGCTCATCTTGCAGAGACACAGTTAAAATTTGGATGGGCTGACCATCCCGATCTAATACTTGGGCCCCAGTCTTGGAGAAGTGGATTTGGGCTCCAAGCTTGGTCAGAAGATCTCGCCCTAGGAGGGGGTAGGGGCATTCAGGTACCACCAAGAAGGAATGTGTCACCATTCCTTGTCCAAGATTAACTGTCTGGTGGTTAGTCCACTTGTGCAATTTTCCCCCTGTTGCCCCCTGGACCCAGGATGTGCGGGAAGACAGGGGCCCGTCTGCCTTTGTCAAAACTGGATGTTGGGCCCCTGTGTCCACCAAGAAGGTGGTGGGGTGCCCCCTACAGAGAGAGTTAGCCGGGGCTCGGGGGGGGCTCCAGAACCTTGACACCCCTATTCGCTATCTTCACCTAGGGTGAGGACAGCGGCAGGTTTCTTTTGGTCTTTAGGATGCTTGGGGCAATCTTTGATCCAATGTCCCCGTTCTTTGCAGTAGGCACACTGGTCTTTTTCCACTTTTGGCCGCCTCCGCTTCTCTCCCTCTCTCCCTGGTCCTTTCTCTCTCACAACTGCCGCCAGGATTTTTGTTAAATGCTTATCCCTCACTCGGTCCCTACGATCCTCTCGCTCCATCTGTTCCTTCGCTAACCTGGCTTCCTTTTCCTCAGGGGTTTCTCTCTTATTATACACTTTTTCTGCCTCCCTAACCAATTCCTGTAATCCATAGGTTTGGATTCCATCTAGCCTTTGGAGTTTTCCTTTGATATCTAATGCAGCTTGGTCTATGAATGCCATAGCTGCGGTAGCCTTATGTTCTAGGGCCTCTGGATCGAATGGGGTATACATTCGGAACCCTTCCAGAAGCCTTTCCATGAAGGCTGCCAGGCTTTCGTCCCTTTCCTGAGTTATGGTCCTTACCTTGGCCAAATTTGTGGGGCGCTTTCCTGCCCCTTTGAGACCCGCCAACAGAGCCTGGCGATAGATTCGGAGACTCTCCCTACCTGGTGCCGTTTCATAGTCCCAGTCTGGGCGGGTGAGGGGAAATCCCTCGTCTATTTCATTGGGAAGTTGGGTTGGGAGGCCTCCTGGTCCTGGCACATTTTTCCGGGCCTCCAGGAGGACTCGCTGCCTTTCTTCAGTGGTTAGGAGAACCTGCAAGAGTTGCTGGCAATCATCCCAAGTGGGCTGGTGAGTGAGGAGAATGGATTCTATCAACGAGGTTAGGGCCTGGGGGTCTTGGGAAAAGGAAGGGTTATGGGTTTTCCAGTTGTGGAGGTCAGAGGCAGAGAAGGGCCAGTACTGGACCGTGCGATTGACAGTACGGAGGGGAAAAAGGGAGGATTGCCAAGTGGAAGGGCCATCTGGGTCCTCAGTCCGCCGCAAGCGGAGACGTGGAGGTGTTGGCGGCGGCATCCGAGGGGTGAGCTTGGGCGGGGCTGGAGAAGGAGACGGGGTGGAGGGAGGGGCCAAGGGAGAAGTTGGAGAAAGGGTAGGGGCCGAGGCGGTAGAGGAAAGAGCTGGGGACAAGACAGGGGGCAAGGGTGAAACGTAAGGTGGAGGTCCCAGAAGGGGGTTTTGAGGTGGAGGAGGCAGGGGGTCAAGAAGGAGGAGATCCCTCTGGGGTTCATCTGGGAGGACTGGCTTAGGCGGGTCCAGATTCCGATTCTTTGGGGCTTCTAAGGCAAGGAGGGTAGATTGGGATGGGGAAGGGGAATGGAGGAAGGGTTTCACCCAAGAGGGAGGATTTCGGACCAGATCCTTCCAAATAATTATGTAGGCCACCTGGTCCTGGTGTCCGAGTGGCCCAGGATCCATCACTTTTGCTTTAACCTGCAAGATAATTGAGAGGTTAAATGTTCCGTCCCGGGGCCACTCCCCATGGAGGGTTGGCCATTCGGACGAGCAGAATGTTTTCCATCGTCCCTTACAGGCTTCTACAGAGAGGTGGTGGGCTCGAGCCCGGATGTCAGGGAAGTGAGTCAGGGTTAGAGACAAAGGAGTCGTCAACGTCTGTCCCATTTCGTCCACGTATAACAAGGACAAAACGAAAGTAACAAAAATAAAGACCAGACAAGTAAGGAGAAGCCACGCGGCCAGAGAGTGGCGCCACAAGATCACAAAATATTCAGACGGCAGGGGCGACCTGCCTACAGATTTGAGGAGGCTGACTGAGTCGTCAGCCTTCTCCCAGACTACCGCCAGGGCGTCCCCCGGGGCGTAAGTGGGAAGGTGCCGGACACGTCTGTCCCCCTTCCCCACTTAATTCAGAAGGAGTACTCCCCAGAGTTCAGAGTTAGCCGGCAAGACAGACAGAACAAAATGAAAGTACCTGGTGGGTCCGTTCAGTCAGCAGTCAGTGGCCCGGGCCAGATGGGTCTCCGCCGGATGGGTCGGGGGTCCTCGGACGACCCCACTTCCCGGCCAACGCACCAAATGTTGGAACCGAACTGTCGATTCCCTCCTGGGCAGGGGTCGCCGCGAAGGATCACCGACACGAGATTCACAGCAGAGAGTTATTTATTACTAGCGCGCTAGGGTCCCAAGCTCTAAGTTGGCCCTGGGACCCCGACTGCTTGTTACAGGCTGTTTATATAGGCAAACACAAGTTCAAACACAGCTTATGGCGCGAAATTCAAACAAAGCTTAAGGCGCAAAATGATTGGGTCTAGCTATGGCCTGAGCAAGGTGTCTTATGCTAATTGGTTAGAGCAGGACCTTATGAGGTTTTTTTCCTGGAGTTGTTGATTCTGGGAACTTCGAGGCAGGGTGGGACCCCCGGAATTGGCAGGGTGGGACCCCATGAGGTTTCTCGGAATTGGCAGGGTGGGACCCTATCAGGGTGGGTCCCTATCGAGGCAGGGTGGGACCCTATCCAGAGCCACCTGGTGTTAATTTTTTCTATATGAGGCCTAGTTTCTAAGTTTTATGAGGCCTAGTTTCAAATGAATAATGGAGCCGCAGGGTAGGGCTACAACCTGGACCCCAGAATTGTAGAGCCACCAGCAGCATGCAACTTCAGCATAGAAAAGCCACAGTCATTTGACTTTAAACTGTGAGAGTAGCTACATGGCCCACGTCCAACAAAACCATGAAGGTAAGGCTGCCTGATGTCTTTGGAGTCCCCCCTCACACCAGTCTGCCCAAGATGCAGGACATGGGGTCAAAGGAGATTATTCTGGAGTGTTAAGTTTTAGTATCTGTTCTACTGGGTTGTACTTGTATGAGGCTTATCATTTTTCTCTTTCGGCCTATTTCTCCTTTTTGAAATGGTACTGTTTACCGAATGTTTGTCCTACTGTTGTATCTTAGATGTAAATAGTTTCTTTTTACTTTTGTTTATCTGTTTATTTTTTAGAGATGAGTTCTTGCCATGTTGCCCAGACTGTTCTCAAACTCCTGGGCTCAAGCAATCCACCTACCTTGGCCTCCCAAAGTGCTAGGATTACAGTTGTGAACCACCATGCCCAGCCTACTTGTTTTTGATTTTACAAACTCGTAGCTGGACTTTGGACCTTTGAGTTGGTGCCGGAACAAGTTGATACTTTTGGGACAATTGACATAGAATGATTGTATTTTGCATGTGAGAAAGACATACATTTTGGTGGGCCACAGGTGGAATGCTATGGTTTGGATGTGGCATAGCTCCATCAGAACTTGTGTTGAAATTTGATCCCCAATGTGGTGGTACTGGAAGTGGGGCCTAGTAAGAGGTGTTTGAGTCATGGGGTTGAATCCTTCATGAATACATTAATTCCCTCTCACAGGGGTTAGGGAGTTCTCCCTCTTGCAGAAACAGATCAGTTCCCATGATATCAGGTTGTTAAAATGTCTGACTTCCTTGGTTTCTCTTTCTTGCTTCCTCTCTCACCATGTGATCTCTTGGCACATGCCCACTCTCCTTCCATTTTTTGCCATGAGTGGAAGCAATCTGAGGCCCTCACCAGATCCAGTTGTTCAATCTTGAACTGTCCAGCCACCAGAATCAAGAACCAAATAAATTCCTTTTCTTTGTAAATTACCCAGCCTCTGAGATTCTGTTATGGCAACACTAAATGGACTAACAATACTGCCCACTGTCAGGCCTCTGAACCCAAGCTAAGCCATCATATCCCCTGTGACCTGCATGTATACATGCAGATGGCCTGAAGCAACTGAAGATCCACAAAAGAAGTGAAAATTGCCAGTTCCTGACTTAACCAATGACATTCCACCATTGTGATTTGTTCCTGCCCCACCCTAACTGATCAATTGACTTTGTGATAACACACCCTCCCTACCCTTGCGATAATGTACTTTGTGATATTCCCCCGCCCTTGTGAATGTACTTTGTAGGATACACCCTCCCCACCCTTGAGAAGGTACTTTGTAATACTCTCCCCCACCCTTAAGAAGGTACCTTGTAATATTCTTCCCACCCTTGAGAATGTATTTTGTAAGATCCACACTCTGCCTGCAAAAAATTGCTCCTAACTCCACCACCTATCTCAAACCTATAAGAATTAATGATAATCCCACCTTTGGTGGGATTTTTGCTGACTCTTTTTTCAGACTCAGCCCACCTGCACCCAGGTGAAATAAACAGCCTTGTTGCTCACACAAAACCTGTTGGTGGACTCACTTCACACGGACACATGTGACACCCACTCCCAAATGTCTGTCTTTCCTTTAGATCTCTTCTCTGAGCTCAAGTCTCATATATCCAACTGTTTGATTGCCATCTCTTCTTGGATGGATAATCACCATATCTAACTTAAAATGCTCAGAATTAAACCTGCCATCTCCCCTTCAAACCTGCCCCTCCTCAATGTGTGGCATCACTGTTGCTCATTCAGAATGTTGGAACCGAACTGTCGATTCCCTCCTGGGCAGGGGTCGCCGCGAAGGATCACCGACACGAGATTCACAGCAGAGAGTTATTTATTACTAGCGCGCTAGGGTCCCAAGCTCTAAGTTGGCCCTGGGACCCCGACTGCTTGTTACAGGTTGTTTATATAGGCAAACACAAGTTCAAACACAGCTTAGGGCGCGAAATTCAAACAAAGCTTTAGGCACGTGGTAATTGGGTCTGTCTATGGCCTGAGCAAGGTATCTTGTTCTGATTGGTTGGGGCGGGACCTTAGGAGGTTCTTTCCTGGAATTGCTGATTCCGGGAACATCGGGGACATTGAGTCAGGGTGGGACCCCATGAGGTTATCAGGGTGGGACCTCATGAGGCTATCAGGGTGGGACCCCATGAGGCTATTTCCCGGAATTGTCTTTCTGTTTGGGTTCTGGGAACATCGGGGGGCTATCCGTGGCCATCTGGGGTTTAAGTTTCATGATGGCCAAGCTTTCTAAATTTTATGAGGCTTAGGAATTATGAGGCCTAGTTTCAAGAATCCTGGGAATCCACCTTAACACCTTCCCTTCCCTCATTTTCCACATCCAATCCATTATGAACTCCTTTCAGTTTATATCTCTACAATACATCTCAAAAATTTCTACAGTTGATTTTCCCTATTCACAGATTCTGTATCTATGAATTCACCTACTTGCTAAAATTTATTTGTAAGCCCAATTTTCCAGCATTTTCAAGATCATTCCCAGACTAGTGCAGGGAGGTGAAAAATGCGAGTCAGCTGACGTGCACATTCCCAGCTGAGATGAAAAAGGGCAATGCTCTGCCTTCTTGTTTCAGCTTTCATATTGTAAAGAAGTATCTTTTTTGGAGACTATTTAGTGCCACTTTTTTTTCACATTTTTGTGCTTTGGTTAATGACTTCACTGTTTTAAATTATCCTGAAGCATAGTACTGAAGTGCCTTCTAACATTGCTAACTAAGCAAAAGAAGGCCATGATGATAGAAAACACATGCGTTAGACAAGCTTCATTCAGGCATGAGTTATAGTTATCTTGGCTGTGAGTCCAATGTGGATTAGTCAACAGTGTATGTTAAAGCAGATGTTTTAAAACAGAAACACACATAAAACAAAGTTAAGTATTTATCAGTTGAAAAAAACGTTGTGATCAGATGCTGGTAGAAACCTAACTCTGTTTCCCAAATGGTTTGGTATTCATTAATGCTGTATTCACAGCAACTTTGTAGAACATAACTACCACAAATAATGATAATCAACTATGCTTTGCTCAATTTCCACAACCTCTACCCTAGACCAAGCCACATGCCATCATCTCTTGCCTAAACTGCTGCAATGTCTTCTAGAATGAGATCTTTGATTCTACTCTTGTACTACTAGTGCCCATTCTCCACACATTAGCCAGAGTGGCCTTCTGAAATATTAAGTCATTTTATGTTATAATACTTCCCTCACTAAACCACTGGGGGAAAGTATCCAGTTGTGCTTAGAGTGAAATACAAATTCCTTACTGTATTAGGGTTCTCCAGAGAAACAAAACTAGTAGGATAAATATGCACAAAGGGATTTATTATGGAAATTGGTCTACATGATTATGGAAGCCAAGAAGTCCCACAATCTGCTTTGTGCAAGTGGGGAACCAGGAAATCCAGTGGTGTAATTTGGTTAAGTTTCAAGGCCTGAGAACCTGGGGTGGGGAGGGAGTCACTGGTATAAGTTCTGAAGTCCAAATACCCGAGAACAAGGAGCTCCTATGTCCAAGGGCAGGAGGACACGGATGTTCCAGCTCAAGAAGAGAGTGAATTTGCCCTTTTTCCACCTATTTGTTCTCGCTGGACCCTTAATGGAATAGATGATGTCCGCCTACATTGGTGAGGGTGGATCCTCTTTAGTCAGTTTACTGATTCAAATGCTAATCTCTTCCAGAAACACCCTCAAAGACACTCCCAGAACCAATGTTTTATCAGCTATCTGGATATTTCTTAACCCAGTCAAGTTGACACATAAAATTAACCTTCACACTTACCATGGCCTACAAGGCCCTGCATAATGTGGCCCCTGCTTGTCTCTGCATCATAATCTTTCTCTCTTACTCTGCTTTAGCCACACTGGGCTTATTGCTCTTTTTTGAATATACTGAACCCAGTTGCTCCTCAGGGTCTTTGCATTTGCTCCAATCTCTGCCTAAACCTTTTGACCAGCTCCTTGAATGGCTGACTTCTCAACTTTGAGAGCTTAGCTAAAATTTCTATGTCCTCAGAGAAACCTTCTCTGACCCCTCTGGCTAAAGTAACCTATCAAGTATTCATGGTTACAGCACCCTGTTTCTTTCTTCAGAAGAAGTATCACAATTCATAATTACATATTTGTTTATTAGTGTAACCCAACTGTTGTATGCACAACAGACTCCTTTCAGATTATGCAGGCTCAATTCATGACTTTGAAAATTTTCCTCTTACTCAGAGCCTTGAATACTCTCATATTTAGAGGATGATGGGAAATTTTGCTTTGCTGTTTCCATTAAGGAGTCTTTTAGCCAGCACCATGTCCATAGTACATGCGCTCCTAGAAGTCCCCCTCTTTACCTCCCTCTTGTCTTCCTTTTTAACCCCCTTACCTTCATTTCATCATGCAATTACATCTTG
The DNA here is from genome assembly GCF_024542745.1 of Macaca thibetana thibetana. Classification (NCBI taxonomy): domain Eukaryota; kingdom Metazoa; phylum Chordata; class Mammalia; order Primates; family Cercopithecidae; genus Macaca; species Macaca thibetana. The sequence continues at coordinate 105,193,375 of NC_065598.1, forward strand.
TGCTTGAAATAATCAGTCCAATTTTTACTCCCTCTTCAACTTCTGTGAAAAGATGACAGTTTTGAGATAGGAAGTTACAGTTTTATTTTTTCCTCATTTCCTCCATTTCCCTTCTCTGTTTTTTAAGCAAGTAGTCAACCTTATGCCCGTATGTTTCAGGGAAAAAATGGGTTAGAGTGCTTTTCCTGACTCCTGTTATTATGTCAGGCTGCCAGGGAAATCTTCAACTCAGATTTTGCCTTTCAATTTAGCTGACTGCAGGTAAGGCTCTCATCCCACATTGAGCTCCTTGCAACACAAGGCAGTTTAGGCTTCCCTCTGAACATCAAGAAAGAGTGAGTAAAGCTAGTGGCATTCCTTTTGCCAGTGTGAGGTGAGGGAATTCCACTGGCATGTTACCTAGGATCCTTGGGATCTCTCCCAAAAAGTCTTCTTCATGGGAAATATTTTCCAGTGAATGCATCCAGTCCATTTGAAAATTTTTTCTTGAATATCCTTGATTATTTGGAGCCAAACAGAAACCCGTTAACTAGTTCTAGCATCTGTTCCATTCCCCAAAGCACTGCCATTAACACTCTGGAACTTTATTTCTTAGGCTATAATATCTGCTGCTGTAGTACATCTGAGGGATGCCATAGTATCCTACAAATGGACTGTTCATTAGTGATAGTTTTTGCCATTCCTATGAGAAGAACTTTCTTATGCCAGTAGAGTAAGTTCACATCTTCCTTACCACCAACAGGGCTACTTCTTTCCTTCCCACTACTGAATACACTTGAATATTATCCACTGAGCTTTGCACTAATTCTCTATCGTCATTTGGTGAAATGGTGGTCAGTTTAGGATTAAAGGTTTCATGGCTGAAACTTTTAGCATAGCCTTTCAAGATAGTATCTGTGTGTAGTATAAAGGCCATATTTGAATTCTTGAAAGGCTAAAATGTCCATTGACTAGTTGGTCTGTTGGCATCATGCAGTCTGCCCACACCTAGAATTTTTACACCTGTACAAATCAATTGTACACAGGCACTGGGGCAATGTGGCAGAAACTGATATTTACCACCCCCACCCCCACCACACCTTCTGAATATATCCACTCTTCACTTCTTTCTTTAAGCATAGAAACCTTGCTTCTCAGATGAAGACTACATTTCCCAACCTCCCTCGCACCTAGGTTGAGGTCATGTTACTGGAATAAAGGCAGAGGTGATGTATTCAAACTTCTGAAAAGCAGCTTTAAGATAAGAAGAACAGATATATGGATATGACGATAAGAGCTGGAGAAGCCATCTTAGATCACAGGATGGAAGCTGTGTCTTAAAACGCTTTATCTCCATTTCCCCTCATTTTGACTTTTGTTACTGTCATCATGCACTTTTAATTTGACATATATTTGGAATCTCACAAGATACTATTTTTATGGTTTTATGAGTTGATATTAATTTGGATTTATCATTTTCATTACCATTTATTCCTTCCTGCATTTCCATGTTTCCATTTAGGAAAATTTTCCTTCTATCAAAGAATAGTCTTTAGTATTTTTGTTGTTGCTGTTGTTGAGATAGACTCTCGCTCTGTCGCCCAAGCTGGAGTGTAGTGATCTCGGCTCACTGCAACCTCCACCTCCCAGGTTCAAGTGATCCTCCTGCCTCAGCCTTCCTAGTAGCTGAGACTACAGGCACATGCCACCATGCCTGGTTAATTTCTGTATTTTTAGTAGAGACAGGGTTTCACCATGTTGGCCAGGCTGGTCTCTAACTCCTGACCTCAGGTGATCCACCTGCCTTGGCCTCCAAAAGTGCTGGGATTACAGGCATGAGCCAATGCACCCAGTCCTAGTATTTATTTTAGTGTGGATCTGCTAGTGACAAATTCTCTTGGGTTTTGTTTGTTTGGAGAAGTCTTTATTTTACCTTCTGTTTTTAAGAATATTTGACTATATATATTATAAAATTCAAGGTTGGCAGTTATTTTTCAGTACTAAAGGTACTGAAAAGGCACTTTGTCTTCTGGCTTCCACTATTTCTTTTGAGAAGTCAGCCAATATCTTATTATTGCTCCTTTGAACGTGACGTGTCTTTTTTCCTTCAGATGCTTTAAATAATTTTTTTTTTAGTTTTCAGAAATTTGAATATGATGTACCTAGGTGTGATCCAGATTCTCACCCTTTTGCTCTATAGCAAGAGTTAGCAAATGCCTTAAGAGTTAAAGCAGTGGGTCAGCTCTCCGTGGTCCCGTTTTCTCTAACTTCTTGGATTCTCAAAACCTGACTATTTTGACAGCTTTTGATGCCTCCAAATAGATTGCTTTTCTAGTAGTTCCAATTGACTCACCCATTGAAATCAGACCTGCTGGATCTGAACACATCTGTGCCCACCACCTCAATGACACCCGCTGTCACTTTCAAGAACTTTAGGCTGAATCTCCTTCCGCCAGATATGGAAGACGCTGCACTCACGACAATGTTCAATCTTATCTGCTCTTCTAAGGGACTGTCAGCTCACACGATAACCAAAACATAATAGTTATTGGAGACTCACTCTATGGTTCATCTTGGCACACACCTTCCACCATTCCACCACATCAGTGGTTCTCAACTGGGGCTGTACATTAGAATCATCTGGAAAGCAGTTTAAACATATCAATGGTGGACTCCTTTCAAAGACTCTGAATTAATTGGTCTAGGCTGAGTATCCTCACCTGCGGTCCCACTGGCCTCAGGGAGAAAAACTGGAGTTGTGGGGAAGAAGCTGGACTGCACCTGAGGAATTTTACCCATTATTTCTTTTTTCATTTTTCTTCTTTTTTCGAGACAAGATCTTACTCTGTTGTTGAGGCTGGAGTGCAATGGCATGACCATGGGTCACTGTGGCCTGTATAAAATAATAAAACAAATGTCTCATTTTGGTGTTGTAGAAAGAACCAAATTACAAGTCAGGGGACTGTGATCAATTAAAGTGTTCTAAGGTCTTTCTGTTGATTGGGATGAGGTGAAAATATTACCTAATTTTAGCCTTCGTTGAGGTAAATATGCCTGGTAAAATTTCAGAACTAACCACTAAAAGAACAGAAATTGAATATAAATTCCAAACCAATAGAGAAAAAATAATTTTAAATGAACAATAATAGCAATAAAATCAATCCCTCCAAACAAGGTGAGAGGAGAAAAGGAAGAGGAACATAAAAAATTAAAGCTCAAATACTTGGATAACCACAATACATACAAATGGACTTAATTCACTGCGTAAAAGAGATGGTCAAATTGAATTTAATTTTTAAATGCAGCTATGTGCTATTTGCAAAAGACCCATCTAAATTAAAATAACACAGAGAAGTTGAAGATTAAACAGCTGGGAAAATATATACAAAACAAATACTAACAAAAAGAAAACTAGAATTGCTATGTTAATATTAGAAAAATTAGACACTAGGACAAGAAGCAGTATTAGGGATACAGGGGACTACTACATAATCATAAAAGATTAAATTCACTAGGAAGATATAGCAATCCTAAACCTACATATATATTAAATAAAGTAGTTTTCAAATATATGAAACAAAATTGATAAAACTACAGGAAGAAATGGACAAATCCACCATCAAAGTGGAAAATTTCATGCTACCTCTCTCAATTATTAATTCAAAAAGACAGAGAATCAGTAAAGATATAAGATTTGAAGAACATAATTAACAAGGTTAATATCATAAACATATATTAAACGCATGAAATTTTTTTTAAATTATGTACAAGACATTTTCAACAACCCCCAAAATGAGTATCATACAGATCACGTTCTTTGACCAACAAACTATTCATTTAGAAACCAATAACAACAGAAAAACATCTCCCATTAATTTGGAAAATGTTTTTATTCTAGATAATTCATGGATCAAAGAACAAATGTCTTTAGATTTTAGAGAAATATACATCAAAGCCACAATGAGATGCCACTTAATACCCATTAGTATGACTATAATAAAGAAAAGACACAATAACAAGTGATAGTGAAAATGTGGAGAAATTAGAAGCCTCATACACTGCTATTTGTGCAGGAACTTTGGAAAAGGGTTTGGCAATTTCTCCAAGTGTCATCATAGAGTTACCATATTACTCAGTAATACCAATCTTAGGTGTATGCGTAGGAAAATTGAAAACGTGTCCACAAAAATACTTATACACAAATGTTCACAGCAGCATTATTCATTTAACAGCCTAAGGTTCGAAATAACCCAAATGTCTATCCACCAATGAATAAATAAATAAAATATTGTATAGCCATACATTGGGATATTATTTAGCCATAAAAAGAAATTAAATCATGACTCTAAGTCTTATTTTGGGCTTATTTTGGACCACAGCATCTTATCAGTACCAATATGTAAGTGCTGCCTGGAACCAGTGAAGAACCCTTGATCTATCTTATCAAGCTCAGCCCGTGTGAGCTAATTGGAGGAGAGAGGGGTAGAGCCAGTATGCATACTAAATCATATTAACATTTAGGACCAACACATTCAGATTCAGTAACTATTCAAACCCTGAGCTTTCACAGGTCAATGATGCTTGCTCCCGCTGCAGGGATATATGAGTCCTTCCAATTTCCTTAACACTGCAAGATCAATGATCTGGACAGAAACTCTTGACTTCATTCTAAAGATAGCCCTCATAGCAGATCCAATCCATAGTGAAGGCCTATGCCGTCACTGAGGAGAGAGAGCACATTATACCCACAAACAGACTGAGGTAATGAGACTTTCTACTCTTATCCTAAAGAATGTGTTTGTGTGGTATGTGAATCCACATAAAGTTTTACTTTAGATAGACTAGGTAATATTTTATGTTGGACAACATTGTGTTACATTGAATAATTGTATAATAATTATAATTTGAAAGACTATCTCTAATTGGTTTAACTTAACTACATCAAAATGTTGAGTGAATGTAGTAGGTAATAGACCTACCAACACTTAAGGTATTAGACCCCATAACTTTGAATGCTGAGTATACAGGTGTCTTCAGTTTGCAAAAATTCATGGAGCCATACCCTTATGGTTTGTGTACTTTTGTATCTATGTTCTACTTTAACAAAAACTGTATGTGTGTGTGTATCTATACATATATTACATATATAGATACACACATATACACACACACATATATATACACACGTGTGTGTGTATATATATACCTACACACATAGATATGGAAATATATATAGGTATATGTATTTATGTGTGTGTATATTATATCCTTTTCCCAAACTAGCAAAAAGCCTAGAAGATTTTAAATGTTCGTTCTATCAAACTTTGAAGAAACAGACTACCTAATTTTATACAAAGTCTTCCAGAGAATAGAAAAAGGGGAGAATCTACTCCAACTCATTCTGTGAGGTAGGTATGACTTTGATGTCAAAACCAAATTAAGGCTGAATGAGAAGGACAATTATAAGTCATTCTCCCTCATGAGTATAAAGGCAAACATTGTAAACATAGATATTAGCAAACTGAGTGCAGCAGTTTATAAAAAAGATAATATACCATAATTAAATTGAGTTATCCCAGCAATTCAAGGGTAGTTTAATGACAGGACATCTATAAAATGTTATTCATGCTAAAAACTGAAAGAAAAATAAATCATGATTAATTCAATAAGAGCAGGAAGAAATGTTTCATAAAGTTCAGTACACACTCATGATAAAAAGTCTTAGCAAACTGGAAAAAATAACTTTCTTGATGTGGTAAAGATTATCTACTAAAGACAAAAACAAAACAAGACCAACAGCAAAGTTTATTCTTCATAGGGAAATGGTGGAAGCATTTTGATCAAATCAGAAACATGACATGGATGACTTCAGTCACTGTTTCTATTCAACATTATACTGGAGGATCAAGTCAGTAAAGTAAAATAAAGAAATTAACTGTATGGCTAGGGTTGGTGGCTCATGCCTGTAATCCCAGCGCTTTGGGAGGCCGAGGTGGGTGGATCACTTGAGGTCAGGAGTTCAAGACCAGCCTGGCCAACATGGTGAAACCCTGTCTCTACTAAAAATAAAAAAAAAAAAGTTAGCCAGATATGTTAGCATGTACCTGTAATCCCAGCTACTCGGGAAGCTGAGGCAGAAGAATAGCATGAACCTGGGAGGCGGAGGTTGCAGTGATCAGAGATCATGCCACTGCACTCCAGGCTGGGTAACAAAGCAAGACTCGAAAGAAAAGAAAAGAAAAGAGAAAGAGAGAAAGAAAGAGAGAAGGAGAGAGAAAGAGAGAGAGAAGGAAGGAAGGAAGGGGAAAGAAAGAAGAAATTACCTGTATTCATTAGACAGAAAGAAACTAAGACATAATTATTTGCAGATAATACAACCATCTTCATTAAAACAACCCTAAACAATCCGCAAATGATAAATTATAAGAGACTGAGCAAGATGACCTGCTATAAGAGCAATATTCAAAAATCATTTGCATCTCTATGTCAGCACCAAAGAATTAGAAAATTAATATTTTAAAAAGACACCATTTACAATAGCAATGAAAACTACAAGGTACCTATGTCACAGGATCCTTAAGGTATCACTTTGTCAGCCGGAAACCTCTGTGGCCCGTGGCACCTTCTGCCTAAGTATTGCTCATGCCCACTGGGCTTGTTCCGCCCACTTAGCCCAGCAGACTGGACTGGACTTGCGCTACCGGCCTGGATCCCACACCTGTCAAGGGCAAGCCAGGCAAGGAGCGGTGAGGGGTGTGTGGGTGAGCAAGCGCTGGGTCTGGCCACTGTACACAGCCAGGCGTTCTGGCTGCTACAGCACGGTGGGTAGCTCCAGGTGCTGGCACAGGTGCTGGCTCCATATGAGGCTACAGATGGACCAGATGTACTGCATGCGGCTTCTGCTGTGAGCATCTGCATCTGGATGAGGGCAATGCAGTGACACCATGAAGCTTGGAGATGCCAGGAACTGCAGAGCCCCAACGGAGGTGTCACAGCACTGGTTTGGGGAGTCCCTAGGGCTAGGCTCCTCGAAGGTGCCGCAGCTCTTCTCCCCTTCTCATTGCCTGCAACATGGTGAGTGGGGGGGTGCTGTGTTTCAGCCCTGTTGGTTTTACAGCTCTTTCAGTCCTGCCATTAGGTGGGTCCCAAGTTCTTGTTCCACTTCCAGGAAGAATGAGGTACATGGAAAACTGGAGGGTGAGCAAGGCAGAGAGGCATTTCATTGAGCAACAGAAGAGCTCGCAGGAAACCCACAGTGGGTAGCTCCTTTATGCAAGCAAGTCATCCTGATATCTGTTCAAGTCTGGCTGAGTCTGGGGGTTTTTATGGGCTTGGAAGGGAGGAAGTGCATGCTGATTGGTCCATGGGCAGCCATGGGTGGCCAGGAAAAAGTACCATAAGTTCTCACTCTGGTCTGCAGACTCCACCAGGAACTGATAGCCCAGTCGCCATGCTTCATGCCCTCCCTGGCTTTAAGGTGGGGCTTCGCTGAGGACACACACTGTTCCGCCCAGGAGACTGCCTCCTGACACCATCCACATGTCATCCACAGTGCCCAGGCTGTTCATGGTAAGGGGCACCTGCAGGCCTGTGCTGAGCTGCCCTCAACACCCCCCCATCTCCCTCCTGTGCTCATTGACACCCAAAGTCCAAAGGGGGCTGAGGTGGCAGGAGGCTGGCATGTCAGCACTGCCCCAAGTGCACACACACCCAGCCAGGTCTCAATAGTGCTGGGGCTCTGCCACAACTTTGCTCTGCACCATACAGCAGGAGCAGGCACTTCCGAGCCTGCAGGGGTAGGGGCTTCCTGGGCCCTAGAGAGTACAGGGATGCCTGGGTCCAAAGCCACGGTTGGGAGGCTGCAGCTGTGCCTGGGAATGCAGGGCTCCCACCCAGACAACTTGGTAGGGGGCAGTACTCCTGCCTGTTCCTGGATCCCACCAGCCACACAGAACACACAACCCCACCCGTACCTCCCCTACTGCAACCAACATCTTCGCAGTAGCCACTGCTCATAGGCTGCTGCTGCCATCAGCTAGGACTAAATTTAAAAAAAGAGTGTAAGAGTCAATAAAGAAGAGTAAATAACTTTATAAAAAGACATTAAGAAGCTCTAAATAAATGTGACAATGTATCATGTTCATAATTAGGCACACTCAATACCAATTCTTCTCAAATTAATCTCTAGAGTCGGTGAAATTTAAATTCAAATTTCAACAGGGCTTTTCATTGAATTTGGCAACAAATTTTTTATATAGGAGAACAGAGTGCCAAGAATAGTGAAGACTATTCCTGAAGAAAAAAAATCAAGTAGGGAGATTTGCCTGAACAAATATTGAGACTTAATATAAAGCCACAGGGGCATATGTTCTCAGGACCTCTGTCATGGAAAAAAAACAAACAAAAAAAAAGCTACAGTAAATAAGACAATACATATGCTATTGAGGCAAGAGTTGACCAATGGACTCATGGAACAAAATGGGGGCTCAGAAATAGATCCATAAATACATGGAACTGTGACATATTAGAGAGGTGACACTGCAGATCATTGAGGCAGGAGTGACTATTCAATAACTGGTTCTGGGACAGATGATTATCCATATGCCAAAAATAATTAGATCCCTATTATACACCATACATAAAATAAAGTCCAGATGGACTGAAGACTTAAATGTGAAAAACAAAATTTTAAACTTTTAGAAGAAAACATAAGAGAATATTTTGCTGACTTTAATGTAGTAAAGGATTTTTTGAACAAGGCTCAAAAAGCACTAACCCTAAAAATAAAGACCGACTAATTAGACTACATTAACATTTTGAATTTCTGTTTGACAAAAGGCATCATAAAGAAAATGGAGAGACAAGCTACAAATGTGGAGGAGATATTTACAACATATACAACCGAAAAAAGATTCCTATCCAAAAATATAAATATAAATAATTCCTAAAGATTTTTTTAATGTAAAAATGGGCATAGACCATGAACATTCATTTGACAGAAGAAACACAAATGGTCAATAAGCATATGAAAAGATGCCAAACTTCATGAATAATCAGGAAAATGCAAATTAAGACCACAAGGAGACAATACTTTATGCCCATGGAAAAAATTAACATGTCTGATAATACCAAATGTTGATGAGGATGTGGATCAACAGGAACTCATACATTGCAGGTGTGATTGTCAATGGGTACAACCACTGTAGGAAACAATTTGCCTTTATATTTGCATACCCTACAACCCAGTAATTTTACTCCTTGGACTGTTCTCTTGCACATGTGCACCAGGAGTCAAAAACAGGAATATTCAAAGAAGTACTGTTCATAATAGCAAATATTTGGCGGCAAACAAATGTTCATCAACAAGAAAATGGATTAATATATTATGAATATCATGTGATAGTAAAAATATAATACAGTTACATTAAGCAACATGGATGGTGTGGATAAATCCTAGAAACATTATGTTCCGGACAAAAGAAATCCAACAAGACCATATGCAGTAGAATATCATTTTTATAAACCTCATAAATATTATTTAGACATTCACACTTATGTAATAAAGCTATTCCTTAAGGCAAGGGTATAATAAACACAAAATTCAGGATACTAATTACCTCTGGGTTTAGGGAAAGGGTAGGATGGGATAGGCAAGTATGAATTATTAATAGTGTTTGAAATGGTTTGGCTGTGTTCCCACCCAAATCTCATCTTGAATCGTACTCCTGTACTTCCCACATGTTGTGGGAGGGACCTGGTGGGAGATCATTTAGATCATGCGGGCAGTTTCTCCCATACTGTTCTCATAGTAGTGAATAAGTCTCATGAGATTTGATGGTTTTATCAGGGGTTTCTGCTTTTGCATCTTCCTCAATTTCTCTTGTCATAGCCATTGAAGAAGTGCCTTTTGCCTCCCGCCATAATTCTGAGGCCTCCCCAGACATGCGGAACTGTAAATCCAATTATACCTCTTTCTATTCCCAGTCTCAGGTATGTCCTTATCAACAGTGTGAAAACGGACTAATATAGTGTTCTATTTCATGAATGGCATTGTGAATTCATTGATACTCATTATATTATTATGCATTTTAATATATATATGTGTTACATAGTTTTACATATCAAATAATACATTTAAAGAGATAAAAATTAAAAGTGTGAAGAATAAAATAATTCATATTTCAATATGTATATAGGTGGTTATGATTAAAGAAATATTGAAATATTGAGCTGTTTATGCCCTTATGTCAAAGAAAACATGAATGTAGCAGCCACAGTTGCAGATTGATAAAGATTTGTGGTATTGTCAACTCAAATAAGATGACTAATCAGTGTTGTGCTTTTCCAAAATGGTAAGTAATTCTTGGTAAAATTGCAAACAAAACAAAGCACGATTTTCTCTCATTTTACATGGTAGTTATATAATTGGAAAATTCAGTATATACTGAAACTTTTAAAAGCTACTTCGTGTTTTTATTTAACACAGAGTTAGGTTCTGGACTCAGATAATTATAATCAGGTTTCACACCCTGCAAGGTGCAGGTGGAAAACTCCCAGCTTTTCTGTGAGTTGGGCTGGTATTTGAATGAGCTCATAAGAGAAGCTTCCAGATCTGACCATTGAAGATTATGTGAAAAGAGAGAGGAAGAAAGAAAGAGTTTTGGTTTGGGAAGATAAAGTGGGCAGGGGCCAGAGGCAGAAGAATGTAGAGAGAAGAAAGAAGTCTAAATGCCAGGCCCCCTAAACTGGGAAAATTATTCAAGAGAATGTCCTGTGAATCTTCAGTCCAATGTTGTACAACTACTCCATGAGAGGCCTACTTACTAGGACCACTGTAATATCCAAGGGGACTTTGGGACACCTAATGGGGTGAAGGAGAAGAATCTGTACCTGTGCTTGTAGTGTTGGATAATTGGATCCCGAATATAACAGTACTCCAATCTGGGTCAGTGGGAAATTGACCTTACAGTCACATAACTTTATTAAACATGTGGGGATGTTGCACCCTGAGCAAAAGGGGCAGTGAAGTCAGCATGTGCCGTTTCTGGCAATGCCCACAAATGTCACCAGGAAGGACTCCACAAGCTTGATTCCCCCTTTATGGATATTTGTGCCGGATCCGCAGCTGTCCACTGACCTCGGCTTAGGAGTTGGGAGCAGGGCAAAGAAGGAAACAGGCTTAACAGATATGCAACTGGGCCAAAGGAAAAAGTAGCCCAGAATAACCTAGGAAGACAAAAAAAGCACTTGATACACAGGTACGGTGCCAGGAGTCAAGGACCGGAGATTGGGTCCAGTTGCGGAAACTGGGCATCCTAAATCTGTCTAAGATAGCTGAGCATTGGAAGGGCATGCTGTATGTGGTAGAAAACAACAAGGATCACTTTCAACATATAAAGTCCAGCCTCAGGGCAGCCAGGAATAGGGTGGAAGCAGCTGTCAAGGTGATATATTGTAGCAATCATCTGCCCATCAGGCAGTTAGAGGAGAGAGGTCAGGTGAGTGCTGATTAGAACAAGAAACAAGTTCTAAGTTATGTTTAAAAAGGAGAAATATGAATCTCTCTTGCAAACCAGATTGGAGGGGGTCCAGAAGGAAATTAATCCTGTAGAATTCAGAGTCTAGAATGGAAGGCTTTTTCCTCACCCACTGGAATTAATTCAGTCTCACTACTCACAAAATCAAAAGACAATGGGTTTATATATTGTTTGGAGGGGCAAGTTGCTGAGTAATGCATAGGATACAATCTAATTTAAGTATTTTATCTACCATAAGGGAAACAAGCACAATCACACATACACATTTGTAAGGGTATAGAGAAAGGTGTGAAAGGATACACACCAAACTGTTAACACTGGTTACTTAGGAGGTAGAATTAAGATATGAGGGTAAAGAGGTCTATAGTTTTCTTTGTATACCTCTATATCACTTGAGTTGTTCAACTACCATGTGAACATTCCTAAAAAGTTAAATCTGATAGAAAGATTGAGCTCACCCCTCCCCTCTGCATATTTAGCAGAAATTAGTCAGGAGAGGGAAAACTTTGACATTCAGCAGACACTGGAGGAAGCAGACACATGGGACATGATCACCTCTTTTTTTTCCTTTTTTTTTGGAGGGGGAGTTTAGCAGACTTCAGAAGGCTTTATTTCTGTCGGGAGGGGTGAGGCACACATTCCCAGAAAAGAGGAGGCAGGGACATGGGAGAAGGAAAGGGTAAAAGGGAGAGGACTTAAGGAAGATAAAGAAAGGACCAAATCAGGGAAGGATGGGCAACCTCTGGAGGTTTGGAGAGTTTTTCTATGTGATGCCCCCAAGAACCAAGGCACTGAGACCTTGTGCCTTTGTAAGGGAATGAGGTAGCTCAGCTAAGGCTACAGTGCCTGCCCTCATTCTCAGCTTGGTGTGGCTTTGGACCAATCACCTGATCTCTGAGAAATGCTTAAGGGTTTGTTAGGGTCCAAGGTACATGGTATACTTTAGAGAAGGCAAATGTGGCAGCACAACAGGGAGCAAAAGAGCGAAATAGCTGCCTTGCTCTCTCCATGGACATCGACAGCACCCTCATTATGGACTATGGGGTAGCAAGAAATGCCTACCTGCAAACAACTGTGGGCGTCAGGGTTACAACGATTATCTACTCATGGATGGCAATCCAGCTGGAGAGACAGTAAAGTCCATTTCTCCTGCTTCCCCCATCAGTGGTAGCTAGAAATTCACCTCAAGTCAAAAGATAGAAGGGACACCACCTACATGTAACTGTATCTTGAAACAGGTCAGATCCCTAAGTACCTTCTGGATCACCAAAGACAGAATTACCTGTTTTACTATGGTTCCATTGTTGTTTTAACTTAGTTTTTAAAAATTATTAATGTCGGCCAGGCACGGTGGCTCAAGCCTGTAATCCCAACACTTTGGGAGGCCAAGACGTGTGGATCACGAGGTCAGGCTATCCACACCATCCTGGCGAACATGGTGAAACCCCGGCTCTACTAAAAAAAAATACAAAAAACTAGCCGGGCAACGTGGTGGGCGCCTGTAGTCCCAGCTACTCGGGAGGCTGAGGCAGAGAATGGCGTGAACCCGGGAGACGGAGCTTGCAGTGAGCCGAGATTCAGCCACTGCACTCCAGCCTGGGCAACAGCGCGAGTCTCCGTCTCCAAAAAAAAAAAAAAAAAAAAATTATTAATGTCATGTATCAGCTCAGTAATTATTCCCAAGTGAAGGGTGTTTGAAATTATCTGAAGGTGAGGGAAGTACTTCGGAAAACCAGATATACTAGTCCTCAGTCCTAGTGTGTCCAGAATTGGTGGGTTCTTGGTGTCACTGACTTCAAGAATGAAGCCACAAACCCTCATGGTGTTACAGTTTTTAAAAATGGTGTGTCCAGAGTTTGTTCCTTCTTCCCTGGGGGTTCGTGGTCTCACTGGCTTCAGGGGTGAAGCTGCAGACCTTCACAGTTAGTGTTACATCTCATGAAGACAACTTGGACCCAAAAAGTGCCCAACAACAAGATCTATTGCAAAGAGCAAAAGAACAAAACTTCCAAAGCATGGAATGAGACCCAACCAGGTTACTGGTGGCTGACTCTGGCAGCCTGGTTTTATTCCCTTATCTGGCCCCACCCACATCCTGCTGATTGGTCCATTTTACAGAGAGCTGATTGGTCCACTTTACAGAGAGCTGATTGGACCGTTTTGACAGGGTGCTGATTGGTGTATTTACAAACCTTGAGCTAGACACAGAGTACTGATTGGTGTATTTACGATCCTCTAGCTAGATATAAAAGTTCCCCAAGTCCCCATCAGACTCAGGAGCCCAGCTAGCTTCACCCAGTGGATTTCTCACTGGGGGCGCAGGCGGATCTTCCTGCCGGTCTTGCGCCGTGCACCTACAGTGCTCAGCTCCTGGGCGGTTGATGGGGACCTAGCGCCACGGAGCAGGGGGCGGGGCTCGTCGGTGAGGCTTGGGCTGCGCGGGAGCCCAAGGCGGAGGGGGGCTTGGGCATGGCGGGCTGCAGGTCCCGAGCCCTCCCCCGTGGGGAGGTAGCTAAGGCCTTGTGAGAACTCGAGCACAGTGCCAGACTGCCGGCACCCTTTGCAGCTCCTGGCCGGGGTGCAAAGCCCCTCACCGCCCTGGGCCAGCGGCGCCGGCTGGCCGCTCCGAGTGCGGAGCCGCTGAGCCTGCGCCCACGCCTGCCGGAACTTGCACTGGCCCAGGAGCACCGCACGCAGCCCCGGTTTCTGCCGGCGCCTCTCCCTCCACACCTCCCCGGGAGCAGAGGGAGGCAGCTCCGGCCTTGGCCAGCCCAGAGAAGGGCTCCCACAGTGCCATGGCTGGCTGGAGGGCTCCTCAAGCATGGCCAGAGTGGGCGCGGAGGCTGAGGAGGCGCCGAGAGCTAGGGCTGCTAGCACGTTGCCACCTCTCACTAGGTGAGTATCACTGTTTTGGTGACCACTTGCTATATGAATAGAAATGTATCATAGCACTCAGATATGTTGGGATAGAAAAGAACAGCAACAAAAGAGTGAGAACAGCTCTTTTAGGCCAGTAGTTCTCAAGAGAGTGATTCCTAGAGAGGCAGCTTTGGCATCATCTGGAAATTTGGTAGAAATGCACATTATTGGGTACCACCCAGACCTTATTGAATTCTAAACTCTGAGGATGGAGCCTGACAATCTGTTTTAACAAATTATCCAGAGGGTTCTGATGCACACTCAAGTTTGAAAACCACTCGTCTAGCCAAACCCAAAGCCTTTTAAATTTATCACTCTCCTTGGCAGACCACCAACCCCCCACCCCATTATAGTTGAGCTCTTTAACCACCTCCTTTTGTTTAAATGTCTCATCCCTGAGTATCTCTAATTTCTCTTGTCTTTTATTTCTCTTTCAATATCTCCTTTGCCTCTTCCTTTTTGCAAAATATGAATGTTTGCCTAGTGCTCGATAAGCTGCTCCTACAACCCTCCTTCTCCATTCTTCTTTCATCTACTCTCATAGTTTCAGTGACCATTTGTATGTTGATGCAGCTTGACATCAAAAGCCAAAACGGCAGCCTTCTATGACCATATACCCATAGACTAAAATCAAATAGTGTTTTCCACCAAGTGAGTGTCTAGTCATTGCTTCAAATTAGACTTACTCAACCTTCCCAACTCTGCTTTGTAGACTCTCCAAACTAACAAAAAAATCTCATATTTAACTTTGATGATTCCTTCTCTCTTTTCACCTAGCCCACCCAAACATCCTATTAAATGCTTTTTCACAATGTCTCCTGGATGTGTCACTCTCTGTTACTTTCCAATAACCAAGTCTGAATTCTTCACATCTCACACCTGAACCTCCTAAATGATCTTCAAGGTCATTTCCAGTCTCCCTTCCTTTGATGCCTTCCAAACTGCTAAATATCTATTCGCAAAAACATTGTATACATCATATCACCTTCCTGTTCAAAAATCCATTGATAACTTCCTGTCATTCACTGTTTCAAATCTAAATTACTCAGCCTGACATTCAAGACCCAGAACAATCTGGCCTTTTTCTTCCCACCCTCCATTCCTCACTTCGTGAGCATGTCCACATACCACATTGTAGCAAGTACCTAAAAGTTAGCAAAGACTGGCAAGCAATCTCCTTAGCCTATTCCTGGATTCTCTTAATCTGCTGCTGCTTGCTTATCTTCCTGGACCTCCAATCCCTGACTTTTGCTGTTGATATCATCTTTTAACCTCTTAGTTTTGATGAATTGGTCCAAATCTCCTTTCTGATTGACTGGACTCAACTCTTAACCCTTTACTGCTCTGACTTTAACATTGCCCTACGGTTTAGGGAAAAACATTTGTTTCACCAGCATTGAGCCTGAAGAACCCTTCCAGCTATACATCTCAACTTCTGTCTCCCATAAAGCTAACTCCTCACTGAGAGAATTCCCCCACACATACACACATCACTCTTATCCCCATGGTGAGCTCTTTGCTCTTTCTGTTCCTCTCATAACCTGCCCATTGTTAAAAACCCATCACATTAAACCTGTTGGAATTTTCCCACACTCATAGAGTAGACTGGCTTGTGTACTAGTTGGCGGACCAAAGTCTGAGGCTGGGTTACAAGAAGGCCCAAATGCAAGTAGTATTCTCCAGGTTTCTCATATCAGGAAGAGAAACAGAAAGGGTGGGACAAAAAGAGAGAGGAAGGAGAAGGAAGAGAAGAAGGAGGAGTAGGGAATGGAAGAGGAAGTAGTCCGGTTCGAGTCCAGGTCTTTGAGAGGAAGAACAGAGTCAAGAACTAGTGAGACAAGGTGCAACATCCAGTTGCAAGGACTAGAGTGGGGTCACAAACAAGATGTTGATTTTTAAATTGGATTGTTATATATTGGAAGTAATAGCATGTCAGAAAACATGAAGGAGTATCTTTGAGCCAGGGGAGTGGTGGAATATTTGCCAGGAACAATGTTGGATATTAGTGGCTCATTTTATAGAATGGTAGGAGAATGAGTGTGACATGATGGCTTAAAGTTTCAATGTTGATGCAGATACCAATTCCTCCTCCTTCCTGCCTTTCAGGTTATGGCATAGAACTTCTATTTTTTCTGCCTACATTTTCTCCCTCTGTAAGCTCTTTTGTACCTTTAGTCTGCATTAAATAATCAAAATCCTTTTTTATTTTGTCCCTTCCTCTAAATATCATTCCAATTTTGTCTTCAGATTTTTAATAACCCGGTTGGATTTTATTATACATTTAGTGACAAACATACTGATACATAGTAGATTTCATTAGAAGACATTAAAAGGAGTTTCTGGAAATTAAAATAAAATATGATTGCCAAATTTAAAACTTCAATAGAGACATAGTCACATAGTCACCGCTGAAAACAAAATTAGTTTTCCTGGCCAGGTGTGGTGGCTCACGCCTGTAATCCCAGCACTTTGGGAGGCCGAGGCAGGCAGATCACCTGAAGTCAGGAGTTCAAGACCAGCCTGACTAACATGGAGAAACCCCATCTGTACTAAAAATACAAAATTAGCCAGGTGTGGTGGCACATGCCTGTAATCCCAGCTACTCAGGAGGCTGAGGCAGGAGAATCCCTTGAACCTGGGAGGCGGAGATTGCAGTGAGCTGACATCGCAGCAATGCACTCCAGCCTGAGCAACAACAGCGAAACTCCATCTCAAAAAAAACTAATAATTAATAAATAAATAGTTTTTCAGAGGATGAATTGGAGGGAAAAACATTCACTTAAAGAAAGCAGAGAGTTAGTAAAGATAAAAGCTAAAATTAAAGAAATAGAAACTACCACCACCACACAGCCCCACATCCTGCCTCCTACCACAGACACACAAAGGAGAATGGAAAATTAAAACCAAAATCAACAGATCTATAGAAGAGACCCTCCTTCAGAGGCCTAATTTTTAAAAAGAGCAAAGATGAAAATATATGTTATTAGGAGTAAGAAATGAGGTTTAATCACTTAATAGATTGAAATAATGATAAGACAAAAATTATATGCAACTTGGTCAACAAGTCTGAAAATCTAAAGGAAATGAACGAATTTCTAGCAAGACATAGAATATCACAATTAACTCAAGAAGTGGTAGAAAATCTGAACAGACCAATAACTATAGGGAAAAAATAGGATATTTCTGAGTTTTATTTAACCTTCAAGAAAGTATTTTTCACATTTCTCAAACTGTCTCGGATTTGGTTAAAACTTCCAAATGTTTTCTGCACATACCTTTTTAAAATGTGATGGAAGAATGCAACAAAGAAAAAACTGTAGGTCACTTTTACTTATAAATATAGATGCAAAATGTTTTTATTTTATTTTTTTATTTTACTTTAAGTTCTGGGATACATGTGCAGAACGTGCAGGTTTGTTACATAGGTATACATGTGCCATGGTGGTTTACTGCACCTATCATCCCGTCATCTAGGTTTTAAGCCCCACATGCATTAGGTATTTGTCCTAATGCCCTCCCTCCCCTTGCTCCCCATACCCCAACAGGCCCCGGTTTGTGATGTTACCCTCCCTGTGTCCATGTGTTCTCTTTGTTCAACTCCCACTTATGAATGGGAATATGCAGTATTTGGTTTTCTGTTCCTGTGTTAGTTTTCTGAGAATGGTGGCTTCGAGTTCATCCATGTCCCTGCAAAGGACACAAACTCATTCTTTTTTATGGCTGTGTAGTATTCCATGGTGTATATGTGCCACATTTTCTTTATCCTGTCTGTCATTGATGGGCATTTGCATTGGTCTTTGCTATTGTGAATAGTGCTGCAATAAACATACATTGGCATGTGTCTTTATAGTAGAATGATTTATAATCCTTTGGGTATGTACCCAGTAATGGGATTGCTGAGTCAAATGGTATTTCTGGACCTAGATCCTTGAGGAATCACCACACTGTCTCCCACAATGGTTGAACTAATTTACACTCCCACCAACAATGTAAAAGCGGTCCTATTTCTCCACAGCCTTGCACCAAATGGTGATTATTAAAAAGCAAAGTGTTTCAATATAATATTAGCAAATAGATTCCAGCATAGAAGTAAGAAAAGTAATTCATTCTGATTAAGCAGGGTTTATATTTGAAGAATGCAGATATGGCTAAAGTAGGCAATCTATCCATATTATTCATTCCATCCACATATTAAAGGTGATAAATGTTATACGATTGTATCAAGAGGTAATGAAGAAGTATTCATAACTCATCAGGCATGGCTAATAAAGTCTTTAAAGAAAACAAACATGGAAGGAAAACACCTCAATCTGATAGACTGTTTGCCAAAACCCAACAAATACTATGAGATACTGTGAGTAAAAAAAGGTAACATCAATCGTGGGCTGCAGCAGGCCTGTCTGAGAATGACCTCAGTCTCCAGAAGAATTAAGATAAATGAACCTGAATGACATTATGCTAAATAGAATAAACCAGGTACAGAAAGACAAACACTGCATGATCTCTCTCTCTCTCTCTCTCTCTCTCTCACACACACACACACACACACACATATAAATATATATGCAGGATGGGAAAAGAGACATGCTGGTCAAAGGTCATAAGATTTCTATTATACAAGAGGAATCCATTTTAATGGTCTATTGCACAGCATGATAACCGTATTTAATAATAACACATACTTCAAAATTACTAAAAAAGTAGATTTTAAACTTACCACCAGAAAAGTAGGTAAGGTGATGGATATGTTAGCTTAATTTAATCTTCCTACGATGTACACATATATCAAAATAACACATCGTGGCCAGGTGTGGTGGCTCACATCTATAATCCCAGCACTTTGGGAGGCCAAGGCAGGTGGATCACTTGAACTCAGGAGTTAGAGACCAGCCTGGCCAACATGGTGAAACCCCATCTCTACTAAAATACAAAAATTAGCTGGGCGTGGTGGTGCACACCTGTAATTCCAGCTACTCAGGAGGCTGAGGCAGGAGAATTGCTTGAACCTGGGAGGTAGAGGTTGCAGTGCACTCCAGGCTGGATGACAGAGTGAGACTCTGTCAAAAAAAAAAAAAAAAAAAAAATCACATTGGCCAGGTGTGGTGGCTCACGCCTGTAATCCCAGCACTTTGGGAGGCTGAGGTGGCTGTATCACAAGGTCAGGGGTTCAAGACCAGCCTGACCATCATGGTAAAACCTTGTCTCTATTAAAAATACAAAAATTAGCCAGGCATGGTGGTGCATGCCTGTAATCCCAGCTACTCAGGAGGCTGAGGAAGGAGAATTGCTTGAACCTGGGAGGCTGAGGTTGAAGTGAGCTGAGATCTCACCACTGCACTCCAGCCTGGGCGAATGAGCAAGACTCCATCTCAAAAAAAAAAAAAAAAACAAAAAAAAAAAACCACATTGTACCCCATGTGATGGTTAATACTGAGTGTCCACTTGATTGGACTGAAGGATGCAAAGTATTGATCCTGGGTGTGTCTGTGGAGGTGTTGCCAAAGGAGATTAACATTTGAGTCAGTGGGCTGGGGAAGGCAGACCCACCCTTAATCTGGTGTGCGCAATCTAATCAACTGCCAGCCCAGTGAATATAAAGCAGGCAGAAAAACGTGAAAAGGCGAGACTGGCCTAGCCTTCCAGCCCACATCTTTCTCTTGTGCTGGATACTTCTTGCCCTCAAACATTAGACTCCAAGCTCTTTGGTTTTGAGACTCGGACTGGGTCTCCTTGCTCCTCAAGCTTGCAGACAGCCTATTGTGAGACCCTGTGATCGTGTAAGTTAATACTTAATAAACCTCCCTCAGAGAGAGAGAGAGAGGGAGAGATCAATCCTATTAGTTCTGTCCTTCTAGGGAATCCTGACTAATACACCCCATAATATATATACAATTATTATTTGTCAATTATGATTCAAAAAATAAATTTAAGCATACAATTACATAAAATTAAATATAGTTAAATAAAAGATAAATGGAAAACTTGTGTCTGTATTGGTGGTTGAATGCAACACCCTCTGGGTTGGGCTATCTGTAAGCAGCCTCGTAGGCTTCAGCTTTGCTGGCTAGAATGAATATGGTCAAATAGATACTGTGTTTCACTGAGAAAGAATGTACTTCATCTAGGTAACCGGGATCAAAATTTTAGATCATTACTTTGTGCCACACATGAAATAAATTTCAGCGGGATTAGAAATTTAAGTTTTCACATGAAAATTTTAGAAGAAAATAAAGAGAATATTTTTATAACCTTGGAATGGATATGGCCCATAAATGGGTTAAGCAAGATAGGAAACTTAGAAACCATAAAGAAGATTGACCAACTTGAGAACATAAAATTTTAAAACTCTCTGCGGCTCAAAAGACTCTGTAAAAACTTCACTGAGAAAATATCTGCAAATCAAGTGAAAGAAAACAGATTAATAGCCATATAATATAAAGAGCTCCTAAAATTTTTTATGAAAAAAACAACAGCCTAAAAATTATGGCAAAGGTTGCGAACAGGAAAATCACAGAAGTGGACATACAGATACCAACAAGCATATGATAAGTTTCTACTTTATAGGCAGTCAAGGATACAAAATATTGTAAATGATGGGATAGCATTTTTATTACCCTGCAGATTGGCATCATTTAAAAATATTGATAATGTTCTGTGCTGGCCAGAACATGGGGAACACCAACTACCTTACATTTACCTATAGTAGAAGAGTAAGTTGCCACAACCGTTTTGGAAGGTGATCTGGTAGTAACTATGAAAAATTTTAAATGTGTAGACCTTTGATCTGGCAATACCTCTTCTAGAAATTCTTCCTAGTATATTATTTTCACAAGTCAGTATTGATTTATGCTGAGGATGTTCACTGCCGTAGGTATTAGCACACACACAAAGGAAAACAATCTGAAGGTCTATCAAAAAGGTAATGGTTAAGTTAGCAGGCAACTGTACACTCAAATACTAAAATGGAGCACAAGTTGATAGCTCTCTAACTATCGGCCAGGAGAGTTGTCCATGATGTATTGTTGTTTTCAAAAAAGATACAGAGTATTTTTCATAATATGATGGTATCTTTATTTTAAAATAGTTGGAGAAAGGAACCACATACATCTGGGTGCATATATAACTGCATTTAGTAGAATTCAGAAAAGAATCTGCCCACATTCACATATAATTTCAGATCCCCCTGAATTTCTACTGAATGTAGTTCATGAAATGTTTCTGTATAACAGACTACAAGGGAACAATTATTTGGTAAACGTGTATTTCTCTATCAAATCAAAGTACTTCACTTCTGTTAAAAGAGTGTGATATTGTGGCTCTCCTGGTATATTTATTAAAGGAACATGTAACAAACCACACTGGTAAGCGTTCAAATGACAGAAAACAATTTTGGTAAAGTATTCAAGTTTAAAGAAAGCCTATATCAAAATTTAAAGTAACTTTGTGTGTTTGTGTGTGTATGTGTATGTATACTGTCAAAAAACAAAATTACAACAAATGCTTTTTAAAAATCTAATTGGCTTTTTTTGTGATTCTGGAAAACAAAGTGAAGGTTTCCATGAACTGAGCAGAGGTTAACTTTATAGGCAGAAAAGGGCTGAAGAAAGAAATAGTGAACAAAAAATGATGGGTCATTTCCAAATTATTTTCCTTGTAAAGGTTAAAATAGAGGGGACTTTCTTATCACACTGGCTAAAACTGGCCTGTCTGGGAATTTGGCTATTATCTTTGCCTCTCTTGGTTTGTCAGAAAGTCAGACAAATAACTTAGTTTCGACCTGGTGGCATGAAACTTCTGCATGAGTAACTCCATTTTGGTTTGGTCTACTGGGCCCAGCGCAAGGGCTCAGTCTGAACCAGTGGCCTCCTATCAATTTTAATAGGGTTCTTCTCCTATCAATTTTAATAGGGTTCTTCAGAAAAATTTGAAAGGACCCACATCAAACTGTTAACACTGATTATACCCCAGATGTTGTATAGGAAGGGAAAACTTTTTTTTCCGAATACATCTTCGTATATAATTTAAAACGAACAAGTCGTTTAAACCCTCACTTAGCAAAGAGAAATTCAGGGCAGAGAGAGAACGCAAGAAAGACTGCAAGCAGCAAGACAGACAGGTGAGAGAGAGTGAGAAGAGAAGAGAAAAGAGAAGAGAAGACAAAAGGCAAGAGAGAAAAAAACTGCAGTCGGTGATTGAGGAGGATGGGATCTAAGCAGCGCGGAGAGGCAGGCGCCTGAGGTCAGCCGCAGCCACAAGGCTTGGAGCTGCTAATCCCCGCGCGTCTGTGGCCAGCTTCCTGCAGCAGCCTGGACTGGCGGGCGCTCCAGTAATGTGGGAAGAAGCAGAACTTCACAGTCATTGAAACTGTACCTAAGGGAAACAGAGTGGGGCTCTGAATATATATCGATGGGAGCGACTGTTGCAGAAAGCAGACCAGAAAAAAAAGGCAGACGAAGCCTGCAAAGCCAGGCTGTGGGAAGTCTGCCCATCCACAGGGTCAGCTGGCTTGTGAGGCTCCAGGGGAAGGCTCCGGCTGCACCACCCACCTCTTGAGCCATTAAGCTCAAATGCAGCAAGTACCTCTTGTTCCAAGAGGATGATAATCTGGAGGAGGAGGGTGAGGAAGCGCAGATGATCAGGGAGGACAGGAGCTGGACAGAGAAACAAGCCAGTTATTCTCATTCCGCCTCTCACTGCGCCCTGCCCTTTAAAGGGGAGTCAGTGGAAAGCTGCTCTCTCTGCTACCCTTAGGGATGGGCAGGCCCAAGGGTTAGGAATGGGGAGGAACGTTATTGGCAAGAGAGGAAGACCTGACTCTGAGAAGGAAGAGTGTGGAGCTGGAAATATCAAGCCCCCTCGTCCTGCCAATCCTGACAGACCACATTGAGGCCTTTCACACAATGGAAGAATTTGAGCACAGCGGGCTCTGGATTGAAATCCCAACTCTACCACTTGCTAATTATGACCTTGGACAACCAACCTGACGTCTTTGGGTATCTTCTTTGTAAAATGAGGGAACAATAATAGTATTACCCCTCCCATGAGGTATTGAGATATTAAAGATGATAATGCATATGAAATATAGCACCCGGGAAAACGTAAGTGCCAAATAAATCCTAGTTATTATTAGAACATTAATTAATGTGTCATTTGTGTGCACAGCCCTAGACCAGATGCCGAGCTTTAATAGCCACAGAGGCTCCTAGATTCCGTCTCTTTTCACCATCTCCAAGCCCTCCCCATTTCTTCTTCCTGCCCCCACCAGTGCCGGATCTAAAAGCCTATCTTGCTTTGGAGCGTTTCCAGCTGTTTGCTCATTTTCCACTAGCCTGCTGTTCCCCGCCCCCAATACATAGGCACACATTCTCTTGGGAAACACTTTCACTCAGAGAGTGAAACCGCCCTGCCCAAGCCTTCTCTAAGTTCACGTGGAACTGAGGTGGGGAGCTGGAGAGGTTTGGGGGAGAGCAGTCTTAGGCTACAGATTTCCAGAGAGAACAGAGAAAGAATATTGAGGCTTGCTTGTGGGGCAGTTCGAGATCCCCAAGGCAGCCAGCAAATAGCAAATAGCAAATACTTAAGGTTGGTTTTTTAAATCAAGCATCTGCAGTTGCTGGGTGTAACCCTAGCCTCCTTCCTCTATGAAATGTGTGAATGTGCTATCGTCAAGCATTCCGCATATTGATTCTCTCACATTTCACTGACTTGATCCCTCTCTGACACCATTAACCCTGTATAACGGGGCACTTGCTCTTTCAAATCCAGGTCGATTCCTGCAGATGGCCAACTTTCATGATGGTTAACCAGCCATCCCTGGCTCCCCATCTCTGCTCAGAATATGCCATTCTATAGACAAACATGGAAGGCATAAGGGGGAAGACAAGGACTATTTCCTTAAACCTTTGTTTTGCCAAAGAATATGATGCTGCAGAATATATCCAATATGTCCAAATGTTCCCAAAAATAGACCTAGTGCTGAGGCTGTGTTCATGCCTGGGCATTCCTAGAACTGGTTTCACTATCCAGCTTCCAGTCGCTATCTGCGCAGAAGGTGGTAAAGAATTCTCACTTGATGTGGTGCTGAATAGTCAGTCCTTCGAGATTAGAAAGCTTCTTGATTTAGGAGACATTTGTTACGGAAAGATCTCAGTCCCCCTTGGGGAATCTCTGTTCACTCTCCCCGCTCACCATGTTCCTCCTCTTCCTGGCACCTTCTCAGGCAGATTATAGCCATTGCTGGATGTGACAGCATAAGATCAGCTTGGACCACTCTGGGCAACCATGGCTTTCCACATCCTCATGTATTTTCTGCAAGTTGCTCCAAGTAGACATTCTTCTTTTTAGCTACTTACTGTCAGCTGTCTCACCACCCACCATCATGTCTTAACATGTGTATTTTTATTGAGTCTGATTACAAATGTTAAACATGAGTATTGTAAATATTGACAAGTTACAAAACTGCAGTCTAACCATAAGAAAAACATTAAATGAACCTAAACTGTGGGACATTCTAATAAAATACCTAGACCAGCACTCCTCAGAAGTGTCAAGGTCATCAAATCAAGGAAAATCTGAGGAACTATCATAGTCCACAGGAGCCTAAGGAGACATGACAACTAAATGTAATGTAGTGTCCTAGATGGCATACTGGAACAGAAAAGGGGACATTAGGGGAAAAACCAATGAAATCTGGAAAAGTGTGGTCTACAGTGATAATAATGTCTTAATACTGATTCATCTTTGTCAATCTGACAGGTGAAATATGATTAGTAATTGTTGCTTGTTTTAATTTTAACTTCTATGTTAGTGAAGTTGAACATTTTTTCAGTTTATTGGCTCTTTGTATTTCTTCTATTAATTTCTTATTCATTCCTTTTGCCCATTTTTTGTGCTTTGTTTTTGATTTGTAAGAACTCTTTGTATAGTAAGCCCTTTGTATCATGTGCTGCAAATATTTTCTGTATAAAATTTTCCTGCAGTTTATTTATTTATTTATTTATTATTATTTTTTTTTGAGACGGAGTCTCGCTGTGTCACCCAGGCTGGAGTACAGTGGCCGGATCTCAGCTCACCGCAAGCCCCACCTCCCGGGTTTACGCCATTCTCCTGCCTCAGCCTCCCGAGTAGCTGGGACTACAGGCGCCCGCCACCTCGCCCGGCTAGTTTTTTGTATTTTTTAGTAGAGACGGGGTTTCACCGTGTTAGCCAGGATGGTCTCGATCTCCTGACCTCGTGATCCGCCCGTCTCGGCCTCCCAAAGTGCTGGGATTATAGGCTTGAGCCACCGCGCCCGGCCTGCAGTTTATTTTTAAAGGTGCTTATGATAGAATTGCTTTTCATTTTCTTTGGTTTTGCCATTTTCATGCCTTGTGCATGGCTTTTGTCATTCTCCACCTGCTTTCTTTCACATAACAGCCCTTCCAGGTAAAGTAATGGATGTGAAATGTCACATTAGTTGCCTTATGGACACACAGATGATGATGAAACTGGGACTTGAACCCAAGTCTCTCCACTCTTAGTCTAGTACCTTTTCCATTGCCAGGAAAGAGCAGAAGGAGTTATTTCCACATAAGAGAAAGGAAGCTTCTTTCTCCATGACTGCTAACCCCTCATGTAAAAATATACAGCTGGGCAGACTATATGACACACTATATGATAGACTAAATGACACACTATAGAGTCATGACCAATCTCAGTGGGGCCCTTATTGCTGCCACACAATTTTATTAGTTTCTTCATTAGCCTCTTCAATCCTCCTCCACAATGCCAATTTAAAACATTCTTCATTTTTACCAAGCTTCTGATCGCCATCCCTCACTTCTGTCCCTCTCCTATCTCACAGAGAAAATAAAACTTTTCAGGTGGGAATGCTCAACTTCCTACGCTATCACTCTTAAATTGTCTAAGTAAAGGGTCCCCCTCTCTTGTCCTGTCAAAAAGAGGTGGGGGAGGATATTCCACCCTTTGCCTTCCACTGAAGTTCAGGCTCCAATAATATCCCCCTCTGTTTCCTGTGCCTTCACCTTCTCCCTCTCTATTTACTCTCTTAACAGCATTTAAACATGCACAAGCCTCTCCCTTCCTAAGAAATAGAAGCAAACGGCCACAAAGCCTCTGTAGCCAGACTGCCTCTGTAGCCAGACTGCCTCTGTAGATTCCTCCTCTCTGGGCAGGGCATCTTTGAAAGAAAGGCAGCAGCCCTAATCAGGGGCTTATAGATAAAACTCCCATCTCCCTGGGACAGAGCACCTGGGGGAAGGGGCAGCTGTGGGTACAGCTTCAGCAGACTTAAACGTTCCTGCCTGTTAGCTCTGAAGAGAGCAACAGATCTCCCAGCACAGCACTCAAGCTCTGCCAAGGAACAGACTACCTACTCCTCCTGATGGGGAGACACCTCCCAGCTGGTGTCAACAGACACCTCATACAGGACAGCTCCAGCTGGCATCGGGCAGGTGCCCCTCTGGGACAAAGTTTCCAGAGGAAGGAGCAGGCAGCAATCTTTGCTATTCTGCATCCTCCGCTGGTGATACCCAGGCAAACAGGCTCTGGACTGGATCCCCAGCCAACTCCCACAGACCGGCAGGTGAGGGATCTGACTGTTAGAAAGAAAACTAACAAATAGAAAGCAGTAGCATCAACATCAACAAAAAGGATGGCCATGCAAAAACTCCATCTGAAGGTCACAAACAGCAAAGACCAAAGGTAGATAAATCCGTGAAGATGAGGAAAAAAACAGCTCAAAAAGACTGAAAATTCCACAAACCAGAATACCTCTTATCCTCCAAAGGATCACAAGTCCTCACCAGCA
Source organism: Macaca thibetana thibetana (assembly GCF_024542745.1). Classification (NCBI taxonomy): domain Eukaryota; kingdom Metazoa; phylum Chordata; class Mammalia; order Primates; family Cercopithecidae; genus Macaca; species Macaca thibetana. The sequence continues at coordinate 105,220,618 of NC_065598.1, forward strand.
ATGGAACAAAACTGGACAGAGAATGAGTTTGGCAAACTGACAGAAGTAGGCTTCAGAAGGTGGGTAATAATAAACTCCTCTGAACTAAAGGAGCATGTTCTAACCCAATGCCAGGAAGCTAAGAACCTTTATAAAAGGTTAGAGGAATTGCTAACTAGAATAACCAGTTTAGAGAAGAACAGAAACGACCTATGGAGCTGAAAAACACAGCACAAGAACTTCGTGAAGCATACAAAAATATCAATAGCCGAATCAATCAAGTGGAAGAAAGGATATCAGAGATTGAAGATCAACTTACTGAAATAAAGCATGAAGACAAGATTAGAGAAAAAAGAATGAAAAGGAATGAACAAAGACTCCAAGAAATATGGGACTATATGAAAAGACCAAACCTATGTTTGATTGTTGTACCTGAAAGGGACAGAGAGAATGAAATCACATTGGAAAACACACTTCAGGATATTACTCAGGAGAACTTCCCCAACCTAGCAAGACAGGCCTTCCTATTCAAATTCAAATTCAGGAAATACAGAGAACACCACAAAGATACTCCTCAAGAAGAGGAACCTTAGGACACATCATCATCAGATTCACCAAGGTTGAAATGAAGGTAAAAATGTTAAGGGAAGCTACAGAGAAAGGTCAGTTTACCCACAAAGCAAAGCCCATCAGACTAACAATGGATCTCTCTGCAGAAACTCTACAAGCCAGAAGGAAGTGGGGGCCAATATTCAACATTATTAAAGAAAAGAATTTTCAACCCAGAATTTCATATCCAGCCAAACTAAGCTTCATAAGTGAAGGAGAAATAAAATCTTTTATAGACAACAAATGCTGAGGGATTTTGTCACCACCAGGTCTGCCTTACAAGAGCTCCTGAAGGAAACACCAAATATGGAAAGGAAAAACTGGTTCCAGCCACTGCAAAAACAAACCAAAATGTAAACATCATCAATACTATGAAGAAACTACATCAGCTAATGGGAAAAATAACCACCTAGCATCATAATGACAGGATCAAATTCACACATAGCAATATTAACCTTAAATGTAAATGGTCTAAATGCCCCAATTAAAAGGTACAGACTGGCAAATTGGATAGAGTCAAGATACATAGGTTTGCTCTTTTCAATAAACCCATCTCGCATGCAAGGATACACATAGGCTCAAAATAAAGGGATAGAGGAAGATTTACCAAGGAAATGGAAAGCAAAAAAAGCATGGGTTGCAATCCTAGTCTCTGATAAAACAGACTTTAAACCAACAAAGATCAAAAAAGACAAAGAACGGCATTACATAATGGTAAAGGGATCAATGCAACAAGAAGAGCTAACTGTCCTAAATATATATGCACCCAATACAGGAGCACCCAGATTCATAAAGCAAGTTCTTAGAGACCTACAAAGAGACTTAGACTCCCCCACAATAATAGCAGGAGACTTTAACACCCCACTGTCATTATTAAACAAATCAATGAGACAGAAAATTAACAAAGATATTCAGGACTTGAACTCAGCTCTGGACCAAGTGGACCTGATAGACATCTGCAGAACTCTCCACCCCAAATCAATAGAATATGCATTCTTCTCTGCACTACCTAGCACTTACTCTAAAATTGACCACGTAATTGGAAGTAAAACATTCCTCAGCAAATGTAAAAGAATGGAAATCGTAACAGTCTCTCAGACCACGCTGCCATCAAATTAGAACTCAGGATTAAGAAACCCACTCAAAACTGCACAACTCCATGGAAACTGAACAACCTGCTGCTGAATGACTACTGGGTAAATAACGAAGTTGAGGCAGAAATAAAAAAGTTCTTTGAAACCAAGGAGAAGAAAGATACAACATACCAGAATCTCTGGGACACAGCTAAAGCAGTGTTTAGAGGGAAATTTATAGCACTAAATGCCCACAGGGGAAAGCAGGAAAGATCTAAAATCAACACCCCAACATCACAATGAAAAGAACTAGAGAAGCAAGAGCAAACAAATTCAAAAGCTAGCAGAAGACAAGAAATAACTCAGATCAGAGCAGAACTGAAGGAGAGAGACACAAAAAAGAAACCTTCAAAAAATCAATGAATCCAGGAGCTGTTTTTTTGAAAAGATTAACAAAATAGACTGCTAGCCAGACTAATAAAGAAGAAAAGAGAAGAATCAAATAGACACAATAAAAAATGATAAAAGGGAGATTGCCACCAATCCCACAGGAATACAAACTACCATCAGAGAATGCTATAAACACCTCTACACAAATAAACTAAAAAATCTAGAAGAAATGGATAAATTCCTGGACACGTACACCCTCCCAAGACTAAACCAGGAAGAAGTCGAATCCTTGAATAGACCAATAACAAGTTCTGAAATTGAGGCAGTAATTAATAGCCTGCCAACTAAAAAAAGCCCATGAACAGATGGATTCACAGCTGAATTATACCAGAGGCACAAAAAGGAGTTGGTACCATTCCTTCTGAAACTATTCAAAACAATAGAAAAACAGAGACTACTCCCTAACTCATTTTATGAGGTCAGCATCATCCTAATACCAAAACTTGGCAGAGACACAACAAAAAAAGAAAATTTCAGGCCAGTATCCCTGATGAACATTGATGAAAAAATCCTCAATAAAATACTGGCAAACTGAATCCAGCAGCACATCAAAAAGCTTATCCACCATGATCAAGTCACCTTCATCCCTGGGATGCAAGACTGATTCAACATATGCAAATCAATAAACGTCATCCATCACAAAAACAGAACCAATGACAAAAAACCACATGATTATCTCAATAGATGCAGAAAAGGCCTTCTATAAAATTCACACCGCTTCATGCTAAAAAAAAAAAAAAAAAAAAAAACCACTCAATAAACTATGTATTGATGGAACATATCTCAAAATAATAAGAGCTGTTTATGACAAACCCACAGCCAATATCATACTGAATGGGCAAAAGCTGGAAGCATTCCCTTTGAAAACCGGCACAAGACAAAGATGCCCTCTCTCACCACTCCTAATCAACATAGTATTGGAAGTTCTGGCCAGGGCAATCAGGCAAGAGAAATAAATAAAGGTATTCAAATAGGAAGAAAGGAAGTCAAATTGTCTCTGTTTGCAGATGACATGATTGTATATTTAGAAAACCCCATCATCTCAACTCAAAAACTCCTTAAGCTGATAAGCATCTTCAGCAAAGTCTCAGGATACAAAATCAGTGTGCAAAAATCCCAAGCATTCCTATACACCAATAACAGACAGACAGACAGCCAAATCATGGGTGAACTCCCATTCACAATTTCTACAAAGAGAATAAAATACCTAGGAATCCAACTTACAAGGGATGTGAAGGACCTCTTCAAGGAGAACTACAAATCACTGCTTAAGGAAATAAGAAAGGACACAAACAATGGAAAAAACATTCCATGCTCATGGATAGGAAGAATGAATATTGTGAAAATGGCCATACTCCCCAGAGTAATTTATAGATTCAATGCTATTCCCATCAAGCAGCCATTGACTTTCTTCATAGAATTAGAAAAAAATACTTTAAATTTCATATGGAACCAAAAAAGAGTTCGTATAGCCAAGACAATCCTAAGCAAAAAGAGCAAAGCTGGAGGCATCATGCTACCTGATTTCAAACTATACTACAAGGTTACAGTAACCAAAGCAGCATGGTACTTGTACAAAAACAGATATATAGACCAATGGAACAGAACAGAGACCTCAGAAATAACGCCACACATCTACAACCATCTGATCTTTGACAAGCCTGACAAAAACAAGCAATGGGGAAAGGATTCCCTCTTTAATATATGGTGTTGTGAAAACTGGCTAGTCATATGCAGAAAACTGAAACTGGACCCCTTCCTTACACCTTATACAAAAATTAACTCAAGATGGATTAAACACTTAAACATAAGACCTAAAACCATAAAAACCCTAGAAGAAAACCTAGGCAATACCATTCGGGACATAGGCATGGGCAAAGACTTCATGACTAAAACACCAAAAGCAATGGCAATAAAAACCAAAATTGACAAATGGGATCTAATTAAACTAAAGAGTTTCTGCACAGCAAAAGAAACTGTCATCAGAGTGAACAGGTAACCTACAGAATGGGAGAAATTTTTTGCAATCTATCCATCTGACAAAGGGCTAATATCCAGAATCTATAAGGAACTTAAACAAATTTACAATAAAAAATCCCCATCAAAAAGTGGGTGAAGGATATGAACAGACACTTTTCAAAAGAAGACATTTATGCAGCAAACACACATATGAAAAAAAGCTCATTATTACTGGTCATTAGAGAAATGCAAATCAAAACCACAATGAGACAGCATCTCATGCCAGTTAGAATGGCAATCATTAAAAAGTCAGGAAACAACAGATGCTGAAGAGGATGTGGAGCAATAGGAACGCTTTACACTGTTGGTGGGAGTGTAAATTAGTTCAACCATTGTGGAAGACAGTGTGGCGATTCCTCAAGGATCTAGAACTAGAAATACCATTTGACCCAGCAATCCCATTACTGGATATATACCCAAAGGATTATAAATCATTCTAATATAGAGACACATGCACATCTATGTTTATTGCAACACTATTCACAATAGCAGAGATTTGGAACCAACCCAAATGCCCATCAATGTTAGACTGGATAAAGAAAATGTGGCACATATATACCATGGAATACTATGCAGCCATAAAAAGACTAAGTTCATGTCCTTTGCAGGGACATGGATAAAGCTGGAAACCATCATTCTCAGCAAACGAACACAGGGACAGAAAACCAAACACTGCATGTTCTCATTCATAAGTGGGAGTTGAACTATGAGAACTTATATGCACAGGGAGGGGAATATCGCACACCAGGGCCTATCGGGGGGTGGGAAGCAAGGGGAGAGATAGCATTAGGAGAAATATCTAATGTTGATGACGGGTTGATGGGTGCAGCCAACCACCATGCCTCATGTATACCTATGTAACAAACCTGCATGTTCTGCACATGTATCCAGAACTTAAAGTATAATTTAAAAATTGTTTTTAATTTAAAAAAAGAAAAAAAAAGAATCACCATGAGATCATTAAAAAATACCGAGTTCTATACCCCTTTCCCAGGATTCTGATTTAATTGGTCTGGAAAAAAAAAGAAATAGCAGCAAACAGACACACTTCTTCAATCCTAGGTCGTCTTCCACCTTGCTTCTTCTAATAATGCAACTGTAAAAGCAAAGACCTTGCTTTGGAGCTGAGAGGTCTAAGATGCTGTATATGTGGTGCCAAGTTGCTACAAATCTATCTTGAAGGGAAGAAAAAAGTATTGCTTGCTGTAGGGGAGACAGTGCTGCTTTGGGAGGAGACAAACTTTTAGCTGAGGAGAGAGGAGATTGACCTGGAAGACTGGCCTGGCTCCTGTTCCCCCTCTGGCCCACCGGGCTGGATTTAAGTCCCTCTTGAAACACATAGAGACTTTGTAAGCTTCTCAGTGAGCACTGAGGTTCAGAGGCTGATAAGACAATTCACTTGCAACTTGATGAGACTCCAAGCATAAATAAGCCTGGCTTTGGGCTCCACTAAGCCAGTATAGAAAAGAATTACAAAAAGGATGGTTAGTCCTGCCTCTGTTCATAACTCAGATCTCCAGTGCCTCCCAGAGGAGCATGTGGTGCCAGACAGATCCCTGGGCATTGACACCAGTATGCTTATGATGACATCTAGCCACAGTAGCTGGGGTTGACAGTGGGTTCTGGAGGAAAAGAAAAAAAAGGATAGTAAGTGCAACTGACGGATCAGCTTATAGGCACGTGGGAAGCATCCTTTTGAGTGATTCTCAGATACAAGCAGAGAACTCTCTGAGGGAACTACCTACCTACCTAGAGCACTTGAGGGATGGGGAAGTATAGAAACTTGAGTATAGCTATAAATGTGACCCAGAGTCACAAGCTAAAAGGGCCACAAGGCATTTGAGTCTACTCAGGACCATACACATCACTCAGAGAGTATCCAAAGGGAGAACTAACTCTTCTTTCCCAAAGGGTAGCCAGTGCATATTGGACAAGGCCCTAGCAGCCTTTGGATTGGCCTTTCTGTTCCCCATAGGAGTAAATAAGATGAAAAGTAGGCTCTGTCACATTGTATTTGGATTGGGGCCTGGGCTTGGCGGAGAAATGTTGCTTTTCTATAGATAGATGAGAGCAGGCTTTTTGCCCTGAAGCAAATGATCAGTTGACAGGGCTCAGTGGCAGGCTTCTGCTGCAAAAAGTGCTTGTTTCCACTTCTCCCCTCTCAGACATTTTCTTTGAATTCAGTTCTCTGCTGAAACAGACTCGCACTTAGGAAAACTCTAGTGAGTGTCAACAGACATACACAGGCAACTTCAGCCATGGAAGAGAGGTCTTTCCAAGTGGCAAACAGCTCTGAGGCTAACCCAGCTGAGGGAACAGTAAAGGTTTTAATTGTGGGTGATTACCCCAAAGACTCAAGGGGAATGAGCAGAAGAACAAAGAGAGAGATAAAGAAATGGGGTGGCATAAAGAGGAAAAATGCAGAGGAGAAGCAAAAACATCCCTTTTCATGTAAGATGCTTTTGGACAGAAACTCCTAGGAGCTGGGGCCTACATGTCACCCAGAGAGCATTCAGTCAGTACTTGTTCTCTGTAGCTCTGTAAAGTGAGCACTAAAGTTAGTTGCCAGTCCCAGCAGATTGACTTCATGACCGCTGCTGTATGCCCTGAGCACTGATGGAATTCCCCTACCACCAGCACGTGGAAAAACATGTCTCTGATAAATTCCTCTTGATCTTGAACTTGAAAATCTCAAATAACTAAAAACCTGGTTTTGGGTCATCATGCACTAAAGTTTGTGGAGAAGCAGATGGCAGGAGAGAGACTTTTTAAAAAATAAAATGAGCTGTCAAGGAATTATGTGGATTCAATTCAGATTCTGGAAAATTTTCCTCAGCTCTTAGAGATACCCACCTTAATAATAGATGCTTCTGGATTTCTGAGGTTTTGCAAGATCCTTAAATGTATTCCCAATTCTGAAAGAAAAACTTGGTAATGTTTAGGAGAGTAGAGGAGGAGGGAAAAAGGGAGGGAATTTCCCATCTTACAAGTGGACAATATTCTTAAACATCTAATGCCAAGAAGCTTTAGGCATTTATTTACTTCCTTAGGTGCTTAGAGAAACCAGGTCGGGGAGTGGATGTGATTATTCATTTCTCCTTTAAAGGGAAGCTCTGGTTCTCTTCCCAGTCACATGTGGAATTTACACAAGTTTACCCAGTTCACTGTACAGAGGCATTAAGTTGAAGGGCCATCTCAATTAAGCTGCCGTGCTTTGAGCTTAACCCCTACAACTTGGCTCCAGCCTGAGGTGACCTCAAGAGGACTTCTTCTATTGACAACAGTTGGAGACAGCAGTCCAGTTATTACTGATCTCAAAGACCCTGAGGAGGCAGGATTTGGGAGTTTTCTGGACACGCAAAGTCACTGAACTGTATTTATTGGCATTTATTGAGTGACTAATAACAATAACTAATTATGTGTATTTTACATGCATTATTTCACTTCCCAACCCTCTGAGATAGGTAGGCCCTAATATTATCATGGGGAAACTGGGGTTCCAAGAAGTTAAATCACTTACCCAACGTCACTGAGCAAGTAAGTGACAGAACAGGAAGTCTGATCTGTCTGCATGATCCAAGATGCCATGCTGATTCCTTCCAAAGATTTATCAATTGATAATCCTTCCCTTTTATTTCATGTCCACCATTCTTGGAAGAATAGACCATACTGGCTATTTTCTGTTCCTACCACCAACTCACTGCTTAACCCTTTCCCTCTGGCTTTCCCTGTTCCCCACTAACTAGGCATCTGGAAGGTGACCAGTGACAGTCATCAGCAAATCAAATGTCTCCTTCTCAGCCTTCAGTTGCAACCAGTCTTCAGAGTCAGATATTCCTTCTTTCTTGAAATGCTTCTCTCCTTTGTTCTCTGCAGTTTTTCCTCTTTCCTGTTACCTTTTTTATCTGTCCTTCTCTGTCCTCTTCCGTAGATTGCTCTAATGCCTTTCTCCATAGATGTGGATTTTTCTCAAGGCTCTGCCCTCCACCTTGCCTCCACTCTCCTAGATTCAAGATGCAATGCCTCAGTGAGAGGCAGCATAACATAGTGGCTATGAGCACTGACTCTAAAGTCAGGCTGCCTGAATTTCAATACCCCTCTGTCATGTGCTAATAACTTTGGCAAGTTTCTCCATGCCTCTGTTTGCTCATCTGTAACATGAGGATTCATTGAGATCATGTATATAGAGCATTTGAACCAGGGTCTGACAGATAGTAAGCCTCATGCAAGTGTTTGCTTTTATATAGTCTGGGCCCCCAGGCCCTAACTTTCACCTACACTCCAGGCCCACTTCAACTGGTTTCTTCATATCTTTCCCCAAAGATCTCTAAGAAACTCACCATGTCCATAATTGCCTGTATGTCTCCTTCTTCCTATCCCACCTTTTATTACTCATCTCTGTCAAATATCACCACTATCCTCATCAGCATGCTGTTATACCAGCATACCAGGCATACTGGCACATGCCTGTAAACCCATCTTCTTGGGAGGCTGAGGTGGGAGGATCACTTGAACTCAGGAGTTCAAGACCAGCCCGGGCAACATAGTAAGAACCCATCTCAAAAACAAAACAAAACAAAAAACAAACCCAAGACTTTTCAGCTCTGTATGGGATGAAAGAAAAAGAAAACCCTAATGGGTTTGACCCTTCTCTCTCACTCACCATCTTACTGGTTGCATAACTCTGCCAATTCTACCTTTAAAAATTCTCCAATCTGGATGATGAAAATGTTTTGGAGTTGATAGTGGTGATGGTTGCATACCATGTGAATACACTAAATGCCACTGAATTGTATACTTTAAAATGGTTCTAATGGTAACTTTTTTGTTATGTGCATTTTACTACAATAAAAAATGAGGAGGTTGAGGCTGCAGTGAGCCAAGATTGTGCCACTCCAAAGGTACTCCAGCCTGGGTGACAGAATGAGACTCTGTCTCAATAAAAACCAGCAACAACCAAAAACTGACCATATCTCTCTACGTCCATTGCCACTGTCATAGTCCAGGCAACTGTCATCTCTCCTCTGGAATACTGTCACAGCCTCCTAACTGGTCTTTTATACTTCTGCTTTTGTCTACCCCCAAAGGTACTGATCCAGGAGGTCTGAGTTGGGAGCCTGGGAATCTGCCCTATTAACAAGTACCCCAGAGAGAAAGTTTGGGAGTCACTGACTACAGCATGAAGTCCAAACTCCTTAGTCTGGCAGGATCTTTCATGTCTTCTCCTTAGTGTGACTCTCTTCCCCTTTATTTGACTTCTTCTTTGTAATTGCTTTATATTTTGACTAAGGATGATCATTTGCCATGAACTGAGAAGTAGGATTAAGATAATTTTCTCTGAAATTCAAGGAGGAGAGAGAGAGACAGAGAGAGGAGAGAGAGAGAGGAAAAGAGAGCTCTGGATTTAAACCTTAGCTCAAATCCTAGCTCTACCACTTACTAGCTATATCACCCAAAGTAAGTTACTTAACCTGTTTTCATCCTCTCTCTCCTTACCTGTTAAAATAATAGTACTACCCTACAGTTTTGCTGTGAGGATTAAATTAGATAACACACAAAAAGTGCTTAGTATTTATGTATTTACAGCACTTTTACAAAAAAGTTAATGAGTTTTTAAGCTTAGAAAAAATAGAAATGATACATGTTAATGACATAGTTTTTCAATAAATGTCAGAGTTGTTTCCTCAGTGCTTAGCCCAGTGTGTGGCACATATCAAAAGCTAAGTACATTTTTTGCTGCTGCTGTTATTAATATCATAAAGTTGGGGCTAGGATCAAGCACACTGGCAGAGAGCTTAACTCTGGCAAGGTGAAGGAGCACATCTTCCTCAGAGCCGGAAGCATTTTAGATGGCTGTGTGGAGATGGCTCAGATAGAAGCTGAAGAAGCTCCTGTTAGTTGGCCTCAATCTTCTCAGAAATGAAGGAGGTGAAATCATCTCCTGAGAATGAAGGGGAGGGATGCGGCTGGGGGCTTGAGGAGAGGGCAGGAAGTTTGGAGCAGCTGCTGTAGGGAATGTGATAGGGAGTCAGCAAGCGAGGAATGAACGGATTGTTGAACAGCCAGAGAAGCCAGCTTAGAGAGCACACATTGGCAGAGAACCCAGTGCAGGGTTTTTCAAACGAGCCAAGAGTAGAAGCAGCCACCTTCAAGGGGTCACTCAGGGCTGCATATTGGAAAGACAAGAATGGGACGAAAGGTAGGATAGTGAAGGATTGTAGGATGGGTACAGGAACCATGGAACAGTCCATGGACCTGGGCTGCAAAGGAAGTTCATCTATATTCCTTCAACACATATTTAACCACCATATATTTTATACATATTATACAAGTGCCTGGGCATGAGGGATGCTGAAAAGAACCGTACACACAAAATTCCTATATTTAACACAGGCCCACACAAAGACTTGCACACAAATGTTTATACACGTTTTATTCATTATTGTGAAAAACTAGAAACTCAGATAATCTTCAACAGGTGAATGCATAAACAAACTATGATACCTACCTGAAATTACTCAGGAATAAGAAGAAATGAACTATTGATACATGCAACAATATAGATGCATCTCAAAAATCAGTATACTGAATGAAAGAAGTACATACTGCATTATTACATTTGTATAAAATTGTGGGAAATGCAAATTAATCTACAGCAACAAAAACCAGGTCATTGATTGTCTGGGCCAGCAGGAGGGAGACACAAAGCTAATTTTGGGGAGTGATAGGTAGGTTCATTATCTTGATTTTGGTGAGTTTTCACAGAATCAAGACAATATTCATATGTCAAATTCATATTCAATATTCAAAATCGACACATTTGTATGTCAAAACCCATCAGATCATCCACTTTAAATGTATGCACTGTTTGCATGTCAATTATACCTCAAAAAAGTTATCAAAATAAATTTTTTTAAATTGACCATAGAAAAATAAAATATAAAAATAAAAAAATTGACCATGACATCTCTGCCTTCATGGAACTTATAGACTACATGGGAAAGACTGACAGTAAACTAGTAAGTAAATAAAAATGATTATTTTAGTCATTGTTTGCTGCTGTAAAGTAAATATATAGGACAATGGGATAGACAATAGGGTGGGAGTGGGAAAAAGGAGCAACTATAGATAGGATGGTGAAGGAAGGCCACTGAGAAATTGCCATTGAACTAAGTCCTGAATGATGAGAAGGAAACAGCCATTGGATGATGTAAATAAAGAACATTCCAAGCAGAGGAAACAACATGCAAAGACTTTGAGGCAGAAAAGAACTTGAAGTGTTCAAGGAACAAACAGCAAGAAGACTAGTGTCACTTGAGTTTAGTAAGCAAGGAGAAAAGAGTATCAGGAGATGAGGTTTAGAGAGGTTGGCTAGGGTCAGATCATGAGGGGCTATAGATCATGGTAAGGAGTTGAGATTATGTTCTAATCGTATGGGTAACCCAATGGAGGGCCTTGGATTACCCATATGATTAGAACATAAATAGAGAAGAGACATGTTCTACTTTATTCTTCAATATTGTTCTGACTGTTGTATAAAGAACTGATTCTTGTGGGGGGCAATGGTAAAGGTAGGAAGACCAACTAGGAAGTGTTAGGCTAGTTCAGGTAAGAAATGATGGGGATATAGACTACAGTGGTAGAAGTGGAGATCTTGAGAAGTGGTTACATGTAGAATTTCTTTTGAAGGTACAATGGAAAGAATTTGGCTCCTAGATTGGCTGTGGGAGGATGAGGGAAAGAGCAGAATCAATCTGACTTCTGTTTTGGCATAAGCAAATGGGTGGTTGGTGGTAGTACCATTTACAAAAATGGATGCTATCAATAAGGGTAATCCTATAATTAAGTATCTTAATAAGTCGCATCTAGTCTCATCTAGAAGCAGGAAAGACTACACAGAAAGACCAAAGGTGTAATTTCTAGAGCAACAGTATTCACTCAAATTAGCTAGGAAAGGAGGATGTTTGGTGTTTTGTGTTTCACGCTAACCTTATGTTTGTGCATATATAACATGATGAAATGATCTTGTTTTGTCTTACTTCGTTATGGTCACAAAGACATGTCTTGCCATTGGACTTATCTGGTACTGGTGAGATTGCTTATGTCCAATAGGAAAATAACATGGCCTACCTGTGAACATCAGGCAAGCTTCTAAGAAGAGTGAAACTAGATGTAAATGTCACATCAGTTCCCAGATGTCAGGGATTGTTTTTTCTTTCACACATAGAAGAGCAAATTTGGGAGAAAGGAACTCAAAAACTCTAATTTGGACGTGTTAACTTCGAGAAAGGTTTAGATACCCAAGGAGAGATGTTACGTAGGCAGTCAAATATGCAAGTCTGAAGAGTAGGGGTTTCAATAGATAAAAACTATATAAATTTGGGAGTCATAATTGTAAAGATTGTATTTATATGTGAGGATAATATTTTTCATGTTGAGACTATTTGACATCATCAAAGGAGAAAGAGTAAGACGGAGAAGAGAGAAGGTCCCAGGATGAAGTCATGGGCAGTTCAACATTGAGAGGTTGAGGAGATGAGAGGTTGAGGAGATGAGAAGGCACCATTAAAAGGGACTGAGAAGAAAAAGGGCTAGTGAAGAAAGAGACAGTCCTGGAGACTGAAGTGTTATGGAAGTAAAAAGATGAATTTCAACAAGAGTCATCAACTCCATTAAATGCTGCTAAATAGTCACAAAGAATAAAGACTGAAAATTGGGCATTAGATTTGGCAACATGTAGGTCATTGGTGACCAGGACAAAGCAGTTTCATTGGTGTGAGGAGCTGAAAACCGTATTGCAATGGATTGAGACAAGATTGGAAGGTGAGAAACAGAGCCAGAGTGTAGACCATTCATTTGAGGAGTTTTACTCAAAAAGGGAAAAGAGCACTAGGGCAACAGCTGGAGGAGGAAGAAGGGCAAGAGAGTTGTTTTTAAGGTGAACAAGCCTAATATATTTTGTGTGCTGGCAAGAAATGAAACAAATGGAGCCAGAAGAAGAATAATATCCTGAAAAATAGCAATAGCAGTGGAGGGATTGGAAGTCAAGATGAGAGGGAAGTACAGAATGGTAGCTACTGAACCCTTCCCCTGGGCCAGGCACTATGTTAACTTCTTAATCTTCACAGCAACCCTGGGGAAGTAGGTACTACATCTACTTTACAGAGGTGGAAAGGAGGCTTGGAGGTTAAGTAACTCTCTTGACATCACCCAGTTAGTGAAAAACCATAGAGTTGGACCCATGCAGCCTGGCACTAGCACCTACATCCTATGCACCACAGTATTCTGCCTTAGTGGAAGATGGAAAAAATAAGAAGGTGGGGGATCTTGAAAGTACCAGCCACCAGGACTTGCTAGAGGAGAGGCTCACACTTCCATGGGATAGTGCCAGATACTTGGTACACAGGATGGAGACTAACCCAGCTGATTTCAGAGCAGCTACCTCCAAGCAGGGCTTGTCATTTCTCTGTGGCCTTGATTTAGTAGAGACTTATAGGTAGATTGCAGGAAAATGATGGCAACTCCATTCTTACAGTCCTCAGGGGACCCATCCTAGTATTTCTTCCCTCATTCCCCTCAGCCATTCCTCTTGGTGTTATGTTTGCTAAGGTGGCCTTCCAGTGGACAGAGGGCTAACTGGGAAGCAGGGCAAGGCCTTCTCTCCCCTTCCATCTGCCCCAATTACTCCCATCTCCACCCCCATCTTATCCCCCACAATAGGAGCCTCACATGAAAATGAAGATGCCCTCCTAGGCTGAATGTTGCAGTCTTCCAAAATCCCCTAGAAGCAGTGGAGTAAAGAAAAAAAAAAAAAAAAGCCCTTTCCTTGAGAAGCTAATCACAATGTTGTGACTGCCAGAGTTAGCTTACCCATATCATATTTGAGTGTCCTAGGACAAGCCCTCTTTCATGCCCCTCTCCCTCACTCAGTGTCTGAAAGCCACTATTAAAAATATATTCTTGCATCATCGCTGAGATGAATCGCAGATTAGGTATAAATGAATAAGATCATTAGATCCTAGCAGTAGGAAAGAGATAGTTTGGGAATACTGGGACTAGGGAGAGCAAGAGTGAGCTCGGAACAAGAAGGGGAAAAATGAGATAAATACCAATCCCATAGTTTTTCCAGAAGCTGATCCTAATCACATTGCCCCTAAAGAAGTGGTCCTAAAAGAGGAAGATTGAAATTAACAAGTCCTTTGTCTCCATTCTTTCTTGTGCTGGGCCTGCTGGAGCTGTAGCCCCTACTGGATCACAGTTAGATCCTAAAAAGAACCAAGGGGAGATCCCCTGTTCTTCTAGGGACCTGAAGTGTTTTCTTGAATAGACATCTTATGAGTCAGGTATGTGGAAATCCAGTGAGTTTGTACTGCAATCCAGTCATTCATGGCCACCTCCATCCTCCCCAGGGTTCCAAGAGCATCTGGCAGTGAGAGTAGAATGTGACTTGAGAAGCTGTGGGAAGTCCAGCATACCCACCTGTGTACTCTGCCTGACATCTGTAAACATTTCAAGGTACATCTTCTTCCATATTCCACTGAACCCCACAACTGGAGTTTCTTTCTTGGGGTTTTACCTTTACACTATCCTAAGTGATCTGTTATAAAATGTGAATATCCATGGAAGGGGTACCATCTAAAGCAATGATTAAGTATGCCACTTCTATTTAAGGGAATTTAAGCGTTCTCGTTTTTCTCTGACTGAAAATGGCACTGTGGTAAAACAATGTCTATGTACTTAACACTACTGAGCAGTACACTTTTAAAAATGGCTATGTGGGTAAATATCACATAATGTGTATTTTACCACAATCTAAAAAATGTATCTGAGGGATTTCCCTGTCTACTCTGGCTGCACTCTCTTCAGAGGAAGAGGCACAGGCCACAGCTTTGACCACGACTCTGTCCTCTTTCAAAACATAGCAGATGGGGGACTAGTTGGGGCCACCTGGTCCCATGCTGTGAGGCCTAGCACCGAAAGAGGAATTGGCTTAACCACATTATTTGTCTTCCTGGACAGCCTATAGGTTATGTTAAGTAGGAACAAAAGGGCTGAAAAGTGACTTCTCATCCAACAGCTTCTCCCAAGGCCATTTTTGATGGAAAGGTCAAGTTCATCTAGGCTGACTATTGACCAATCTAATCTGTTCACCTTTGGTGATCCTCAGTCATACTCTCTTAACGTCACAGAACATTCCAGTTCACTCTTCCTCCTACCTCCCTTATGAAGTCCAGCACCCATGATTCTTACCCTTCATTCTTTTCTCTTATGCTCGCTACCAATCCCTGAGGACTCCTGTCTTCAAAAGTCTAGACTCCAGTCCTGGTGGAGCATTGTAAATAAAGTGCTACTGTCATACTTTTTTTTAAAGAGCACCATGGGCCTGCAGGTAAACGAGAGTAGAGTAGAATGGTGAGACAGTTATGCAGTTTCCTATTCAGCCAAGATCCTGAGAATGGGGTAGATAAGCTTGAAAATGTGGGAGCCAGTGGCTAAGTATCAGCAATCCTCTTCTTTGAGCGTTAACAGTAGAAACTACATAATGGAAACTTTTCTCTTCCTCCCACTACCCTTACCCAAGTGCAAAGAGCACTCCTCCAAAGAAAGAAAAGGAAAGTATAAACTTAATACCTTCTATAGCTTCTATACTTCTCCTAGCCTTTTCCCATCTATTATCTCACTTGATCCTCAAATCCCCACAGCTGTAGACACTGGGGCACCAAGAGGTTAAGCAGCTCACTCTGAGAAACAAAGCTGGTTAATTGGCAAAGCCTGAGCTGGACCCAAGTTCTCCTGATTTCTGGTCCTATGCTCTCTCCACATCATGGTGTATTTGCTTTAGCCGGCAGGCAAGATTGTTTGGAAAGCAGCCCAGACCCTTTTATTGTTGTTGATGATACAAGTTATGTGCAGACCTTGGGTTTATAAAAGCAATGACAAATTGAAAAAGAGAAGATGGTAACTACAAACAAACAAAAGACCCCACTTATATCCTTCTAGAAAAGTAAAATTGACAACACAGAATTGTGTCTGTAATAGAAGAAAAGCATTTCTTTTCGCACTGTCGATGAGTAATTCCAGACATTGAAACTCAAAACATTCCCCTAGTTCTTCTTTGTAGAAAGCCTCAAGTTACAAGTAAGGAAGCAAAGGTCTTTTGCTTCATTATTATTTTGAAGTGAAGATCGAACCTGAATTGAAAGAGGATCTGGTTATGCAGAGGAGAAACAGACTGCTTGGTGGAGTAAAAAAAAAAAAAAAAAATCATTCTATTAGAATGTTTAACATCTTTAAAATCACATTAAGGACAAAGCTAACATTTTCCCAACTTGTATAGTCAGCTATTGCTATTCAGGGATACATTATCAAAACCAGGGGTTGGCCAAGCAGCACCCAGTTCTTCTTTCTTCTCCCTATCTTTTGCTGACCACAATATGATCACTTCAATGCTGTTAACACCTCCACTGTCTGGTAAAAGTTGAGTGTCCAGACTTCTGAAAAACTTCATTATCTGGGAGACAGTTGAAAGTCTGAGAGTATTTGAAAAAAGCCACTAGAAAGTAAATTAAATCATTCTTCCCAGCCCACGTCACTTTTCTCACCAGGAGGGTTCTATAGCTACTCTCGCTACATGTTCTTCATGGGTACCCTAAGTCATCATAAAAAGGTTAAAATGTTTTTAAAAGCAGGAACATTTTCCATGGGATTTGTTTTCCACAGCTGGCACATTAATATATAGTATGGGCACTGTCCCAACTGCTCCCAGCTTCTTTTATTTTTGGCAATATATTCTTTTAAATGTCTATGGGAAAATGGTACAAATGTGTACCAAATTTCAACACCTGAAGCAGTGACTATGCTTCATTATCAAAGTAACCTTGAGGCTGGGTGCAGTGGCTCAGGCCTGTAATCCCAACACATTGGGAGGCCGAGGTGGGCAGATCACTTGAGGTCAGGAGGTTGAGGCCAACCTGGCCAACATGATGAATCCCCGTCTCTACTAAAAAATATATATATGTGTGTGTGTGTGTGTGTGTATATATATATATATAATTAGCCGGTGTGGTGGCGCAGCCTGTAGCTCTGCTACCCTGCTACTCGGGAACTGAGGCAAGAGGATCCCTTGAACCTGGGAGGCAGAGATTGCAGTGAGCCAAGATCGCGACACTGCACTCCAGCCTGGGCGACAGAGCAAGACTGTATCTCAGTTCTAAAAATTAATAACCTTGAGTCCCTATTATGCCAGATAAATGAATGGCATTGTTTTACTTAGAACACAGGACTGAAGACTGCCCCGTCACATGTCCTCAGCATTGCTGTATATTATGCCTTCCCTCCACATCCTCCCCAGGCCTTCCTGCCTGGCTTGAAATGGCTCACACAGCTTCCCTTCTCTTTCTGTCATCGTCTTGGACTCCTGCCCAATCCCTGGCCCTCACCTTCAAGAGTGACCTTATGGCTGGAACAAGGACTGGAGAAGAGCCAATGGGGCAAGGCCAGTATAGCTTCAAGGAGTGAATCCTGGAAATAAAGGTAAGTTCACTTAACTTATTAATAGTTCCAATAAAATGCTAGATGGGCTGGAAGGTCAGACCCAATGCCTTGAATGAGGTTTGTGTGTTATCAGTGCATTTAAGTGACTGGTAATATATTTGTCCTGCTATCATTATCAGAGAACCCAGCTATATTTAAGCAAATTGGCTTACTTCTAAGAGGTGATTTTATTTGTGGTTGATGAAGCCCAAACAGCCATCATCAGATATAAGCATTTCAGCTGTAAGCAGGGAAGTTTCTGACAACCTTTTTGAGACAAGGAGAACAGATGAGTACAACACATACCTCTAACTTTACCCATCATTGGTTAAGATTGCTCAGTTCAAGAATTTTCTCTTTGACTTCAGATTTATACTATTTGGTGGCTTCCTTGTCTGTTAATAAGCCACTTTAAAAAAGTTATTGGCTGGGTGCGGTGGCTCATGCCTGTAATCCCAGCACTTTGGGAGGCCAAGGCAGGCGGATCACTTGAGGTCAAGAGTTCGAGACCCTCCTGGCCAACATGGTGAAACCCCCGTCTCTACTAAAAATACAAAAATTAACTGGGCATGGTGGGGCACATCTGTAATCCCAGCTACTAAGGAGGCTACTTGGGAGGCCGAGGCAGGAGAATCACTTGAACCCAGGAGGCAGAGGCTTCAGTGAGCCTTGATTGTGCCACTGTACTCCACCCTGGGTGACACAGAGAGACTCTGTCTCAAAAAAAGTAAAATAAAAAGTTATTAAGGCGGCTTCTAAACATTAGGTTTGATAATAGCTGAAAGTGATTCAGGGTCTTAGAGGTTTTTTTAAAGTACATCCTGAAAAACTGCATTGTGATCTTTGAAAGTGCTTCAGAAATAAGAGAAAAGGAGGGGTAAGTGATAAAGTAGGTATAACTTTTGAAACACTTGAAGAAACAACCCATTTAGCCACATAAACATTTTCTTCACCCACAATCACACGTATCAAATTGGAACTGGATATATAGATACAAATATCACAACCACCCAACCCCCAAATCCAAACTTCATTTCCAAAAGCAAAAGAAAAAGGATTCCTTCTCCATATGGTACTGGGTCTTAAGGCTGGAATCTTTGAGAGAAGAGTCTTGCGTTATTGTTTAAACAACCTTTATTACCTGCCTCTGACATTCCCCAGGGTTTACAGAGCAGGGAACATCTGAGCCTCAAGTTCCACGGATGAAGCAGACACTGCAATAACAACTGAATCAATAGAAGAGAGGCATTTGGAAGTACGGGGGTGATACACCCAGTAATGGTAACCCTCAGCAGAAGATGGCATAGCTACCAGAAATCAGGGAAGTTACCACTGGGATGAAAACTGGGGAGGCGAGAAAACCATACAGTTGCAGTCATAGATCATTTCCCTCCCGGTTGAGCAGTCCTCCCGCTTCCGTCCCCCATTAAGTTCATTCTATCCCATAGACTGTTCCTAGTGTCCTGCTAGCTCCCTACTGAAAGAGAGAGGGAGGGAAAAGATGTCTGAGGTCTCTTCATTTCCTTTGTCTCTGTCCCTAAGGCAACTGGAAGCTGGAGCTGCTGCAGTCGGCCTGGCAAGCCTGCTGGCTCTACAGAGTGAGCAGTAGCTGGCAGCCCCTGGAGCAGCTGCCAGTTAGAAGGCCCAGAGTTCTGATAGAATGCATTGCTTCAGTTCAATGCCAAGTGTTGGACGTGTTGGATTCAGTTCCCAGAGGGCTGGAGCCTGCTGTCAGGGCTGTCTGAAGACAAGAGAGCAGAGGCAGTTTAGTGCAGTTGGATGTGCAGGGTAGGGGTGGAGGCGCAGGGGTGAAGAGGGAGAAACTGGCCAGGAATGGGTAAGGTGGTGCTTCTCCTTCCAGGGCCTTCCAGACAAGGTCTCCTGGCCTCTCACCATTATTTGGGCCTCAGATGAGGCGAACCCTGGAAGGGAGTGGGGGGTGAAAGGCGAGAAGCGCGCCCAGGGATGAGCGAGATGAGGAGGGCGCGAACCAGCAACCTGGGGCTGTGGTTTTAGACCCGCTCAGCCCCCTGGGCCAGGGCAGGCAGCCCCCCGGGGGCAAGCTGGCGGCAGCCCTCGGCCGGGGAGTCCGCGGCAGTCTCGGCGTCGGCGGCCAGGGCGCCTCCTGGGGCCCATTCATGCTCGGCGCTAGCCTGGGACGGCTCGTCCTTGGCCTCGACGAGTTTACGGGAGCGGGTGTAGGCCAGGATGAGGCCTCCGGCCAAGCAGGCGTAGAAGATCATGATGAGCAGGATGTAGAGATAGGCGTCGTCGCCCTTGGCGCTGGTCACTTCGCGGCCCAGGAAAGGGTCAGGCACGACCCCCATGCCCATGCTGGGGCCAGGGCCTGCGCCCAAGCCGCTGGCGTTACCCCGATGGTGCAGCTCGAGCAACAGGCGGCTCAGAAGGGTTCGCAGCCTCTGGCTCTCGCTGCAGTTCATGGCTTTCGGGGAGTGACACGGCGGCTCCAGGACGCTGCTGACCTTTCCCCCTGGGCGAGGGGAAGCGAGCTAGCGAGCGGGCCGGCCGGCGGGCAGGGCTCAGCGGTGGCAACGGCGGTGGCACCCAGCTCTCCGGCGGTCTCGCAGTGGCTGGGGGCGCTGACCGCGGGGCCTCCTTATTCTCTCACTCCCGCCCCTCCTCCCCTTCCCCACCACGCCCCCTCCGGCCCGCGGCCGCCTCTTCCCAGGCTCTGGCTGTCTCGCTGCTCCAGGGAAAGGGGACAGCTGGTGGGGGGAGGAGAAGGGGACAAGAGTGGGGGCGAGGCTGAGAGACGGGCGGAGGGGGCGGGGGCTCGGAATGCGCGAGGCCCCGGGCAGCAGAGGCTGGCAGGGCAGCTTGCTGGGGCCAAGCCTGGACCCTGGGCTGCGGAAGAGAATTCCTTCCAAGTTCTGGCCACTTGCCCTGTAGGCCAGGCTTTGGCCCAGATACAGCATTTGGCCCCCTAAGGCAGCTCTGCCTTGGGGCGCTCAAGGGAGAGGGCAGACGCCTTTCCGCGGCAGAGACCCCTTGTCCACATTTTATGGAAGTTACTCCCATATACGAGGACCCAGGCCTATCTTTTTAGTCCTCATTCCTTTCTTTTTCCCCCCGCCCCCCTTCTCACCCCCCTCCCACCTTGTCGGAGGAGAGCATCTCATTCAGAAGATGCTCAGGCTGAATTTGGTGACTGAGTGCACAGGCACCTGCTAGAAGGCCAAGGCAGAGTAGAATTCCCTGGTTATCCAAAATGGTTTCTGGTGATATAAGTGATGTAACAGCCTTCTTGGAAGCACCCCTGCTCTGATGTTCTATGACACTTTTTGAAAAGTCCACACATCTTAGCACATGAATGTCCTATTCATAATGGGACCCTGTTTCCCATGGGTAAATAAGCCATCTTCCCAGAAGTGAAACCAAGTTCTTCCAGTAAGAGTAGCATGCACATTAAAAAAGGCCCTTTGAATACACTCTGTAGATGTCTCGGGATCTGAAAAGTGCCAGTTCTAGAGAATATGCTCACCCTACTCCCAGTTAGGCCAGCACACAGCTATGTGCCTCTCTAGACTTGGTAACAGGTCTAGGCC
The DNA here is from genome assembly GCF_024542745.1 of Macaca thibetana thibetana. Taxonomy (NCBI): domain Eukaryota; kingdom Metazoa; phylum Chordata; class Mammalia; order Primates; family Cercopithecidae; genus Macaca; species Macaca thibetana. The sequence goes on from NC_065598.1 coordinate 105,241,847, forward strand.
CTAATGGCTTATAGGACAGCCATTTTTTCTCAGAGGCTATCTTTTTTTAGGGGAAAACAAGGCACCAAGACAAAGATCAGGCCAGATATGTTAAATTGGAAACAGACTGAGCTTCACAAAGGAAAAGGGTTGGTTTGTAAATGGTGGGGTAGAAAAAATTAGGTAGTGCTGGCTAGGTGTAGTTGTCCATAGTTGCCAAATGAGAGCAGAAAGAAAGAAAAGTGTATGACCTTATGCACACCTTGAAAATAATGCTGCCTGTTCAAGACCGTTCAGTCCAGGGACCATTCCATCTATAGGTGCCATGGGTTTAAAAAGGAAGGTTTTCCGATGCCTCTTCCCCAACTGTTCTTCAGCTCACCATCCACCCAGGGGCTGTAGCCTTCTGTGTGTTCAGGTGAGGCTGGCATCAAACTGTATCCAGGGTCTCAAAAAGAGCCTTGCTTCACAGCCTCTAAACAGGCCTCAGAGACATTCCGCATGACCCTGACACTGGCTGCCTTCTAATCACCTTGCCTCAATCTTCTCACCTCAGAGGGGCTCAGGAAAGAATTGTTAAAGCAACTTGGCAGGATGAATGCCAGAGAACACAGCTAGAGAATTTTCAAAGCAGTACTAACCTAGTGATATGACTGTTGAGCTAAAAAGACTTCTGTTATCTGTTAAAACAAGAGTCCCCAACCTCCCAGGCTGCTGGACCCTGGCCTGTTAGGAACCAGTCGCACAGAAAGAGGTGAGCAGAGGGCAAGTGAGCATTATTGCCTGAGCTCCACCTCCTGTCGGATTAGCGGTGGCATTAGTCTCAGAGGAGCTCAAACCGTATTGTGAACTGTGCATGCCACGGATCTAGGTTGCATGCTCTTTATGAGAATCTAATGCCTGATGATCTGAAGTGAAACAGTTTCATCCCGAAACTATCTGCCCCTCCCCAATGTCCATGGAAAAAATTGTCTTCCACAAAACAAGTCTCTGGTGCCAAAAATGTTGGGTCTGCTGTGTTAAAACATACCTAGAAATATCTAGGGATTTTTTTTTTTTTTTTTTTTAGAGGAAAGGAGGAAGAAGCCCCTTTACTGTAACATAAAAATAATCATTTAAACTTGTTTTCTAATTTAAACAGCCTTATGAGCGAATAAGATTCTCATTTTCCAAAAAGGAAACTGAGGTTCAGACTGGGTAAGTAGCAGGACTGGAATTATAAAGTTTGACCTTCTTCTTCTCAGTCCTAACACATTACTTGCGTCACGTGGGTGGTATTCAAGCGCTACCTCCATTTTCCCACCTCTCCCTCCTCTTGAACCTTCTAGAGTCCAGTGCTTTCTGCCAAGACTGCTTTCCATAAGTCACTTCACCAGTGACCTCCCGGTCAAATTCAGGGGTCTCTGCTCCCTTTGCATCTTTGACCTCGAGGATGAATTTGAAACCATCAACCACCCACTCCTTCCTGCAACTCTCCTACCCTTGGCTCTTGTGGCATTGCATTCTCAGGTTTCTCTTCTTATCTCTCTGACCCATCATTCTCTGTCTCCTTTGCTGGTTCCTCTTCTTTCCTTCTCCCATTTACTATTGGAATCCCCAAAGACTCAGTCCTCAGCTATTCTGTCTCAACACCCATTTCCTTGAAGAATGTCTCTTTACATGGTTTCACCTACCACTTGGCATATATTTAGCCAAATTTGAATCTCTAGCTCTGATTCTTGGTAGCATGTCTCAGATCCCTCTGCTCCTTCCTTTCTCGTTTTATTGCCACAAGCTTAATCCATGTCCTCATTACCGCAGGTCAAATATGCAAACAGAGAATCCTGGCTTACAGCCGAATCTATCATGTTATGGCTAGAATAATTCTGCAACACCACTTCCATCAATTCAGCCCTATGTTCAGAAACCCCGGAGTTGTTACTCATTGATTCTTTAATAGAGTTTAGTCTTCTGTGGTGGAACTTAAGTCCTTACTACCAATAGACACCATCTTCTCCCCTTTAAATTTGAAAAACAGCATCTTCCTGGAGTTCCTCTGCAATACTCTGTGCATTTTGCCTTCCTCAAAATTTGCTGACTGAAAGAAGACTTGCTGTATCCCCATTTGCGCTTTCAGATTCTTCACAATGCACCCTTCTGAGCTTTACTTTGCAGCATTCAATGCAGAAATCTTGGAAAACGCAAAAAAGCACAAGAAAAATTTTGGAAATCTTGGAAAACACAAAAAAGTGACAAGAAAAAAGGACAAAAAATTACCAATAGTGCATACTCATGACAAATCTCTCTCTCTTTCTCTTTCTCTCTCTCTCTCTCTCTCTCTCGTGTTTCATGGCCTTTTTCTCGTGTTTCATGGCCTTAACAACGTACTGTAAATTTTTCCATGTCATTTACTATTTCTCCATAGCGTTTTTTGTCTACACAGTACTCCAGACTATGGATCTGCCATAATTTATTTAACTTTGCCATTTATTGTAATATTTATGTTATTTCAGGTTTTGCTATTAAAATAATGTTTTAATAAACACAATGCTACTTCTAGTTTTATTGAAAGACATCATTACCAGAGAGAAATCAACCTACTAATTTATAGAAGAATGGCATGGGGAGGGATAGATGTGTAGAAGCGGGTGGAAACAAACGGAGAATAGTCATAGAATTTAAAAAGGCCCAACACTCCGAAAAAAAAACAACAGGTGTGGGGCGGAGGGGATTCTGGCTTTCTTTTCACACTAGGGGCTTCTGGGCATCTTTTAAATCTCAGTTCCAGGCCAGCCTAGAATGGCTGAGATGCCAACCCCTTTCCCTACCACACTTAATGAAACTGCAAATCCAACAGATGGGCACTGGTTCTCATTCCTTACCACCCCTCCACCCTCACTTTCCATGAGCCCCATACCTGTCAAATAATCATCTGTTTATCCATCACCTGGAACTCATTTCCAAAATGGTAATCAAGGGTGTTGACAAAGGGAAGTAATTTACAATCATGTATTTAGACTTTCAAAGAGTCTCAGGAAAGATTCTCTTCCATGCCAAGGTTGCTTTAAAAGTACAATTGAGGCGCCATGGATAGGAAATGCTTTCCCCATTCCTTGAGACTGTGAGTGCTTCCTGCCAAAAGTGCAGCTCTATGGAAGTTGGTTGAATTGAACTGAGTTGAGTTTGGCTAGTTGCCAAAGGACAGACACAGATGGTAAGCACTGTCGGAATCCAGAAGGCTGGCAAAGCCACTGTGGGCTCTAAAGGAGAGAGAGAAAGAAGGCTTCATGAGGCACCAACTAAAGACTGAGAAAGAATCATTCATTCATTCATTCATTCAACAAATATTTATTGCATGTTACTTTGTGTGAAGCACTGTGCTGGGTCCTAGAGACACATCGGTGAGCAAGTCACATCGGTGAACAGTCTGTGCCTTTATAACTCTCACAGACACTTCTTTGTGAACTGGGGACAAATAGGGAGTGCCAAGATGTGGAGCTGGGTAAGTAGTGGGCAGGACGACCAGCCAGAATTCTGGTTTGGAGAGAACTGAGACTCTGGGCCCAATCTCTGAGCACTGGAGTCCAAAGCCTTGTTTGGAAAAAGGAAGACTCCAGGTGGTCTGAGCTCACTGTCCCAGGCTATGTTGCAAGCTTCTCTACCTCCTCCTAGCAGCACCATCTTGAGGATATGGTTTGCCATAAGCCACCACAGTAGGTCTGTTCTCAAAAGACTGATGAGAATGTAAATTAGACGGTTCCTGAATCCAACTGGGGCTTCTCAGTTGTTCCATGGGAATATACACAGCATTTCAGACTGACTGGGGTTTGATAAAGATCACAATAATTGTAGGTTGGAATGGGCCTCAGGAGCTTCAAATGCCTTACTTAGAGACTTCTTGGAGATCGTCATGGGCTTGTGCTGATATCCCCCTCTATTCAGGCCACATACTGAAGCATCAAATTTGGTCTCTGATTTCATTTATCAAGTGTCTAGCATATGCCAGGCATATTACATACATTATACTAATTAACCTTATAACAACCTTATGAGGTGGGCAGGTATGGATTCAACAGCAGTATGTCTTCAATGCTGATCAATCAGAATGGACTAACAAACCATCAGAATAGATGTTGACTGTGAACAACCAGTATGGCCTTACAGAGCCACAACATCATTGGGCAAAGAAGTAGGACACAGGCACGGACTAAATGGCTTCCCATTTCCCAGGGGATCAAACCAAGATCGCATCTCCTTAGGTTTTGGGGCTGTCCTGGTCATTCTGAACCTCTCTTTATGGATGCTTCCACCTGCTCCCATTGCTCATTGCAGGTACCTGAAAAGCTCCCTTGCCTGCCAATCCCCCTAAAGCAATGGCATCTATTGCACCTGCCCCTTTCTCCCAGTAAATTCCTAAAGATGTCACTCCTTGGCTCAAAATTCTTGAATGGGTCCACTAGACTTCCAAATGATCACCTTAGTGTGGCCTTCAAGACTCTCTGTGCTCTGGCTTGAAGACGCTGTCCAACCCTACTTACAGCACTAATTACCCAAAATGTCTTCAATGGCACACACCTTCTCAACTAGATGAAATCTCACTCTCCTTAGCAATCTCATAGCGTAAAATAATAGTGATGGATGGGCTCATCAGATGGCCCCTACAGACCTCTTGAGGGCAGGTGCTGTGTTCTTCCTCTTTGTATCCCTCACCGTGCCTGCCTGGCACAGTGCCTGGCACATAGTATGTGCTCAGGAAATATTTACCTAGGTCTGAGGTCTGCCTTCCTGCAATGAAACTTTCCAGCTTTGAAAAAGATTGACTCTGTGGGGAATGTGAAACATTGAAGTTACATTTTTCCAAAACAATATTGTGTAAAATTTCAAACATATAGCGACATTGACAGAATTATACAGAGGATATCTGGTAACCATCTAGACTCTACCACTAATATTTTCCTATACTGGCTTTATTCATCTCTCACCTACCCATTCCTCCCTCCATTTGTCTATTCATTATCTTTTTTTTTTTTGAAGTTGCAGACATCAGCATGCCCTTCACTCCTAAGCACTTTCTCCATACTTATCATTAACTATAGTCCAATATTTGTTTATTATTCTTTTTTCCTTTTAAGGTAAAATATACATACAATGAGATATATAAATATTAATTGCATGTTTTCTGAGTTTTGGCAAATGTAACCCCTACTAAGATATAGACTACTACTCAAGAACATTTCCTCTTGTCCTTTCATAGGCAATCCTCTCCCTTCACCCCCAGAGGCAGCCACTGTTCTTTTTTTCCACCATTGATTAGTTTAGCCTGTTATAGAAGCTCATACATATGGAATCATAAGGCATGAACTTTTTTGAATAAGACTGCCTTTACTCAGCTTAATGTTTTTGAGGATAATGCTAATACATGATACATAATGATACATAATTCATATATATGATACATAAATCATGATACATGCCGTTGCAAGTATCAGTAGTTTGTTCCTTTTTGTTACTGAGTGGTACTCCACTGTGTGACCATACTACAGTTTGTTTATCCATTCTCCTACTGATGAACACTTGGTCTGTTTCCAACTTCTGGCTATTAAAAATAAAACTGCTACAAATGTTCTCATACAAGTCCTTTTGTGGACATATGTTTTCCTTTTTCTTGGGTAAATACCTAGGTGTGGAAATGCTGGGTCAAGGGAAAGATGTACTTTAGTTTTATAAGAAATTGCCAGACATTTTACCAAAGTGGCTTGTATCATTTTAGACTCCCACCAACAGTGTAAGAGGATTCCAATTGTTTATGGTTACTTATGCAGCTCTCTGCTTCAATTGCATGCTTAGCCTTGCAGTGCACCCATGAGATGCATTTATCATTGTACTTATAAAAGGGCCAAGCCTGACTGTTTGTGGCTTAGTACTTAAAACTTCCCCCAATTTTGATGACTACTAAATGAACACCCAAACTCCAGGAAATTACTACATTGTGAGGGTAAGCTCTACGTGATAATAGCTTTTACTGAAAGTGGCAAACATTGTGTTAAACACTTTACATACATTATCTCACCTAATCCTTAACAACAACCCTCTGAGGTAGGTAAAACAGCATTCCTATTATACAGATGAGGAAATTAAGTTGCAGAGAGGTTAAGTAACTTGTCCAAAGTCGATTAGCTCATAGGTGGTCAAGCTGAGAGTTGAACCAGAGTCAGTTATCTTTTTTATTGTCTACTGTCCTTTGTATAGAAACTATCAGGGAAAATAAAACATTTCACGCTTGAAAGTCTCATCTAACCCTCTTATTGTAAAGGTGGAGCTACTGAGGTCCAGAGAGGAGAAGGGACTGGCCTGGAGTCTCTCATTAGTTAATGGCAGAGCCATCAGAAGCCAAGTCTGCTGACTGCTTCAATGTCAGGAAACCTTTTCACTCCACTGCACGGCCTCCTCCAATGCTTTTGGCAATTCACATTTTATTTCCAGCTTTGTAATGGTGACAAGGGTGCAAAAACCACTTTGAGATCTTTGAAATAAGTACATGAATCTAAAAGGGTGGAGTGAAATAAGGTCAACCTTGCCTTTTGGGCCAAAACATAAAGTCATAAATAAAATTGTCAAACACATGTCAATTCCTGCCTAAACATTATCTTGAAAATGTTTCTCTCACCCACTCAGGCTTCTCTGGAAAATCAAATACAATACAATAAAATTAAAAATGTGGCTATTTGGAGTATTCTTGGGAAAGGAGTGGGAAAGGAAAAGGTCCGAGGGCACTTTTCTTTTGGACTCCCACAGCACCATCTGGTGGAGGCCTGGAATTTTCATTTCTCCTCATTTAGAATGTTTTTCTTTTCTTATCTTTTAATTCATACGTGTTTATTTATTTTTAGGGTTTTTTTTTAAATATATACTTTAAGTTCTGGGGTACATGTGCACAACGTGAAGGTTTGTTACATAGGTATACATGTGCCATGTTGGTTTGCTGCACCCATCAACTCGTCATTTACATTAGGTATTTCTCCTAATGCTATCCCTCCCCCAGGCCCCCACCCCCAACAGGCCCCAGTGTGTGATGTTCCCCTTCCTGTGTCCATGTGTTCCCATTGTTCAACTCCCACTTATGAGTGACAACATGTGGTGTTTGGTTTTCTGTCCTTGCGATAGTTTGCTGAGAATGATGGTTTCCAGCTTCATCCATGTCCCTGCAAAGGACATGAACTCATCCTTGTTTATGGCTGCATAGTATTCCATGGTGTATATGCACCACATTTTCTTTATCCAGTCTATTATTGATGGACATTTGGGTTGGTTCCAAGACTCTGCTATTGTGAATAGTGCTGCAGAATGTTTTCCTACTCAAATGTTTCTGTGTCAGGCCCTGTGTTATTTGCTGGGATCCAGATGAGACTTGGTAATTTGGTTACTGATGTGATGTTGCTAACATTCCAGGGGGTGGGAGAAAGGCAGATGCTACCCAGACTATTACAACAAGGTGTGGAAAAGGCACTGTTAGAAGTTAATAGAGCATAGTGCTTAAGAACAGCAGCTCCAGCCTCACACGAACCTGCCTTTTTACATTTTGGCTTGGCCACCTACCGGCTGTTACCTTAAGCAAAGTCATTCATCTTATCTTTGCTCCAGTTCCCTCGATTGTAAAATGGAGATAATAACCATGCTTACCATGGGATTTTGTGGCAAGGATTGAGTAAGATAATTCATGTAAAGTACTGAACATAGTGCCTGGAACATATGAAATGCTCAATAATGTTGGCTGTGGTTATTTCATTAACATTAAACGTATGGTGCAGTGGGAACCAGAGAGGAGCATTTAACTCAACCTCAGAGAGCTCAGGGCACATTTCCCTAAGCATGTGACAACTGACATAAGTTTTGAGTAGGAAATAGCCACTAGGTTCCTTTCTCCATGCGGAAAACAATGCCTGTAACATTGGTAGGGAATAAACAATAGGGTTTACTCCTCTAATCTCACATTGTGAGGGATGACAGCATAGTGTTCCTTTGCCTCTGGGGTACCAGAGGTTGCAGTGAGGGCTTCTAAGCTGGAAGATGGTATGGGAACATTTAGGAATTATTGGAATTAGGCCCCAGACCACGTTAGAAATTGTTTCCATAGTGAACACACAGAGTTTGACTTGAAATTAGATGCTAAGAGAAACATGGTTGTGTCAACTACCATCTGTTTGTTCTAATTTCTACTTTGCTCTTCGGCAATGATGTTCAGTGGCTCTTTATTCATCCAGCATTATGTTAAATAGGCATGATGGGGCCTGATAATTTCCCATTGCCTCCAAATTGTGCCTGGCATACACTACAAACGTATCTGACTCTATTCCTATTGCTCATCACCCTTGCAAACCCTTATCCCTTCCGGGTTATCCGAATTTTACTCATTCTTCAATGCCTAGACTTCCTCATTCATTCATTCATGAAATATTTTATGAGCATGTACTACAAGCTAGGCACAGTGGCAGGCACTAGATATATAACAGCATATGAGACAGACACAGTTTCTACTTTGACAGAGCCTGTGTAACTTGGACTACAGACAGGAAAACAAATCATTGAGACCATGTGTTACCAAAGCTCTCCAAGAAGAGGGATACATCTGAAATAGTGCTTTCTAGCAGTTTTTACCACATAGCACACATAGATAACATATATTGGCTCCCTGGGATAAATTGATAAAAAAGCAACCTGCCAGGGAGCTCTGGCCACCCCAAAGGCAGAAGGCATCAATATCTTAGGTGCATGAGGAATCTCTTGGAGATCTCTGGTGTAGAACCTCAAGCTGTAACCCATGAAATTCCTATTGCTTTCACCCCATGTAGTCCGTGAAGACTGATGGGGCCTTCAAGGACTATACATGGGGTGAAAGCAACAGGAATTTCATGATGCAGTGGGCAGAGAGGATGCTGCTTTGAGTGAGTGCATGCTCCTTGTTATTATCTGGAATTTGGTAAAAGTCACTCTCGCCTCTTCAATAGTAGGCCCAGACTGGAGGCCGTCTCAGGCAACTGAATCCTTAAAGACTGTTTGTCTTTTCCAAATTCCTACATATGTAGACTCTTCAGCTCACAGTTCAGCTTCTCACTCACCCCCATGGTCTGACATCATGTGCTAATAGCACAAGAACTTTTTTGTCTCTTCATAACACCTAGTAATACTACACAAGAAGGGCCAGAAGCATTTAAGTGCCATGTTTTAAGACGAAGGAAATCTAAGAGTATTGGAACTTCACAGAGCTTTAAAACAAAAATGGCTTTGCTACCTAAGAAAAGTCCAGTGCTCAATCTGTCTTTAAAACTTGTAAAAGAGAAACTCCCAAAGTTTTAAGAGAGAGAATGAAGTCAACAGCTCAAGCAAACATATTTGTACAACCTTACTTCTGGAAACAGAATGCTGAGTCCCTGCAGCTCCAGGCCAATTGGTTTTGGAGTTTGTCTTCTCTGAGCAAAACCAAAGGCCAACCAAGATAGCCCACAACCCCAGGAGATGGGATACAGAGCGCTATTGTTTATACCATAAGCAAAAAGGAAGAGTTCACAAGCAAAGAGAGCCTGGGGGCCTCTTGCAGACAAAGACTCCTGCTGAAATGTAACAGAAGATTCCATATCCTTTCCTTCACTTGGACTCCCTGAGAAAGGTTAATTCTGTCACCACCATGAATCTTGATGGGCAATAAAATGTAGAACTGCATGAGAAATGATGCCACCCAGAGGAAGGCTGGGGAGCACACTTGAGCAATTTCAGCTTGTCTTTCTATATTTCTCCCTCAGTCAGTATCTAGGCAGGAGGGGCTTCCTAATTTTTCTCTCTGGCCTTGTCCCTCACCTACTCTTGGAGAGCCACTTTGCCACTTTCCTATGTTGATACCTGCTATTCAACATCCAAAACTGAATGTGGGGCATGAAGTGCCCTATAGTAAGGAATGTCGAAGATACAGCTAAGGTGAGAGAGTCATTTCTAAGAAGAGCAGTTGGCCATAGAGAAGAAAGTATATGTGGACATGTCTGTAATTTACATGTATGTACAAGTATATCTAATTTGAAGCTTCTTATAACTTCATGGGCTAGCAAACAGCCAGGTGCAAAAATAAATACCTGACTTCAAAAGAATTATTTTCTGATTTCTACTGCAAAAGTCACTCTAGAGAGACACATGCGTGGGTGAATTTTCAGCATACTCTCTCTTTTCTTTTTTCCCTTTGTTTTTGTTTGATTTATTTATTATAACCTCAAGGCAAAAATATGAATTGGGAAACTCGATGTTTAGCACTCCCAAGTGTCCCTCCACCACCACTAGAGCCCATTTTTAATTTGTGATACCCTTAGGAGTGTCTTCCAAGAAATGTTCTGATTCTATATTTCATCCTCTCAGAATCTCTCATTCTTTTTAGTGTTAAAGGAAATAGCTAGCTAACTTGTTGATATGGTTAGGCTTTGTGTCCCCACCCAAATCTCATCTTGAATTGTAATCCCCATAATTCTCATAATCCTCACATTTCAAGGGAGAGACCAGGTGGAGGTAATTGAATCATGGGTGGTTTCCCCATGCTGTTCTCGTGATTGTGAGTGAACTCTCACAAGATCTTATCGTTTTATAAGGGGCACTTCCCCCTTCGCTCAGCACTTCTCCTTCCTGATGCCTTGTGAAGAAGGTGCCTTGCCTCCCCTTCACCTTCTGACCTGATTGTCAGTTTCCTGAGGCCTCCCTAGCCATGCTGAATTGTGAGTCAATTAAATCTCTTTCCTTTATAAATTACCCAGTCTCAGGTAGTTCTTTTTAGTGTATGAAAACAGACTAATACACCTGCCAAAGTGAAAGAAAAATTGATCCTACCAAGAAGGAAGAGTTAGAAGAGCCAACAGTTAACTAGGAGCCTCCTTCCTTGGTTAACCGTGAAGACTGTCGCCTCCTCTGTGAATTATTTTATTATTTAATCCTAAAGATAAATGCTAATAAAGGAATTGAAATATCTAGCAGTATGGCCTCCATTGGCCAGTGAGGGAGGATGAGGTATCGAAATTGTTTTTCTGTTTTGTTGTTGTTTTTAACCTTCCCATGTGATTCCTAAGTGCAGCCAGGGTGAAGAACCACTGGGAGAGATGAGCTTAACATACTGGAGAACATACTGGACTAAAGATCACAATGAATTTATTATATCAACAACTTAAAACTCTTCTGCTGAGCACATCTACAGAGGTGCTATATACACCTCTGTTACACAAAAGTTATACATTTCCTAATTACTGCTATTGTTGTGGAAATACTGCTTCAGTCATCGTCTTCAAATATGTAAATACAAGGGAAATAAATTTATTCCAGACAGTTCCAGATTCAGAATGTGTTATTCCTCCCAGAACAATGACACCGAGGACATCATTTTTCCTTTGAGGCTGCTGAGCCATTTATGTGCCCTCTTTTTTTTTCTTTTTTGAGGTGGAATCTTGCTCTGTCACCCAGGCTACAGTGCGGTGGTGCAATCTCCGCTCACTGCAAGCTCCGCCTCCCGGGTTCAAGCAATTCTCTTGCCTCAGCCTCCCAAGTAGCTGGAACTACAGGTGCATGCCACCACGCCAGGCTAATTTTTTGTATTTTTAATAGTGACGGGGTTTCACTGTGTTAGCCAGGATAGTCTAAATCTCCTGACCTCGTGACCCGCCCACCTCAGCCTCCCACAGTGCTGGGATTACAGGCGTGAGCCACCATGCCTGGCCCCTTTTTTTGTTTATTATTTTAAGTTCTGGGATACATGTGCAGAACGTGCAGGTTTGTTACATAGGCATACATGTGCCATGATGGTTTGCTGCACCTATCAACCCACCATCTAGGTTTTACGCTGCACATGCATTAGGTATTTGTCCTAATGCTCTCCCTCCCTGTGCCCCTCACCCCTCGACATGCCCCAGTGTGTGATGTTCCCCTCTGTGTCCATGTGTTCTCATTGTTCGACTACCACTTATAAGTGAGAATATGCAGTATTTGGTTTTCTGTTCCTGAGTTTGCTGAGAACGATGGCTTCCAGCTTCATCCATGTCCCTGCAAAGGACATGAACTCATTCTTTTTTATGGCTGCATAGTATTCCATGGGTTGTATGTGCCACATTTTCTTTATCCAGTTATCATTGATGGGCATTTGGGTTGATTCCAAGTCTTTGCTTTGTAAATAGTGCTGCAATAAACATATGTGTGTATGTGTCGTTATAGTAGAATGACTTATAGTCCTTTGGGTATATACCCAGTAATGGGACTGCTGGGTCAAATGGTATTTCTGGTTGTAGATCCTTGGGGAATCACCACACTGTCTTCCACAATGGTTGAAGTAATTTGCACTACCACCAACAGTGTAAAAGTTCTCCTATTTCTCCACAGCCTTGCCAGCATCTGTTGTTTCCTGACTTTTTAATAATCGCCATTGTGACTGGCATGACATACTTTCTTGTATGACTCTCTACAATGTACTCTTTACTAAGCACTTTGCTACTGAAATGCCGCCTCTTGCCTTTTTAAACGTTAAATTATCTAAATATATTGCTATGGTGTCAATGTTTTTCTATCAATTTTCTCTCCTATCCCATACCCACCTTTGATTCATTTGAATTCATTTGAAAAGACTTGAGAAATGTCTTACTACTGACACTGCTGCATGTAGCTCTTGCTTATTTACCCATCTGGGGAAACAGGATGTATTTCCTTTTTTAGAAAAGCCAATTTACAGATTACACTAAAATACTCCTCCTTTTGCATCACTCAGCTTTTTAACTTGGTAAGTTTTAAGAAATTTCAACAGCAAAGTTGTTATTCAAGGGGCATGATGGACTACAAGTGCCTTGAGTTACGTATACCTGCCCTAGATGTAAACTTCATTGTTTTTTGTTGGATGATATTTTAAAAGGATATAAAATAAATTGGTCTAAAGACAGAAGGAAGGGAGGGAGGGAGGGAGGGAGGGAGGGAGGGAGGAAGGAAGGAAGGAAGGAAGGAAGGAAGGAAGGAAGGAAGGAAAGGAAGGAAGGAAGGAAGGAAGGGAACTAGAATGGGAAGTTCCTGTTGGAGAGAGAAGATGGAAAGCTTATTGACAGTGGAATAATGCTTTCAACATGGAGAGGAAATTTTCAATCCTATACCCAACCAAATTATCAGTTAAGGTCTCCAATTATTTCCCATTTATCCCTTCTCAGTAAGGTACTGTAGAATGTATTCTATCAAGGAGAAGTGATAATCCAAGTAAGAAAAAGACATGGGATACAGAAAACAGGAGATCGAACACATGACGAAGGTAAAGGGAAGTCTCAGGATGAGACCCTGCACCAGGGAAAGGAGGGCAAATGATCTGGTTCTAGGAGAGATTTTTTTCTAGATGAAATTGTTAGAATTCTTGTTATCTGGAAGTCGAGAGAGATTTAAGCAATTAGTTGCAGAGCCTGCGGTAGAATTAGCAGTAAGTGCATAGAAAACCAAGCAAATGAAAGAAAGACAATTATTAGTTCCAGTGGTTTAAAAGTGCAGAAGAAAATGAATCATTGTTTTCCCACTACTTTTCAGCTCTGAATAGCAGTTATTATAATGTAAAGACTTATTGATCCAACTATGCATTTATATTGAGAGGATGAGAAGTGTCCCTGTGTACACTGAAAAGTTGATAAAATTAAGAAGCAGGGATACAAGCATGTTATTTAGATACAAGAGGGTAAATACCAAAATAATCAACTAAGAGTTAAAAGTGGTTGCCTCTGAGGCAGAGGAAATGGGGAGGATGAAGGCAGTGGATAGCTGTTTTTCAGCGACTTTGTGTAACAGCTGCCTTTAAACCTGTGCTTTTCAAACCGTGACTTACAATCTCTCTGGAGTGATGCTGTCCAACATGGACATAAAAATAAAAATCCAGGTCCTCAGTCATACTAACCACATTTTATTTTTTAAAAGATCTTTTAAATTTTTGTTATTTTATTTTTATTTATTTATTTTTTTAGAGCTGGGGTCCCACTATGCTGACCAGGCTCGTCTCAAACTCTTGGCCTCAAGCGATCCTCCCATCTTGGACTTCCAAAGTGCTGGGATTGCAAGTGCGAGCCACCGGGCATGGCCAATAATAACCACATTTTAAATGATCCACGGCCACATGCACTACAGTGGATAGTGCCGATACTGAATCTTTTCAACTTCACAGAAAGTTCTACTGAGCAGCACTATTTTACAGGGTAATTAAATCAATTTAGTGAGTCACAGCCAACATTTAAGTAAATGAAATAGAATAGAAAACCAGTGTGCACCTCATTAGTATTGTTTTTTCACAAAATATTTTCATAAAATGTGTGTACAGCATTGTGGATCACAATAAAAAGAAGTTTGGAAGCACTCCTTTACATTATGTGTGCAAAACCCTGATTAAAATTTTAAAAAACATAAGGGTCAGGCACTGTGGCTCACATCTGTAATTCCAGCGCTTTGGGTGGCTGAGGTGGGAGGATTGCTTGATGCCAGGAGTTCAAGACCAGCCTGGGCAACATAGCGAGACCCCATCTCTAAAAAAAAAAAAAAAAAAATTGATTAGCTGGGCATGCTGGTGCGTGCCTGTAGTCCCAGCTACTTCAGCGGCTAAAGTGAGAGGATTGCTTGAGCCCAGGAGAGTTCAAGGCTGCAGTGAGCTATGATGGAGCCACTGTACTCCAGCCTGGGTGACAGAGTGAGACCCTATCTCAAGACAAAAATACATAAATAATTAAAAAATAAGAGTCACAGACTCCTTATACCTAGTAGAATCCTCAACTTCTTGTGATCCATAGTCTCACAGCCCTATAGGAAACTCAGAACCTAGGGCATCATTTAAGAAAATAGAGCTTAGAACAGTAAGATCACAATACTAAAGCTAGACATGATGGACCATAAGGACTATCGTGTTCCCTATTTCTTCTGTCATTTGTGTTTCCCTTTTTGCAAAAGGCATCATTTTTGAAGTGTGTGTGTGTGTGTGTGTGTTTTTAATGGGAAGAAGAAACTGAGGCTAAGGCTAAGGTTATGAGATTGGCCCATGGTTACAAAGCTGGTGTCAATAAACCCAGGTCTCCTGACCTCTAGATCTAGAACTTTTTTCACAAAATCTTCAGGGGAAGTCAGTTCTTGAAGGCCCTGAGTATGCTAGTCAATACTTTAAACAACCTGACTGATGAATAGTGTCTAGATACAATAATAATTATGATAACAATAGCTAGCATAAGCTATTTTTCTAAACACCTTACATTTTAACTCTCACAACAATCCTATTAGGCAGATCCTATCAACCCAATTTTTCCAGATGAAGAAATGCAGCTCCAAAATGTTAATCAATTTGCCAAAAACTACAGTGGCAAAGCCAGGAAATAGAGCTCTTAATGCCATTTTATACACACCCTCATATAACTCAAATTAATTTCTCTCTAAAATATTAATTAGCCTAAAAGTAGCAGTTATAATTTGGTAGCACCTACTGACAATCCATGTTTTGTCCCAAAGTATCAGTGTTACAAAGGGGTTTTACTCTATTGACTGGATCAAAGTAACAGTTTGGGATTCAAATACTCTGAACTAAAGGATGGGACTATACAAGCCTGTTTAACTGCTTAATGCAATTCCACAAACTTGGAGATGAGTACTTTAAAAATATGTGTTTAAAACGTTGGCTAATAATCTTCAGACTTGGAGATTTTCTCTCAATGCATAATGAAGTACAAATTGGCTTGATAACATGGGTGAATTTATTTCTTAAGATTTGAGTGCAAACTTAAAAACAAGAACAAAGCTTTTCATCAAGAATAAACACAAAATCTCAACAATTCTGCAATCGTGCATTTTAACAGAAAGTACAAATATGAATACATTATAATTTGTAACTGCATTTAAAAATTAAAATATTTCTCTCCAAATCCAAAACACCACACAATCTTTATCTGTTCTCATCTTGTTACCTTAGAAACATTTGTCATATGCTATCAGGAAAATATAGGCAAGAATCACTAATCAGTTATTCATGATCAAAGAAACATGAATCTCCTTAACTGTGACTTTTTGAATCATTTATCTATATTTCTGAAATATCACACAATTATACCCTCCACTCTAGAGAAAAAAAGAATAAATACAAATATCAAGGAGGCAGGAACATTCACGGAATTAAAGCAAAAGTCACAAGTGTTTGACTTAGAAATGTCCATATTGTAGTAAATTTTTAAAGTACAACTTTATTTGATGGCTGATATATATGTAATAATTGTGAGCAATTTAAACAGTATAAAAATGTGAGATCAAAATCTTTAGTCTTAAATACTTGAAAAGTCACTATGAATATGGAAAGATTTGCTTACATAAACATGTATATTTTTGGATGGAAAATCAAGGGGTAGTGGCATCTCCCTGGTCCCTTAACAATGTTTGGATTTTTGCAAAGAATTAGCAGCACCCAACCTTAAGTGTTAATGATGTGTTTCTACAGGACCTATGTAACAGATCAGTTGGCAGTGTTCCAGCTTTTGGGAGTCGGGGGCGGAGCGAGGGTGCAAATATCTGAGATAAGACAGTGCATGCACTCACACATTTAAAATCACCATTCTAAATGGGAAAAAAAAATCACATATTGGAAAAGTCTAAGAAACTCATTCTTAATGGGTAAACAGCAGGGCAGGAATAAAAGCTGAATAGTAGTCTACTTGATGATAATGGTTTTTCACTCTTCAAAGGCAAGTTGGGAAGAATGAGAATACTCACATACACATAACTCCAGGGAAAACTTGCCTAAAATTTTACCTTGCAAAACACTGAACAGAAATCTTTACAAAAACCTTCATTCTTGTTTATAATACTTGATTTTTCCCTTATTAC
The DNA here is from genome assembly GCF_024542745.1 of Macaca thibetana thibetana. NCBI lineage: Eukaryota > Metazoa > Chordata > Mammalia > Primates > Cercopithecidae > Macaca > Macaca thibetana. The sequence continues at coordinate 105,258,680 of NC_065598.1, forward strand.
CACCATATGCATAACATTTAAGTATTTTCTTTATAAATATTTTAGAGCAAAAAGAATTTATTTTGTTGCAATGGTGGCCCACATCTGTACAAAACAACATAAGCAACTCACACACACACACATATATATATGTATATATGCATATATATATAAAATGATTAAGAAAAAGTGCAAAGAGTAACAGTATTAAGATTTTTTGTGTTTTACAGTAACTATGGTTCAAGTGTGAATATTTATCAGGGATATATAATCCCAGGTTTTAATTAAAGATTCAAAAAGAAACCACACTCCCAAGTTACTGCACAAACATCAGTCCCTTATCAAGTAACTCTGCCCTTCTCCCAAATCTAGTATTTCCAGTTTCTAAGCTCTTCCCAAACAGGAAAAAATGGTAACAGTGTTTTCTTCCCTTTAACTTCCCAAAACTCATCCAAGTTAATCACCTGTAAGTTCAAGCAAGATATTGGGGAAGTCATTCATTATAACCCGCTTTGCTAAAATTAAAGCAAAATGAAAGGCTTCCTGAAATGCAAACTACTGATCAAGAATCAAATCAGCAACAGCAAACAGACCTTAAATTACAAATGTAATTTACTACATGTACATTTTAAAAGCAATCCCTGTTATCAAAGATAAATTCAGAGTTTAAATCTCTTTCCCAGGTTCAGTGCTGTGCAAGGGTTCTAATTCCAAATACTTACGATTTTATCATCTTTTCTAAGAGAAAATGTTTGCCTGTTAACTTTTTACCTTCCTGTCATTTTGCTCTTGGTCTCAGCTTTTCAGTTTGAATAAACACAGAAAGGCAATTTTCAGCATTTCAAACAATGTACTTTCCTCTTAAGTCATTCAAATAATTACAGTTATTTTTAGATCTCAAAGTTTCAAAAAAGCAGCTCAATTTCCCTTTAAATATATTACTAGATATTTTTTGGTGTTGTATATGTTGTTTTATTCTTACTTTAGGCACTGTAATTATTCACAACATTACAATGACTCTATATCTAACCTATGCAACAATTATAATCTTAATACCTTCTAAGGTATTATTTGATTTTGTGTATTATATTACTATTGAATTTTTCCTTTAAGATAAATGGTTGGAAGAGAATTTTAAAGCCCTGTAGCACTTTTGCTTTGAGTAGTGTTAATACATATTTTCTGTCATGCTTAATATTTAAACTTCTTCTGAAATAGGAAGACAAGAGGCATTGGAAGCTGCGAATTTCCTCAAACTACATTCTACTCCAACTCCGATTTATTTTGCTCAACATTAAATATTTTTCTTTACAAAAACAAGTATATCTTAGGCTAATTTTTAAAAACAGAATTTCTGCTCTATAATAACACAGCTAAAGGGAAATAACTTTTCAATTTCAGCTGCACTAGAACTATGCAAAACTAAGTTAAAGTAAACTGGACAACAATTTTAATAACTTTTGGTTTTGTTTTCTTTTTACTGTATCTTTAGAATGATATACCTTACATTCTAACAGCTCAACAAAGGCTTAATATTCTAGAAGTGAAAAACCACCAGGCTACCTCCTGCACAACTGTCAATAAGAGAGCATTTTATTTGCCCCCATACATTCGTTCAATGTCTTTGAGGTAATGGTTCTTCAGCTCCTTCCTTTTCAGTTTGAAAGCATCAGTTACCAAACCAGTTTCAGGGGTCCATGGCTCTGGGCTTAATCGAACCTTGATTGGAATTTCAAATCGCTCCAATTTCACTGAAATTAGAAGGGAAAAGATGGGAGAAAAGGAGACGGGGGGAAAGAGAGGAGAAAGGAGTGGGGACAGGGAAAGAAGGGGAAGGAGAAACAATTAATAAGATATGAGTTTTTCAGGATTTACCTAGATGATTCAGGTGCTGAATCACCAATCACCACAAACTTATTTAATGGTATACTAGATAGTTTACTAATGCTACTTCTACCTTACAATTTCATTTCATATTTCTCAAAGTATACATAAGTTGTTTCAGTTGGATAGTTTTAGTCTATGTGGTTTTTAATATACATGCATATACACATTATACACACACACACACACACACACACAAACACACACATCTTCCTCTTCAGAGACTTTATATTTGCCTGAGATGGTCTTTCTCAATACAGTTGTGTGTCACTTCCATACTTTATCTGTATGTCTGCTCAAATGCTACCTCCCCAGAGAGGACTTCCCTGATCACTCATAACAAAAGAGAAGTACCTTTGTCTCTCTATATCTTCTTAACACTATGCTTTGTTCAAAGTAGTTATCACCACCCAACATATTATATATTTGTCTCGCCATGGAGGTCAAATGTAAGCTCCATAAAAGCAAGGTCTTTGATTTTTTCACTGCCATCCATAGGGTTGAGAGCCCTCCATAAATACATACAAGTTTATTAATTCATTCTACAGAAAATTCTCTAGACAAATATTCTTTATAAATTTTAGTATATATTCAAATACAGATAAAAAAGGGGATTGTGAATTTCATATATTTAAATGGTATAAAACTGATGCAATGAATATTGTATTTGAGTTAGACAACCTAATACATATTGGAAAAAATATAAGGAAGGACATAAAGATAATTAATGTAGTATTAATACTTTCAAATTCCATAAATTATATGCCATCAAGTTATTTATTATGACTACAAGGGTAATTCTTTAAATTATGGAGGCCTATTAACAGTAATGTTAATCAATAGATGAGCCTTGTTTTATGTGATTATTTAAAACAGCAATTGCCAAGAAGCAAACATTGGCACATTTTTAAAAACTACTAAAAAATAGCCTAGATGACTTTAGAAATGATTTGGTTTCAGTGGCAAGCACAAAGAACTCACATTCACCGAAGTTCTTTTCTAGTACTAGTCTGTTTTATGAAAGGTTGGTTGAACTAGTGAGTTTCTCACTAAAATGACAGAAAAATATAAAGTTGAGTATGAAAATATCTTTTAAATCTAACTTAGAACCAACTTCCTACAAATAATGCCTGAATACGTCATAAAGGAACATAAAACTTGCTTGAATTAACCAAGTCTACTCTGTTAATAAAGTACAGCTCAATTACACAGAGGTTCATAAAATAAGCCTATCTGCTCCCAAGGTCACATTTAGAACTCAAGTAAACAGTTAAATTCTCAGGTATAGATTTGGCCCCCCAATGTTTTATTTCATTTTACTTTTCTTACATACCTAGGTACTAGTCCAGAAACACTGACAAGATTGGGACAAGGCAAGCACATTATTTCAGTTGCACACAAGCAAATGAAAGCAGGCTGAAAACAATCTTTCTATGTAAATTCCTGCTTTAAAGCCAAAGAAATAAAGACAGCTATAGAGGTTTCATCTTGAAAATTCCTAAACATTATCTAATACCCCAAGCCATAGGAAGCAATGGGCTATCACAGTTTCCCGTAAATAGAATAAATTGCCAACAAGTGAGAAAGGTTAGGGGAAGGAAAAACAAACAAAACCAACAAAAATGTGGCATTTTTATCTGAATTAACTACAACATTATGAAACGTGACCTGCAGGTGGCAGCAAATATCGATTTTCATAGCCATTGGAAGTCGCTCAAATCACCCAAAAACAAGTATTTTGCATTCTTATGATACTATGTATACTTCACACAATTATACTTAAAATATGAAGAGGCCTGCTATGAAAGATGTATAACTTCCGACAAATTTGCTGAATATAATCAAAACTATTTTACACTTTTTTGCATAAGTCTCCGAAATTATAATTTGCAAAATGTTGGCAAGATAAATCCTTTGTGGCACAAAAGGCTTATGATTTATACATTTAGCTCATGATTACCACTCATTATCCAAATCATGAGTTACATGCCTCACTCCAAGCACAGGAAAGTTATGAGGACCTAGTGGGTCCTAGGATTTTATTCTGCCTTCTAACAAAGTGGGATACAGCTTGACTTCCCCCATTGTTGCTTTTACACAATTAAATATGCAATGGAAAATTATTCAAGTCACATTCTAATCCATTAATATATTCAGAGGATGGCTAAGAATAACGACAGTGCACCTCTGATGGTTAGCCTTTTGGTTGAAATACTATATATTTCTTGAAATACTATATTTAAAGAAAATACTATATTTGAAATGCTATACTTAAATACTTAAAGAAAATACTATATATTTTTGGGAATACTATATTGAAGGCAAATCAGGCTTTGTATCAAAAAAGGTTCTGGGAGCTTGGTGTCATTAATATGAAAGTGTGTTATGTCAATTAAATATTATAACAAAACTATCTTGAAGAAGGAAATATTATGTTACACTGTTTTTATAGGTATAAAATAAATAAGCTTTTTCAATTTTATGTTAATAGGCAATTGTCATTTAAAACTTTACAGTATCTAGAATTCAGAAAATTATTCTTGGGGAGAAATTAGTTTTCGGATAGAAAAACTATTACTACAAACTATATTTTTAATCCCAAATGGAACCTAAGTAGTTAATATTTTTAATAAATAAAAATAATAGGAGTCCAGAGTTAGGGAAATAGGTATATTCACGTATCTCTGATCGGAATATAAACCGGTTCAGTTTTCCTGGGGAGAGGCAGCAATTTGGCAATGAGGAAAAAAGTCTTTAAAATATATATTCTCTTTGACTCAGAAATTCTGTTTCTAGGAATTCACACTAAGAAAATAATCACATAAGAAAATAACTGAGTATACAAGATTCATGTTATATTTGTTTACAGTGATGGGGAAGAAGGTGAAACTCACCTAAAAATATAACAGGGACTTTAAATGGCTATTTATGTACTGGGACTATTTAGTATTTAAAATGATACTGTAATTTTCTATTTACTGACATAGAAAAACTTTGATTATGTTGACAGGTTAAGTATATATACCAAAATGTAATCTCACCACCCAAAGATAAGCTACTCTCAAGTGATTTTGACTTCCTTCTTTATAATATTCTGTTGTCCAATATTTTATAATGAGTATAGATAACCTATAATCAGAAAAAAATGATATTTTTATTTGTAAGAGAAAAACAATGGGTTAAAACTAGGTTAAGAGCTTCCAACAGAACATGAAGAGTATACAGTTTTTCTCTGTTCTGCCTAAAAAAGAATTTAAATTGTTTAGAATAATTTAAAAATGAAAAAGGTATTAACCACCAGGCAAAAAGTGAAACAAGAGAAAAAGGGCACTGAATGAGAAAGTGCAACAAAATCTTAGAAGACAAAAAGCAAAGGAATTTTTGGTAATTAAGTTAAGGCTGAGGGATCCAAAGCAACTACCAACAAAAGAGGTTGCCAACAAGCAGCAAACTGCCCTCACAGTAGAGCCTGGGCAAGTGCCCTCTAAGCCTGTGTTTCTGAAGATAGAGATGAGGGGTAAAGCTGGAAACAGCAGCACCGGGCTCCAGCCTGTTTAGAGAATAGTTCTCCCTCACCCTGTGCTGCTCTTCCCAAAGCCATTTGTAGGCAGGTCTACTTTTTGGAAAAACTGAAGCAGAGACTCGGGACTCAAGGACATTAGGTACAACAGAAGGAGGGAGTAAAGCTGAAAAGAGAAGGATTCAGTGAGGGTGAGAATCACTGCTCTTCCATCCCCCCAGTAACTCCTTTACCTCTTTTGGGTACCAGAATTCTGGCAGTCAGGCTAATATCACCGGGCAAGAGACTGGAGAAATCTCCTTTGGAGAAATAGAATGACTTAAGAGAAAAAGACACTAACATTGGAATGCCTTTTCAGTGAAGCCCAGTAAGCTTTCCAAACAGTTTTTTAGTACCTGGTTCTTAAATACGGACATACAAGGATCAGCAGACACTTGCAACTCAATGACCAAAGCAAGCGTAAAGTGCAACTTGGAGGTAAAAGAGACAATAACAGGAGAGGAAAACTGCATTAAAAGATTCCTTTTAGTATCCTCAGAGGAATAAGAGACAATGCATTGACTGCATCCATGAAAGAGCAACAGGGTGCTATTAAAAGGAACACTGAGGCCGGGCGCGGTGGCTCACGCCTGTAATCCCAGCACTTTGGGAGGCCGAGGCGGGCGGATCACAAGGTCAGGAGATCGAGACCACGGTGAAACCCCGTCTCTACTAAAAATACAAAAAAAAAATTAGCCGGGCGCGGTTGTGGGCGCCTGTAGTCCCAGCTACTTGGGAGGCTGAGGCAGGAGAATGGCGTGAACCCGGGAGGCGGAGCGTGCAGTGAGCCGAGATCGCGCCACTGCACTCCAGCCTGGGCGACAGAGCGAGACTCCGTCTCAAAAAAAAAAAATAAAATAAAATAAAAAAATAAAAGGAACACTGAGAGGACAGGAACAAGCTCTTGAAAATTAAAATTCTGATATTGGAAATTGGAAATTCAGTAGACAGAAGAGATGATAAAGTTGAGAGACTCTGCCAGAATATAAAACAAGAAGAGAAATAAACAATTTTAAAAAGGATAATAAAATTAGAGGATGAAAGCTGGAAGTCCAACAGCCATATAAAAGTAGTCCCAGAAACAGACATACAGGGTGGGGGGAATTATGGGGAAAAAAGCAAATGAACAAACAAAAGATAAATTAACAATTCCCAGAACTGAAGGGCAGAGATCTCCATACTGAAAGGGCCCACCCCAAGTATGCGCAATGATAAATGATCAAAGACCCACACCAAGATACATCATTATGAACTATCAAAACACCAGAAATTAACATAATGACTCTGAAAGCTACGAGAGATAAAATAGATCATACACAAAGGAATGGGAATCAAGATGCAACACTGGAGTTGGAAGACAACAAAGCCAAGTCTGCAAAGTGTTCGGGAAAAATGATTTAGAATTTATCATTCTAAGCTATGCCAAGACACATCTCAAGGGTGAGGACAGAATAAAAACATATTCAGACATGCAAGCACAGTCTCAAGAATTTACCTCCCATGCACCTTTCTCAGGAAGCTGCTGAAGGATGTGCTCTACCCAAACTGGCAAGTAAACCAGGAAAAAGACAGATATGAGATCCAGGAAACAGGATCCAACATAGGAGAGAAGCAAAGGAAATTCCCAGGATGATAGTAAAGGGAAGCCTTGGGGAGCAAATAGTCTAAATTTCAGTACAAGGATAAAGGGCTCTAAGAAGTATGTCTCTGAAAACAAAAATACAGACACACTATCCTTTCCTGTATTAGGGAGAATTTTTACAATTTTATCAGAGTTTAGAGGAAGAGTTAAGAATAGGTATACAAAAAACTAATGAAGAGAGGAAATTTTAAGATCCAGGGAAACACAAAAAATTGTCCAAGAAAGGAAATATAATCATAAAACACTATGTAATTCAGCTGTGAATATTTTCATAGTCATAACGGAAACTTGGGGATAAAATGCGAATTGTACTATATATTGGAAAAGAAAAAGTGTGGTGGGGAAGGGGAGGAGAATGGTAATAAGAAAGGTAAATCATCTTCTATGGTTAGTGGTCCATAAAAGTCTACAACATCATAAATGAGAAATTCAAGAAGGAGCAATATAACCATTTTCTTTAGAAAAATGGAGACGAATGCCAGAAACTTTAAAAAAAACAACTAAAGTTGAAGACAGATGAGACTTGGGGAAAAGAGGGATACAATATGGGCTGCTTTTTGTTGCAAGTCCATAATACTGATATTTTTAAAACGATATATACTTGTTATATTGACAACATTGAAACTTAAAAAAAAAATGGAATCCCTTGTTGGGAAAAAGGGGGAAAAAAGCCTACTATTGAACTTGAGCATTAATTTTTAATCTCTTTAATTTTCCAATCAATGTTCCAATAAGCTTTGTCAGTCCTTTCTGCTAATGTTAAACTGCTGATTACTCTCTTTCCTGAAACTCTCTTAGCAGTGCTCTGCATGGGCATTGCTCTCCTGGCATCTTGCCAATCATGCTTCCCACACACATCTCTTTCTTCATCCATTCCTTATATGCTGGTGTTATCCAGAGACCCATCTGCAGCCTCCTGTTCTCCCTTTACAATCTCGCCCAAGGTTGGCTCATCTTCTTTCATGGTTTCAATTATCCCTGAGTCTATAGTATAGTCCAGGCCTCTCCCAATAAAATTTGGACTATACACAACCGCCTGCTGGGCATTTTAACTTTGATTATCCAAAAGATGTTTCAAACTATGTGTGTCCCATACTGACCTCATCATCTTCTTGTATATGCTGGCTCTTCCTCTTGTATTTTCTAGCTCAACCAGTAGTAGTATTTACCTTGTCGCTTCAGCTACAAATCTGGGGGCTATCCTAGACTCCTCTTTTCCTTTATCTACATTATCCAATTAATAATTAAAGTGTGCCAATTTTGCTTCATAAACGTTTCCTGATTCCCTGCTTCCGGCCTTCATTACTCACCACCCCCCAGTCTAGGTATCTCCTACAGTCCTCTTCAACTGGCCTTCTGCCTCAGTCCAGTCCCCCTCAAATTCATCTTCAGCACGGCCTCCAGAGTGACTGCATCTCTCCAAAATGCAAACCTGACCACACCACTAACCTAGTCAAACCTGCCAATGGCTCCTCACTGCCTACAGGATTACATCCAAATTTCTGAACACAGCATAGAAGGTACTACACAACTTGGCCTCTGCCAACCTCTACAGCCTTACCTCATACTTTGTACTGTACCAGTAACACCAGACACCTTGAAGTTCCCTGCACACATCATCCTTTTCATACCTATTTGCCTTTACTCATGTTGCTTCTTGGCCTAGAATGCCCAACCTAGTTAACTTCTAATTAACCCTTAAGAATAAGCTTAAGTGACATCTCTTTCATGTCCTCCCAAGTAGGTTAGGCACCCCCATCTGTGGTACCATGATTCTCCGTTCATCTCTCTATTGCTGTTAAGATTGTTGTCTCTCTCATGTGCCGCTCTCACCTGATAATGAACTACATGAGAGCAAGAAATGAGTCTTACTACTTTCTGTATTCCTAGTGTGTAACACAATTCCTGGCATATACTATATAAGCAGATTTTCTCCAATTGGTTATTAACGTACCATCTGAGACAGTCCATTTACAGAGCCAAAGTATACACACAAAGCATAATCATGGTTATAACACTATTTACTAAACTTAGAGTTATTAATTTCTGCTTTGCAGACACAAAGTAGATTTATATAACAGATCTACCCAAAGATGGACCATTCCAAACACAGGCTAGATGACCACTTTGGGAAAGATGTTGAAACATGCAATAAAGAACTAGATAGGTTATTTTACCATACGACACTGAAGGATCCTTCCAACATGGAAATCCATTATACATATTTAAGAAACAGGTTTCTTAAAATCCTGTATTTTATTATTAAAGCGAACATCTTGAAGAGCCTAATGCAAAAGACATCATTAGATGACTTTTAGGGACTACACCAGTCTAGCAATTTCTTACTTACTGGCATTTGCAGCTTCTCGAATTTCTTTCAGTATTTCAGCTTCCATAGCAGGATTATTGCAGATATCAACCCAAGTTCCTTCTACCCCTTTCTGTTGTGCCAAGAGTGTCAACCTTTTCTGATTAGGAACCACAAAACTGATCACATAGGACTGGTCACTAAAAAAATAGAAAATAAAATAGAAATGAAAGCATTGAGAAAAGTTATTCATAAATTAGTCAATGAAACAGTACAGTACAGATAAAGTTTCATTAGGAAACAATAAAACCCATAGTACCAGGATAAAGACAGACATACAGACCAATGGAATAGAGAAAATAGAAGTAAACCCTTGTATCTATGGAGAAATGATCTTCGACAAGGGTGTTAAGACCACTCAATGAGGAAAGGACAGTCTCGTCAACAAATGGTACTGGGAAAACTGGATATCCACATGCAATGAATGAAGGTGAACCTTTACCTTACAACATATACAAAAATTAGCTCAAAATGGATCAAAAATCTAAACATTGAAGAGCTATTAAGTTGGTGAAAAAGTAATTGACATTAATGGCAAAAACTGAAATTATTTTGCACCAATCTAATAAAACTATAAAACTGCTAGGAAAAAAAAAACACAAGAAACACTTTATGAGAATAGATTTGGCAATATTTCTTGGATGTGACACCAAAAGCAAAGGCAACAAAAGCAAAAACAGATAACTGGGACTGCATCAAAATTAAAAACTTGTGTGTATCAAAAGACTCAATCAGCAGAGTAAAAAGACAATCTATGGAATAGAAAAAAAAATTTGCAAATCATATATCTGATAAGGGGTTAATAAACAGAATATATAATTTCCATAATTCAATAACAAAAAACCAAACAGCTCAATTAAATAATGAACAAAGAACTTGAATAGACATTTCTCCAGAGATAATATATGAATGGCCAACAATCACAGGAAAAGGTGCTCAGTGGCACTAATCATTAGGAAAATGCAAATCAAAACCAAAACAAAATATCCCCTCACATCCATGAGAATGACTACTATATAAAACAAACAAGTGCTAATGAAGAAGTGGAGGAACTAGAATGTTTGTGTACTGTTGCAGGAATGTAAAAATGGTGCTGTTGCTATGGAAAACAGTATTGCTCTTCCTTAAAAAATTAAAAATAGAACGGTCATATGATCCAGCAATTCCACATCTAGGTATCTATCCACATAATTGAAAGCAGGATCTCAAAGAGATATTTGCATACCCATTTTCCTAGAAGCATTATTCACAACAGCCAAGAGGGGGTAGCAACCAAAATGTGCACTGACAATGAATATATAAACAAAATACATTAATGGATACAATGGAATATTGTTAAGCCTTTAAAATGAAGGAAATTCTGACATGTACTATAACATGGATAATCCTTGAGGACATTATACTAAGGGAATTAAGCCAATCACAAAAAGACAAAAACTGTATCATTCTACTTATGTGAGATTTCTAGAGAAGTCATATTCATAGAAACAGAAAGTAGAATGGTGGTTCCCAGGGGAAGGAGGGAGGAGGAATGGGAGTTGTTGTTTAATGGGTATAGAGTTTCCATTTTACAAGAAAAAAAGGTCTGGAGATTGGCTGCATGCCAATGTAAATATACACAACACTACTGAACTGTACATTTAGAAACTGTTAAGATGGTAAATCTTATGCTATATGCTTTTTACCACAATTACAATTTTTAAAAAAGAATAAAATCCATAAAAATAAGACATATCAACATATAAAGAAAATGGCTCAGTCTCAGGCTTTTGATTTAGAAAAACTTGGGTTCAAAATCCATCTCAACATGTAGTAGTTGTGTTACTTTTTTTGGGAAAATTACTTATGCTAAGTCTCAGTTGTCACGGATGTTAAACGAAATAACTTGTCGCATAGCTAAGTATTTAGCAAGATGCAGGTGTCCAAAAACATAGTTAACATGTCTGAGTTATCTCAAATGATCTTCGAGCTGTTGATTCAATAACTTTCATAAATGTACAATTCCCCAGATCTGATGAAAATTCTAAGAGGAGTCTATGTTACCCTTATGATAATACGTAATCACATTATTTTCTAAATATCTTTTGACTTATGAAACAAAAAATACAACTTTGGAAAGTTACCTTTTGGCAAAAGCACAGATGTTGTCAATAAGTGGACAATTCTTCAGTGCAGCTTCTACTTTCCCAAGAGATACATATTCTCCTGCTTGTAACTTCACTAGATCTTTCTTACGATCTGTAAGTCATAAAGAATGTTAAGTCAGCCATAGTTTGTTTTACTAAGGTATATGCAATTCTGACTGTCTTCTTTGAATATCATTGCCTTAATTGTTATTTACAAAACTACTTCTTCTAAAATTATTACTAGGTTGGTGCAAAAGTAATTGTGGTTTTTGCCATTACTTTTAAAATGGCAAAAACTGCATATATATAATGCTTGCCCATACACACCAGTTAAAAAGAAAATGCCTAGTTAAATAAGTATTGGCTAAAAGTTACACCTTATACCCAAAGCTTTAGCATCTTATTATAATCTTAAATATTATAATCAATTTAATAGAAGGAACTAGGACTTTGGAACATTCGATTTTAATGGTAACTCTGCCTGATACTAGCTAAGTGATCCTGGGCATGTCAGTTAACCTCCTAATCCTCAAGTTTTATCAGAATAATGATGCCTACCTCATACAGATATATCCCACAATGTCTGGCATATAGAACACATTTAACACATGTTAATTCTCCTTTTCCACTTTTGACATTATCTTGTTAAAATGACAGTTCTTTAAGAAAGTGCTAGTACAGGATGGCACAGCTTGAATAATCATCACATGGCCTTGGAACCTTCGTATGAGTGCTGATTTGCCTACCCATAGCCTGGGAACCCAGTCTACAGAAATAACCTTTGATTCCAGTGCAATTAAGGAACAAGGGGAAAATAAGCTTATTGTTTCTCAACTGAACCACGGTTCCTAGGAATTTCCCCAGCAGATCAAATTTCTAGATGAAGAACCAATTTTCCCAGGAAATCTCTAACTATATTCAGGTCAGATATCGTGAGGTCCAGCAATGGATTGAAATCAGTCACTGGATATAGGTGAGGAAACTCTATGTCTTAAAAAAGACCTGACTGGGATCCTGCTGAGTGGTCCTCATCAGCAAGTTTTAACTTCTGCCTCATCCAAGTGAACAGCACATTCAGCCCATTTTGGAGTCATTTTTTGAACATAAAGGTCCACTTCAGTAGACTCAATAAGGACAATGCCAAAGTAACTGACATTCTCAGAACCGACTAGTGCTAAGGATTGATACTAATTTTCTAAGGTTCAGGCCTAGTTAGACCCATATAAATAGCCAACAGTAAAAAAAAAAAAAATGAGCCCATGCTGCCCCATGGGTGGAGAGGTAAAGAGTGAGGAAGGCCTAGCATAGAGTATGTTACAGGAAATAGTTATATAAAATCACATGTGGTTGACCAAGAAAGACCTCCTCTGAGCTCTTTTTGTTTTCTCATTACCAATTCTCTATTTCCCTGTCCATTCTCTCTACACTCAATGTTGCTGTGGCTAGTGCTGCTAGTACTTACACTAAGGTTCAGGCTCTGTTTAGAATTTTTACATCTATCAACTCATTTAATCTTAACAACAGCCCTATAAGGTTGGTATTGTCCCTGTTTTGCTGATGGAGAAGCTCATACATAAGTTAAATAACTTGTCCAGAGTTTGAACTAATGGAACCACCAACTTTATTAATGACTGATCAATACTACCTTTCATATATATTGAAGTTATAAAACTAAAGAAAACCATAAAAAGAAAACATTCTGACCTATAATCTGTAAACATCCATCGGGATGGAATTCTCCAATATCACCAGTGCAAAACCACCTTTGTCCATTTTCATCCACAGAATAATCCTCTGCTGTTTTCTCTTCATTTTTAAAATATCCCATGGAGATGTTCTGTCCACCAATTACGATTTCACCTCTGGGGTTTGGCTTGTCATTAATTGTATAACCGCCTGGAAATCATAAAAGTAAATTAGTTATTATTCTACAACAAATTTCATTAATTCTTAAAGCTTGTATGTTAGTATTTTTCTGCTGATCAAATTTTATACCACTTTATGAGAGAACATTAGTTTATATTTACTAAGATTTACATGAGGATACTGGGTGACTGTGATTTTAAAAACACCAAGAAAGGCTCAATGATAATCACTACCAACAATCACCCATCTCAAACCTTCCCATACCATAACATTTCACACTTAGAACACCATTAGAGCTTAGTGTTCATAGAGCTCTGTTAAGATAAAATCACCCCCAGGAAGAGTAACACTTGAAGCTGTTATACGTAAATTACTAACATACTGATATCAATGCATTTCAAATTTTTTCTAAGGAGGTTTTAACCAAAAAAAAAACATGAAGTACCCAAAAATGGTAGCACCATAAAGTGAGAGGGAAAGGGGGGACTATGGGAAACAGGAAGAAAACTGTATTAATTTTACCTGCGGCCAGTCATGACTTTAAAAGTTCAAACACTAAACTAATTGACAATAACTACTAATATATTTTATCACTACTCATTACCTCTGTATTACTGAAGGAGGCTTACTTTAAGGAAAATATACAAAAATCTAAATTTGTAAACTAAGATATAGATTAGATGTTGTGTCATAAAAGGATTAAAATCAGGGTTCCTTTCAGCTGTTAGCTGCTCTGATAAAACTATTCAATATTTCAACATGATAAAACCCATTGTATGTAAAAAAAAACAAACAAACAAACAAAAAAAACTGAGATCATTCCTACAGTATAAAGCCAGAGACTTCATAGCAAGGAAAACTCCAAATACATGTTCAACAATGGACCTACTCCCCAAAACTGACATTAAGGCCCAGTACCAGGAAATCAGAAAATAAAAATTATAGTAAAACTTGTCGAGGAGATTTTTGCCTTTAAACATTTCTGTGATTCCACTGCCTAACAAATAAAAACCTACCTAATAAAATAATTCTGATGTTGATGTCCAAAACACATACACACGTACTATTTTCTTCAGATTTTCATGGTAAAATTGGAATGCCATTACCATGGAAGAAGGGAAGACTAAGTCTCAAGGTGTAAAACTCTTGGGAATGCAACTGGCTTTTTAAAATGTGTTTTTAAAAAACAAATAGTCATTTGCTCATAGAGCACTGACAATAACACACATAATAAAAAAATGCTTTAGAAACTTAAAGTTTATGTTAGATAAAAACGCATTCATTTTCTTAGGGTTTGGACAACCTAAGGGTTACGTCCTACAAGGTAAATTGTACTTTAAATTTTTAGTCTGTGGTTCCATCCTAAGGTAAATATTCTCTTTTAAAATCTTAAGCATTTTAATTATTATTCCTTTATCTGACATGGCTAGGCTGTTAATTATTTGCTTTATTTAACAATCTACTTTATTGTAGTTACTGTGTATGTTTAGTATCTTTCATTAAGAAGACTGGTTGATATTTGCCTTCAGCTAATTTATAGAAAGGATGATCACCAATATCTCTAGGTTTCTTCTAAGTGGCTTGTCTCTGCAGGCACATATAAAAATTAAACTATACAAATAGCTGGACAGTTGAGTCTCAACTATGAAAATCTTTTCTGGGGTCAAGATCTAAGAAGTTGGTGTATGTTTGCAACCCATCATTCTATCCCCTAAAAATCTGGGGTTTCTTTCTCAGCCCAAACATTCTCACTAGTAAAGTCAAGTTTCAAGGATCCTCACCTTCTCTAAACCCAGAAAGCTCCAGTAAGAATTTTTTTTCTCTTTACCTTCAAGTATTGTCAAGCTCAGAATCATTAATCCTAGATTCTAGAGATTTTATTTTCCTCTTGGGAACCTAAAGATATCACTAAGGAAAAAGAACGCATGGGGACAGGCAATAGCAAACCAGCAGAGAATTATTTGCTTCCCCATACTTTAACGAAATGAAAGTCATAAAGCTGACAGTAATTTTCAGCATATCTTGAATCACTAGAGCTTTTCATAAAATTCTTACCTTCCTGCCAGTCTTTTAGCTTAATTTCACAGCAAATAAGAGGGGCTCCAACTCTTCCAGTAGTATAGTCAGTTACTGTGAGGGAAAAAGTAACAGAGAGATTAACATACCACATGTATGTACCAATGTATAGATTTGTACCAATGTACTGGAATATTAGAGTTAGAGCCAGAGTCAGAAAAATGACAAAAGAAGGAGTGGAAAGTGTGATCACTTTTCAGTATTTCAACTCCATTTCAATAGTGCGATGGATTCCATTGTTGTTACATCGTTTTTGCTTTTCATGGTTATATTTTATGTAATTAAGTACAAAGATCTGTTAAAGGAGGAGAGATGGCTCCACCGTTATCTACCTAAGATTGTCGTAACATAGATTTTAATCGGAATTCCTGCTCTACCACTCACTGGCTGTGTAACATGGACAAGTAACTTAGCCTCTCTAAGCCTCCACTTCCTCATCTATGAAATGGAGATAGTAACAAAAGCTACTTCATACAGGGATGTGCTGTGAGGATTAAATGAGATGATACATGGACAATGCTTAACACTTCTTGGCACAAGCTAATCTTTCAAAAGATGCTAGCTATTGTTATCAAACATCATCATGATGATGATATCCCTTTGCAATTTGTGATTATTGCTAGCAATAAACAAATATTTATGGACAGCCTATTATGTAAACAGCATTATATTAACTGTTGTGAAGAAAACACAGGAGAGATAAGAAGACCCAGCACTCAATGACCTTAGGAATGAACTGGGAAGAAATGCATGTGAAACAATTCAGAGAACATTTAAATACTAAACTGCATGGCACTGAAGGTGAGCACAATAGCAGCTTAGAGACTCAAACAATCAATGTAAAATGAAGTAGTTGGGAAAGACATTATTGAAAAGTGGGCATTAAAAGATGGTTGTGATCAATTAGCAAAAAGGACATTCCAAGAGAAGGGTAAAGAAAATACAGAGCAGTGAGACCAAGAATGCCTTCATGAGAAACAGTAAGAAGATTGGCTGGTCTGGAGAGAAGAGCCAGGCATGTTTATATGTGGGGAATAATGGAAAATGATGTTGGATAAGTACACTAGCATCAGATTAAAGATGTCCTGAAAGCTAGGTAAAGAGGTGTTTAGATTTGATACATCAGATATCAAGCAGTGGGTGAGGTGGATGTATCTAATAGAAGGATACAGGATACATTAGAAGTGATGTAATGTAGGCAGACACAGCTGTTAAAAGGCTGTTAGGTCAGGCCAGGCGCAGTGGCTCATGCCTGTAATCCTAGTACTCTGGGAAGCTGAGGTGGGTGGATCACCTGAGGTCAGAAATTCGAGACCAGCCTGGCCAACATGGTGAAACCCCGCCTCTACTAAAAATACAAAACTTAGCTGGGTGTGGTGGCGCATGCCTGTAGTCCCAGCTACTCAGGAGGCTAAGGGAAGAGAATTGCTTGAACCTGGGAGGCGGAGGTTGCAGTGAGCTGAGATTGTGCCACTGCACTCCAGCCTGGGTGACAGAGCAAGACTCTGTCTCCAAAAAAAAAAAAAAAAAAAAAAAAAAAAAAAAAAAAAAAAAGGGGGGGGGGGGTTTTAGGTCAGAGCAGAGTGGAGCAATAAAATGTTGGACGACAAAGGTGGTATGGAGGGAAAGGAGAAACCTAATGAAGGAATGATCTGATGACATTTAAAGATATTTTAAAATAAGCAATCAGATGACTTCAAAACTGATACCTGGAATGACTTTAAGGATGGTGATACCACTCACACAAACAAATAATTTGTCAATAGAGAGACAGTTTAGAATAATGGCATTGATTTTGGACACAATGAGTTTAAAGTGAAAATAAGATTATCCAAAAATACAATTTCTATACCCCAGTGTTTCTCAACCTAAAGTGATTTTGCCCCCCAGGGGATATCTGGCAATGTTTGGGGATACGTTTCATTGTCACAGCTGGGGTGAGCCCATAAATATCTGCTTTGGCAACTAAATATCCTGCAATGCATACAAGAGTCCTCAACAACAAAGAATCATCGGATTCAAAATCTGAACATTGTCAAGGTTGGGAAAATTCGCTTTAGGCTGTTGAAAAATAACAAACAGGAAAGCAAAGAAGTCAGGACAGGAACACAGATTTAAGGGGGAGCATAAAAGTGATACTTCATTTTTAATAGTATGGTTCTCCAAAGAAGCGATCATTTATAGAAAGAAGACTAAAGGACCAGGGTGACAGGATTTTGAGGACTGACTGTGGCATAAATATTTATAAGGCGACCGGGCATGGTGGCTTACCGCCTGTAATCCCAGCACTTTGGGAGGCCAAGGCGGGAAGATCACCTGAGGTCAGGAGTTCGAGAGCAGCCTGGTCAACATGGTGAAACCCCATCTAAAAATACAAAAATTAGCCGGGCGTGGTGGCACACGCCTGTAATCCCAGCTACTTGGGAGGCTGAGGCAGGAGAATCGTTTGAACCCGGAGGTGGAGGTTGCAGTGAGCCAAGATCATGCCATTGCACTCCAGCCTGGGCAACAAGAGTGAAACTCCGACTCAAAAAAAAAAAAAAAAAAAAAAAAGTTATAAGGCTTAAAATTAAAGGGTCCACATGATACTTATAACTAAGAATTCATAAACTAAAACTACATTGATTTGCCATGAATCTGATATTAGTTAAGAGGTATTTTAAAGTTGCAATGAATCTGGTATTAGTTAAGAGGTATTTTAAAGTTACCATGGTTTCCAAAGGTAATGCAAATATATTTTATTAGTAGCATCTGATACAGAATATTTACCACATTAATAATGCTTACCCTCAGTAACTGTCCCAGCACCACATGATTCTGTCAGTCCATAACCCTGGCCAATCGGGCAGCAGAAGCAGACATTCATGAATCGGTGTGTCTGAGGAGATAGCGGGGCCCCTCCAGACAGCATCATGCGGACATTCCCTCCCAGCAGAGCCTTCACCTTTTTAAACAGTAACCTTGATAAACGGAGGATAAATGATTTTAATGTACGCATACATTATTCTTGGCAACGCACTAATGGATAAGCTCTGGGAAAGATTCCTCAACTGGTTGAACATCTCAATGTCAGAATCACGGTGAGAATGAGAGGTTAACAAGGCAACAACCAGTAACGCCTTGAAAAAATGCCAGAAAAAACTCTTTAAAAATGAAGAAAGATAATGTGCAGTATCGGGAAACTATGCTGACACAAGTAAATGATCACTTATGTTATCTCGCTTCCAATAAAAAATGCTTCCCCATCCCCACTCCTCAGTGTCACATTTAAAATAACGGTTATGTTCATACACTTACAACACTATTTTATGAATACAATAAATCAGAAACCTTCATGCAATGAGGGTCACTTTTTTAGTTAGAAATGACATTTTTTAAGCTCAAGTGTCTTGATTCAAAAGTCTATTTTAGGTTTTCTTCATGAGACTAAATTTTATAAATAAATCTTAAATATATACTCAATTATTAAAATCTGTTAAATTGCCAAGATCAGAGTCCTCTGCTTGCTGTATGAACAGTAAGACTTAGAATAAAAGAGAAATTCAACCTTATGATCATGGTGGTGATATTCAAATGAATTAAGTTTCCATATATTTATTCATCTTCTGGATTTAAAACCATAAAAAAATTTAAAGGCTCAAACCACAGAGCCTATGAAATGTACTTACAGATTGCAAAGAGGTGCATCATATCCCTTTTTGATCTGTTCCAATTTGTAATCATATCCTATCTTGAACAGAGTTTTCTGAATATAATTCATCTCTTGGACTTTGCTCATAACATTCTTATAAATTCTATCCATGATTTCCTGAAAGTTAAACAAAATATTCAATAATCTGAAAAGAATGGAGACAGTCTTTAGTTGAAGATACCTTACTTGCAACATCTTGGGTAAAAGTCATTAGCATAATGGACATATTTGTTTCTTTAATTATATAATTAATTTCACTGACTACTTGTTCACTACTTCAAAAAGACTAAGGACAGCTATAGGGGTTTCTTTAGTTCTATACATTAAGTTAATCTAATTTTTTTTTTTTTTTTTGAGATGGAGTCTCACTGTGTTGCCCAGGCTGGAGTACAGTGGCAGGATCTCGGCTCACTGCAAGCTCCACCTCCTGGGTTCATGCCATTCTCCTGCCTCAGCCTCCCCAGTAGCTGGGACTACTGGCCTCCACCACCACACCCAGCTAAATTTTTTGTATTTTTAGTAGAACAGGGTTTTGCTGTGTTAGCCAGGCTGGTCTCGATTCCCTGACCTCGTGATCCGCCCGCCTTGGCCTCCCAAAGTGCTGGGATTACAGGCGTGAGCCACCGCGCCTGGCCAAGTTAATCTACATTTTTAAGAAATGTTAGCTCGGCCAGGCGCGGTGGCTCACGCCTGTAATCCCAGCACTTTGGGAGGCCGAGACGGGCGGATCACGAGGTCAGGAGATCAAGACCATCCTGGCTAACACGGTGAAACCCCGTCTCTACTAAAAAATACAAAAAAACTAGCCGGGCGAGGTGGCGGGCGCCTGTAGTCCCAGCTACTCGGGAGGCTGAGGCAGGAGAATGGTGTAAACTCGGGCGGCGGAGCTTGCAGTGAGCTGAGATCCGGCCACTGCACTCCAGCTTGGGCGACAGAGCGAGACTCTGTCTCAAAAAAAAAAAAAAGAAATGTTAGCTCGAGTTTAGAGAATTTACTCAGCTGTCACCAAAAAAAAAAAAAAAGAAATCTCTTTGTTACAATATATTCACTTATTGTCAAACAGTACCAAAATACCTATGTTGAATCTATTCATGATGCTTTTCTCTTTTTTTACTACAACTTTGTAATCTTCTTACAGCGTAGCAGAAAGCATTAGTTTCTTAAAATCCTAAGTATCTATAGTTTAAGCATTTCTATTACATTTTAACAGAAGCAAAGAACATGATTCTTGCTCATACAAACTTGAAAAACTGGAGGTAGGACCAGGTTTAAGATATATTGACTCCAAGGTTAATACAAAACAAACAAAAAACCAAAGAGCCCAGACTACCACTAAATGATGTTATCTTGAAATTATTTAACACAAATTAACAAGAATTATTACATAAAGCACACCTGTTTATAAATACATGTTTCCAAATACTTAAAATATCAATTATCAGTACAAATTAAGGTATGCTATAATGAATAACTTAATGGGCAGTTCTTTTAATATTAGAACAGAGCCACTCACAAATGAAGACAGCAGAACCATCCCTTAAAAAGGTTACCACAGGTCAGGCGCGGTGGCTCACGCCTGTAATCCCAGCAC
The DNA here is from genome assembly GCF_024542745.1 of Macaca thibetana thibetana. NCBI lineage: Eukaryota > Metazoa > Chordata > Mammalia > Primates > Cercopithecidae > Macaca > Macaca thibetana. The sequence goes on from NC_065598.1 coordinate 105,279,462, forward strand.
TTTGGGAGGCCCAGGCGGGTGAATCGTGAGGTCAGGAGTTCGAGACCAGCCTGGCCAAGATGGTGAAACCCCGTCTCTACTAAAAATACAAAAATTAGCCGGGCGCGGTGGCAGGCGCCTGTAATCCCAGCTACTCAGGAGGCTGAGGCAGGAGAATCGCTTGAACCTGGGAGGCGGAGGTTGCAGTGAGCCGATATCACACCACTGCACTTTAGCCTGGGTGATAGAGCAAGACTGTGTCTCAAAAAAAAAAAAAAAAAGTTACTATTACATAGCACTCAAGCATGGTACAATATTGTTTTCTCCATTTCCACAAGAGGAGTCACTACTATATAACTGAAATATTTCTCTACATCTGTGACAGAATCCCCAATCATTCCCTAGCAGGACTTGAACATCCTGTAACCATCCTTCTTAAAAAGCATATGAGATCTTTAAAAAGGGGGGTGGGGTGGGGGGAGGGGAGCGGGGGCAGGGGCTTGGGAATGAGACAGATGTGTGAGAACCATGTCTACTGTTCTTTCCAGCACTGGGTACTAATCATAGACTTAGGCAAGGCCTTGATGAGTAAGGAACATAACACAGTTGTAACATGTTGGCAGAGTTTATGGTTAGCACATTAAGTCACCCTTTATCTCAACCTAACATTACATGATGTTCAATGGAGCCACAGCTGATAAGTAGTGACTTATTCTGAATTCTCATTGTGAATGTTATAGTATTCAATCAATCTTTCATTCTGACCCAGGAAAGAAACAAACTCAAATAACAGACTCTACCAAAAATAATTCTCAATAAAAAGTGTATTTCTTTTAAATGGCCTATTTCTGGAGAAATAGGAGGAACTAAAAAGGAAACCCGATAATATTTGATGAGGTGCCATTGGACTAGCAACATAGGAGACCATTTACTATCTCAAGGCCTCAAGAAATAAGAAAAGTGTCATTGGAACCTGGATGAGGACTCTAGCCATGGGAAAGACCTGGTTACAAACAATGGGAAGGAGACTAACCAACAGGGTCTCCTGACAACTGCTAAAATTTGCAGCCCAGCAGGAAAGGAGCAAAGGTAATAAGTGTGCAGACTCTCTCTCTTTCTGCCCTCTGATCTCTCATGAGGGCCTCCAATTGGCCGAACCCAACCAGAAGTCATAAGGCAAGGACGCACTGGTAATTCGTGCATAGAACGTAGCCCCTCAAGACACAAAGTAAAGCAGGGAAGAACAGACAACGGGCAGTTAGAGGATAAGCAGCCTATGTGTTAACTGTGCTTATCCTTCAGGCCCAAAATCGGGGATCACTTCTTTTTTTTTATTATTTATTTTTTTATTATACTTTAAGTTCTAGGGTACATGTGCACAATACGCAGGTTTGTTACATATGTATACATGTGCCATGTTGGTGTGCTGCACCCATTAACTAGCCACTTACATTAGGTATATCTCCTAATGCTATAGCTCCTCCATCCCTGCACCGCACAACAGGCCCCAGTGTGTGACGTTCCCCTTCCCGTGTCCAAGTGTTCTCATTGTTCAATTCCCATCTATGAGTGAGAACACGCAGTGTTTGGTTTTTTGTCCTTGCGATAGTGTGCTGAGAATGGTTTCCAGCTTCATCCATGTCCCTACAAAGGACACGAACTCATCCTTTTTTTTATGGCTGCACAGTATTCCATGGTGTATATGTGCCACACTTTCTTAATCCAGTCTGTCACTGATGGACATTTGGGTTGGTTCCAAGTCTTTGCTATTGTGAATAGTGCCACAATAAACATTCGTGTGCATGTGTCTTTACACCAGTTAGAATAGTGATCATTAAAAAGTCAGGAAACAACAGGTGCTAGAGAGGATGTGGAGAAATAGGGACACTTTTACACTGTTGGTGGGACTGTAAACTAATTCAACCATTGCGGAAGACAGTGTGGCGATTCCTCAGGGATCTAGAACTAGAAATACCATTTGACCCAGCCATCCCATTACTGGAGATTACTTCTTTAACACCTCAGCCCTTACCTCTTCCTATGTTATCTGATAAGGTTTGCTACGGAATTCTGTATGCTAGATAATAAAGCCAATGTATTGTTTTCCAAAATGAAATAATAACAAGAACATACAACAGTCCTAAATAGACAGCCATAGTGGTTAAGAAGACTGGTAGACTGATACTCCACCAGTATCAGATTGGTGGAGTTCAAACATTGATTCCATCACCTATGAGCTGTGTGACTTTGGGGCAACTTTCCTTCTTTGTAAGATAGGGGTAACAGGGCCCACCTTGCAGTCTTAGAATTAAGTGAGATCATTTATCTAAGGCATTTCGCACAGTGCCTACCTAGCACATAGGAAGCACTGCACTAGCTATTATTAGCAACTTTATATTGTGGTTTTAGTCAGAAGCCTCTTCTTTCTGTTTGAAAACTTTATGAATTATACAGAACCTCTAAATAAAAAGGCAAAGTCTTCTCTGACTTATTCTACTTCTTTGTTATTTGGTAATTTTGCAATTAGAAGCTAAAACGACCATAAAGTATCTTCCATCTGTAATTCTCAGAAAAATCTGGACTGAATACTTTCTTATGTAATCTCACACTTTCCATATACCAAAGTAATTCTGTGAAAGATACTGGGATAAGATTTCAAGTCTGATCATAATATAAGCAGTAGTGACACACAGTCTTTCTGGAGTTTCTGAAGCATAAAAAAGCTAGAAGATATTTGATTACACAAATCTGAAACATGGTGTTAAATGTTTCAAAATTCATCATTACAAGGCTATAAAATGTAACATCTTGTTGTTTTTTGTTTTTAAGGCAGTATTTCACATGAGGATTCTGAATATATAGAATTAAACATTTTTCCTTTGGGAGCTCTCTCCAATTTTCAGTTTACTTAATCACCGTAAGAAGGTTGGGAGGGCTTAGATCCTCGACCTTGTATATGATTCTTCAGCTCCCTAGGATGGCTTAAAGTTTCCTCATTTTTTAAATTAAGAGATTAAACAAGATGGTCTTTAGAGTATGTTCTATCTTAAAATGGTCTGACCAATTCTCACAGTAGGTAATCTGAACTAGGTCATTTTCATCACCTAATTTTCATGTATCAGCAAACTCAAACAGGCATACATTTCAAAAGCTTGCCATTTTGTCTTCCCCAGTATGGTACCTAAGATTTTAATAAACATATTTGCTATGATTTCAACAAGGTAAAATTATTTTAAAATGTAGACATATCTAAGAGTATTACTTTTTAAAAGGTCCAAGTACGAGCAATAAATTAAATAAACGATCCTCTTATGCTCATATTCATATTCTGTACTCACCGGAACAGCAGCCATAAGTGTGGGCTTCAGTACAGTACAGTCTCCTTTGCTTCCTTTTTTAATTTTGCTGGACTACATTAAAGAAAAAGTAAATATGATCAGGAAAACCAACCTTAACAAAACATGTTGTAATTCAAGTATTAATAACAAATATAGAAGTTACACATGGAATTTGAGCTTATTGCGCTGTGATTATCTGTTCACAACTATCATAACCTACAAGTCTCAAGTGTAAGTACTTTAGTGCTACAGATAACTGCTTCTAGCACATTTCACCTTCCTTAGAGGAGAAACCTTGATCCAGGATAAGAAGAGAATGGGATATTTTGATGAACCAAACATTCTTATTAATAACACACTATCAAATACAGCACAGACTACTACTACATTTTCAAAAAAAAATTGATTAAGACAGATATAACACTAAAACAAAATTGAAGGTGATTTTAACTTTCTTTGATTAACCAATAGGCAAAGCCACATCTTAAAGACACGACTATATGGCCGGGCGTGGTGGCTCAAGCCTGTAATCCCAGCACTTTGGGAGGCCGAGACGGGTGGATCACGAGGTCAGGAGATCGAGACCATCCTGGCTAACACGGTGAAACCCCGTCTCTACTAAAAAATACAAAAAAACTAGCCGGGTGAGGTGGCGGGCGCCTGTAGTCCCAGCTACTCAGGAGGCTGAGGCAAGAGAATGGCGTAATCCCGGGAGGTAGAGCTTGCAGTGAGCTGAGATCTGGCCACTGCACTCCAGCCTGGGCGACAGAGCGAGACTACATCTCAAAAAAAAAAAAAAAAAAAAAAAAAAAGGAAAACCACTATGAACATCAATTAACATCATACTGAAACTCTAATTTGGTAATACCCTAGTTGGTAAGATACAGAGAACACTGCCAGGGACAAAGTAGAGATACACATATATATACATAAATGTGCACATATTCTCTTTTTATCTTTCTTTCTTATACACATAAATACAATTTGGTATTTCAAATGTTAGATCAGTTGGTAGAAAAGTTGATAAAGTAACCCACTGAAAAAGCAAGATAAAAATAAAAATCTGCTATAACACAGTTATTAGCCTGCAAGTTTAGGTGTTTGTCACACGTTAGCCATTGCTAATACAGGAAAGAAGAAAACCAGCTGTTAAGCAGTGTGATCCGTAAGAACTACCAGCTTGGCCATATAGAGGATGGTTCTCCTGATAGAACTAAGTTGCCTTTCTCCTACTTTTCTTTAATATGGATAAAGGAGATAAAATAACTTGTTTTACGTGTGTGCAAGGATGTGCAAATTTGCAAGTGGAAACCTACACAGAAACCAGGTACACCACACACAGGAGGGCTGCTCTGCAGAGACAAAATGGGCTCTCATGTCCTTCAGGTCAGAGTTGCCCTCTGCATGCTATTGACCAGTTCTTGCTACAGAGAGCAGTTCTGGGATAGCAGAAGCCACAAGAAGTCCTTCTTTGTTTTTTTTACTTAGTAATTTTATCAGTTATTTCGTCGTCTTGTGATCATAGTAATCCTGGTTATGACAATATTGCTCTCATCAGTTGGCTCCAATGTGGTGCTTCTAGTCTCCTGCGTCCTTCTGATTTCCTATGTGAGGGAAGTTCCTGTGTTTTAGATTCCTAAAGATTGAGAGTCTTTACAATAGTTCATTTAAAAAGTAGGTGTGAATTTTATTGAACAGGCTTCTAATGTACTAGCTTAGCCTAAGAGACAGCAAGAATTAAGTCAGACCAGCAACAGACTCCAACTGTCCCTCCTTTCCCACACTGAGGCTATTGTTCTCAGAAAGGCAGTGAAAAATCAAAGAGTGGCTAGTCCCAGCTTCCAAATGCACAAAGGGAAAAAAAATTATACTCAAAGTTTACTGAAATGTTTTCTACATTTTGATAATGTCTCTGAGCATAAGAAAAACCCATGACAATAAAACATAATCATCAGAGATTTTACTAAATTTTTTTTAGAGTTTAAGCCTCAGTCTTATTGATAGGTCTACTTTGATTTTACTAGGTCAAGTTCTGTTTATCAACTGGATAGTGTATTTATTCATTCCATTACTATTCTAGCAGATTTTAAGTGTGAATTTATAGCTGAGTGGTATAGTCAAACACAGCAGCACCCTGTCATACAAAGATTGTGTTTCTTAAAGTAAAAACCTAGGAGTTGTTTGGAACAGAATGCTTTCTCACAGAAAAAGCCACTTTAAAAGGAGGCTGGATTCTTCTTTCAAAGAGAATCCAATGTGGTAATGACTAGGAGGGGACACAAGGGACATTCACGGGTATTGAAAATGTTCTTTGTTTTCCTAATCTAGATGGTGATGATCACAGAGGTCTATATGTATATATACTTATTAAATCTAATCAAGCAGTACACTTAATATTTGTGCACTTTGAGTCATACATAAAAAAAAACACACAAAAAAAAGGTGACTAGAATCTCAAGTTCAAAAAAAAAACTATTTAACATTTTTTGTTTTAATAGTATACAACCTATCTAGCCTTTCCCTAAAATGGTATTTCTACAAATAAAGTATTACAATTTCTAACTGTGAACACCAAGGACATATCTTACCAACTCCATGCTCCATGGAGACTCAAACAAAAGGCAGCATTGCCGGGGGTGGGGGGGCGGGGCGTCTGAAAAACAACAGCTGGGCCCCCAGTGTTGAAGGAGCAGAGCCACATATAGACAAGTCATTCCTACCTATACTCGCTTTATCTTTCAGCATCCAGAACCCCACAGCTTCTTTAGTGGCTTTTTTTTCCCCCTATGCCTGGTTGAAGCTTTTCTACAGCAACTATTCCAAAGAAGACATAAAACAGAACTGTGGACAATAGTATTAGGTGTGTAATTTCAAATGGGTATAACATATATGAGTTAGCCCCACCCATTGTTGGGATTTCTGCTATGAACTACAGGAAGAAGGAAGAATCCTAACTTAGTATGGTGAGCTGAGACTACCTTTGGAGATGCCTCAGCCCTTACCAATAGAACTTTCTGTGATGATAAAAATATTCTTTATCTTTGCTGCCTAATATGTTAGCCATTGGTCACATATAGCTATTGAGCGCTTGAAATATGGCTAAAGCAAATGAATTTTTTTTTTCCAATTTTACTTAATTTTTATTTAAATATCTGCCTAGTGGCTACTGTATCAGACAGCACTGCTCCAGAAAAATCTCAGAAAAACTGGGCCAAAACCCTAACATATATCCTCCCAGAAAACCCACCAATGCTCCTGGGTAGTGTGTCAAAAAGGCTCACTGTATTTATATTCTCTATCATAGTTCTCAAGAGTAAAAATCTAGTAGAGAAAGATAAAAATAGTTATTCATTCTGAAATAATTGTAAGGCTGGGCGCAGTGGCTCACACCTGTAATCCCAGCACTTTGGGAGGCTGAGACGGGCGGATCACTGGAGGTCAGGAGTTCGAGACTAGCCTGGTCAACATGGTGAAACCCCATCTCTACTAAAAATACAAAAAAATAGCAGGGCGTGGTGGTGGGCGCCTGTAGTCCCAACTACTCCGGAGGCTGAGGCAGGAGAATCGCTTGAACCCGAGAGACAAAGGTTGCAGTGAGCCAAGATCATACCATTGCACTCCAGTCTAGGCGACAGAGCAAAAGAAAAGAAAAAAGAAATAATTTAAAAATATATAGCTAAAGCAATGCTAACACATCCACAGGGTAATTTCCTATAGCTACATATTGTTCACGGAAGCTGTTTTGATGTCAAGGAGAAAGCTTTAGCTGAATTAAAATATCTCGTGTCCTAGTATTATGTTCTCAGCCAAACTATGCAGCATCATATAATCATGCCAATATGAAAAGTTTGTCACCTGGTCAGAGAGTGTAAGTGGAGAAGAATATCCAATCCTGCAGCCATAGGTAAAGCAAGATATCTCTGCTGTCAGTTCTAGCACATGAGCCAAAGGCAAGTAGCCAATATATGTGTCCTTTGGTCTAAAACAAAATAAGAGAAATATTTTAACCATTCTTGAAAAGGCATTTGAAGTTAGAAATACCAAGACCTTTATCATTTTAATATATAGAGTTTAGAGAATGCTGAACATGAACTCTGATTTCTAAGAAGAAAGTTAAAGAACTATCTTACCCCAGTCCAGGTATTCTTTCACATTGGCCTGTCATTCCAGCTATCAAATTGCTATGATGCATCATCACTCCCTTAGGTCGGCCAGTAGAACCACTAGTATACATAACAATGGCCATGTCTGAAGGCGTTGGTCTACTTGGAGGAATGCCCACTAAATGAATGAATGAAAAACACCACATTTACTTCAGTTCAAAAGTTAAATTACTAAACAATAATACGATATTTAGATTTTGCATAATGATAAACTATCAATAGACAGTATTTGCTTTAAATCATCAAAATGAGCTGGGTGAGGTGGCTCATGCCTGTAATCCTAGTACTTTGAGAGGCCAAGGTGGGAGGATGGACCCCTTGAGCCCTGGATTTCGAGACCAGCCTGGTCAACATAGCAAGACTCTGTCTCTACAAAAACTAAAAAAGTTAGCTGGATGCAGTGGCATGCACCTGCAGTCCTTGCTACTCAAGAGGATGAGGCAAGAGGACTGGGTGAGCCTAGCAGGTTGAGGATATAGTGATCTATGGTCATACCACTGTGCTCCAGCCTGGGCTAGAAAACAAAAATGTTTATCAAATTCTGGTTACAGTGAGCATTTTGGACTCAATTTGGCCCATTTTCTGGATGTTTAACCTAATCCCTGTCTGTGCTTTGCCTCTCCACAGTGTTGTATACAGAGCAATGTCGTAGAAAGATTTCTGGGACTTTGGAGTATCAGGAGGACAGAGTATTGTGTATAAACTTCTTAGGCCTCAGTTTCTCATCTCTAAAATAAGACAGTTGGACAGATTGTGGTTACTAACCACTAGTGGGTATCAGAATCACCTGCAGAACTTAAATAAAATACTATTTCTGAACCCCCTTTCTGAAAATTCAGATTCAATATGTCTGGGATAGAACGAAGCTCCACAAGTGATTCTCATATATGCCCCTGATTGAAAACCACTGGATCTGATCTTTAAGGTGATTCCAATGCTAAAATTCAAAGGTGATAAGTTTTAAACAGCACCCTGGAGCTTCCACTTTCAAGACAGTGTATAGTGCTAACCTAGTAACCACTTTTCCTTCCAAGAATATACCAAAGTGGCTAAGAAGCCACAGATATATCATCAGAATTAAATACAAGTTTAACAGGATTATCAGATTTTAAAATCTTTACACAAATTATTTACATTTTTATACACATTAAAATAAAATTATTTTAAAACAGTGAGCTATACCACTGAAACAAAGATAGTTACACTTAAACTGGCTAATTTTAAGGCTTTTTAAAGATACAGTCATAGTTTATAAACCAAGCAAATAAGGACTGCATATTTCCTCTGATGATTAACCAAAGCAACAGCAGTAGCTAAATTCTTAATCGAAGCACATAATGTGATACTTTGCTTCTGCCCACTTTTAAGTAAATATGCAAAAAAGTGGCATCATAATAACTGCCTGTACCACAAAAACATATGTATCCTATCTATTGCAGAGATGAGTAGAACTAAGCGGGATATGTGACCTATTACATTATTGCTCACACAAAATTATGAAGACTGCTGACCCCTTAGTTTGCTACCAACACCCTTTGGTGAATCAGCAGAACTGCAACTGATCCCTACCAATCAGGACTTTTCAGTCAAGTTTATCCCAGTCTTACAGGGTCAACCTAGTGTAGAGAAATAATTCTCTATGGGTCTCATGTTCCACACATCTTGCAAGCAGAGACATTGACTTTGTTCCAGACTATCTTTACAAGGATATTTGCAAAGAGATAGTGTCTCTCCCCAGAGCAAACAGCAGGCATGCTTACTGTCCAGTACAATAAGATAATAAGATATTCAGGTTCTTTAAGCTCAGAGTTCCTCTCTTATGACACAAATGTTGATATGATACTCTGGCTACTGCTATTGTTGTGAGTAAAAAACTGTCCCTCATCTCAGACCCAAAAGTCTATGGCCCCAAGAAGTTTTGCAGGCTCATCTGTTTGCCAGCAAGCAGGGTAAAACCTCAGACTCTCTGCCATTCTGGACACATGGCAGAAAGCTATAATCCATACCTGTTGTTATAAACGCATGTTCATTCTCTAACAGTAAAATGTTCAGAAGCTGAGTAGTGGTTCGACCAACATTTTCTCCTGCAAAAATGTATCCTTTCCCTCATTATAGTATGGTATTATGACCATCGCATTAAACATGATAAGAAAACTCTTCAAATGGAGTATTAATTTCCTCAACTCTCTGCCCTGATGGCCAACTGACATTTTGCTACAAGGTACACTTACTTGCTTTAAATGAAATACCAACTACCACTTCAGTGGTAAAATACATCCAAGCATTAATCTTGGTAAACAGTTTTGCATCCTCTGAAACATCCTTAAGATAACTAGCATTAAGCATTTATTTCAGAAAGTTTACTGAATGGAAGGCCTGAAATATTTTTCTTTTATGAGGCCCAAATTGGAAGGTTATAGTGGGTTATTTAAAAAATGAAGAAACATTTGGCAGCAACTGCCATAAAGTCTGAACCACTGATTACATCTCAACCATTTAGTGAAATTTACTAACTTACTTTTTTTGAGGAGAAATGGAGGGAAAATCTTAATCATATATGGTCTTGATGGTTTTTAAAGAGTTTTAAACTTTTTTTTTTTCAGTCAAAGAACTTTTGTGGATTTACTCATATCACTTGTTTCCCTAACCTACCGAAATAACTAACCTGGAATAGGTAAATAAAATTGTTTCTACTGCTGTACTTACAGTTTTCTGGGTTGGATCCCAACTCTTCTACTGATTGCATGCTGTGAATCTCAAAACCTTCCGGGTACTCTGCTTTATTGATAGTCTTATTGTCCACATAAATGATATGTTTTACACAACTGATATCTAACAATGCAGTCTGTTAGGCAGAAAGAAAAAAACCAGCTATTAAATTTGAGCCTGCAACAAAAATTCACTTACTGAATATTTTTCTGTCCTGCCAGACAATGCAACCATGAATTAAAAGAAAATTTCATATTTACCTTAAGTTTACTTTCCAGAAGTTCAACACTGGTAATCAGATAGGAAGCCTCAGATTCATTTAGCCCATGAACTACTGCTTCTTTGCCAAGTGTGGCATATAAAGTCACAACTACATAATAAAAATAAACAGAAATATTAAGTAATAAACATCTATTAGAAATGGATATTATTGAAGTCAGTCTTTAATAATAGGTACACTTAGAGACACAAAGACATTGTGTATTTTAATTTGATTTCATAGTCTCTGTCACCATCCTTTAACCTTGCTTCAAACTCCCTCGGAGCCCAAAGTTTTCCTTACAAATTCCCAGAACTCTCACTTCCTAAACCTGAAGAAACCCAGAAACACTCGCACTGCCACAGCTGATCAAAAATCTGTCAATTAAGATGCTCAAGGCCAATTGGTACTGGCTGAACTCTTAATTCAGGTCAGACTGGCCCAGCTAGGGCTTCCTCTTGATACACACTTTCATTGGCCATAGCCTCCAAAGAATGGATAAGTCCTTGAAAATCTTGAGGATCTTAAGTCATAAGATCAGCCACAGATAATGTCCTTACTCCTTCTAAGAAGCTGCTTTAGTGAGTCCAATGTCCAATGTGATTGGTGACCTCCACACCTTAATTAGAGAGATCAAGGAGATCTACTCCTTAGGAGCCACCAGAGATAACATAAACTTAAACCAAGATCAGTTGGAATCAAAGGACATTTGCTAAACTTAGAAAGAACTGAAAATTCAGCTCTAGATTGGTAACTAGAAACAACGTGGTTAAAAATAGCCACTTTTCACAAGCTGTTGATCGTTGAAAGTGGGTAATGGGTACATAGGGGATCATTTTCATATTATCTATTTTTTGTTTGAAATTTAAGTTCTTCACTCCTACCCTACAGTATTATATTTCATTCAACAAACAATGGAGTACTTAGTATGGAACAATACATTGTTTACTTCTTAAACAGTGGCAACAACAAACGCTTGAGTATTAGAAACATACTCAATTTTACTTTCTAACATAGCTAATGCCAATTCCAGTTGTCACATGCATATTTCACATGTAAACTGGAATAAGTCAAATAAGAGGTCTCGAAGTGTAGCAATGAACTTGAATTATCCTAAGAAATGGTTTTTTGTTCTTTTAATCAGTACTCTTTGTATAGAGTATATTTTTCATCCCTGAAAAATACCCCCAAACTCCAACTCTTTCAGGTACAATTCATTTCCAATTGGAAAATAAAAGTGTAAATCATATCCCTTAAAGCTGCCAATTCCCATATTAGTTCTTACAAGTTATATTTAACAGCAGCTATCAGATATCTTTTAGCCGCAATATTACAAAATGTATTGTGGACGTAATTTCCGTGTAAAATGGCTAAACAACACCTACTCTGAAAACAGAAGCATCTCAAAACAATTTTCACATGCAAGCAAAGACTCTTCTCTCCCCGCTCCAAAAACACAAGGCACTTACGAGGAAAGTTGTACTTAAAGCAGGTCTGTGCTGCAATCATCCACTCGGCCCTGGTCTCACAGAAGATGGCAATGGTGTTCTTTGGTTTTAGTCCCAGTGCAGTGAGTCCACTACCAAAGTTATTCACTCTGCAGTTCACTTCAAGGTAGTTCATCCATTTATAATTCCCAAGAATTAACTGTTAAAGTGATGCATTCCCTAATATTAGTATATTCAAACAAGCAATTAAAATACTATCCAAAGCATAAAACTCTAAAAATGCTCTTAAGTGAACATAAAGAAGCTACGAACGGCTTCTGAGTAGTTTTACACAGCACTATAATAGAATGCCAGCATATTTAAAACGCACTCCATTTATAATAAAACAAATGTGTCTTACTCTTTAAAACATAAATGAAAAGCACCAAAATACTTTACCTTCTTAAAAACTTTTCCATTTGGCTGCATTTCATTTTCTTCACTTAGGATTTCCCTGGTCCCAAGGCTGTCCTTCTTCCCAAACTTGGATACAGCATGGTCAAATAATTTATCCAGAGTATCTGCTCCAGGGATGTCTATTACAGCTAGTGAGTCGAAGTGTGTGACAGAGCGATATGGACTTCCAGGTTTGTCTGAAGTGGGCTTAGCTTTTATTCTCTTTGCCATAGCGTTTTTCTTCTTGGCATTGGTAAGAAAATACCATGGAATAAATATAAGGGCACTGTATATTGTTATTAACAAGTGGACAGGCAGCAAAATAATGGTGAGTACATTTAGCTTAAGTTTCATAGTGGAAAGGCTTCTAAAATGGTGCTTATTTCTTGTTATTCTTTGGCTTTTGAAAGCCTTATTTTGCTGAAGAAGGCAATAATAGAAGCAGCAGTAAGAAGAGCAGTACAGCCAAGGCAGTTCAATCTCAGTGATACAGATAAGTTAGTAATCTTTGGAAGCCGACAATAAAGTACGCCTGTAGGTGATGACAATGAATCAAGCAGAGAGCAGGAGAAAAAAAAAAAAAAAGAGTATTAACAAGTTGATAGCACAATTGATTTAAATACTCAGGTCTTTATTAGTTTACACAATTAATTACAGAAAGCTGAAATAACTGGTCTGAAAGGCTGGCATTTTCCATTTGTAATCATTATTGACATAAATGTCTTTGAGCACATCAACTTCTGAATTTAATTTTTTCCAGATTTCTAGATGTAGTGGTACTCTGCATATCATTCTGTGAGTTGAACAACAACCTTAATGCTTACGCAAATGCATGAATATGATATTTAAGTCTGGCAAAACTGTGGTAGAATAGGGTATGCCAATGAGATTTTTCTTAAACATGTGCATGTAAACTAGACATCTTTAAATAGTGTTAAGTTTATATCCAAAGGCGGGGGGTGGGGGGCAGAAACTACCAACTTAGATTTACTTCTCAAAGGTCAACCCAGAAACATTATTCTGAGTTCTTCATTAAGGTACATTTCTCAGGTAATGCTATTTACTATCTCCTGTTTCCCATATGGGATCAATACAGTTGTAAAATCATTTCCTGTATGTCCACTTTGTGCTCAAAACTGCACCAGTTGCCTAGGAGTGGTAATACAAGTCTGAAGTTGTATTAATTCCTGGCCCTTGGCCATTATAAGTTAACATTTATGAGTCAACTATCACACAAGATAGATCCAGTGTTTTTGAAACTGTTTGGGGGCATGGGGACAGGGGGTGCAACTAAACCATCTCTTCTAATAAACACTACTGCAAACTGCCCATATATAACACTAAAAAGTGGAGTTGCTCTGGCCAAAACAGGGTTTGGGGATGTCTAGAGTCCTGCACCAGAATTCCCTGAATCCCAACTCCCAAGGTGACCACTAAAGCACTTCCACTGAAAAGCCTTGTGGTAATACATAACTAATACATAACTACCACATGCAGTATAGGCAGTAGTATAAGCAATAAACGCAAAAGGAGTTCACAGAAAGTGCAAAATGGCCAAGAGTAACTAGGAGAGGCGTTGTGGAGATTAGATTTAAGCTGGACCTTATGTTGGGCATCTAGAAATGAAAGAGGAATGGAAGGCATTCCAGGCTTAGGGACTGTACGAAAAAAGATACGAAGGTGGGAATGAAAGGACTTTGGGAGAATAGGAAGTACCAATAGCAAGGACACTAGTCTGACTGGGGCACAGCATACACTAAATATGCTAAATACACTTGACTAAATATGCTACGGTAGTTACAAGATTTAACAAATTAGGCAAAGTAATTTTGATTGGATTACGCAGAAAGCTGGGGGCTGCTGCAGGTTAGAAAAACAGTGCCATTGGAAAGAAACTACGGAAACAGGCTCAAAAATAGTAATTTTGCTTTTTTTTTTTTTTTTTTTGAGACAAGCTCTCATTTTGTCACACAGGCTGGAGTGCAGTGGTGTGATCTCAGCTCACTGCAACCTCTGCCTCCAGGGCTCAAAAGATCCTTCCCACCTCAGCCTCCCGGGCAGCTGGGAACACAGATGTGCTAATATCACCATGCCTGGCTAGTGTTTTTGCATTTTTTGTAGAGATGGGGTTTCGCCATGCTGCTCAGGCTGTTCTCAAAATCCTGGGCTCAAGTGATCTGCCCTCGATGGCCTCCCAAAGTGCTGGGATTACAGGCGGGAGCCATCACACCCGGCCTAAGAATAGGAATATTTTTCAAAGAGTTTACCTTCAACTGAGAAAGCTACTTTGGTGAGTCGTAGCATATTTCAACAAGAAAAATCAAAATATTAGTTCACTTTGCAGAGACAAACTGAAGCCCAACCTTCCGCAACTTTTGTAGAAACAGACTGACAGACTTAATTCAATTGACCCCAGGCTAGTTGATTGTTTTTATGCCATCTAATATAAAATCGTAGCTTAATCCTGCCTGTGCCTTTGTTCATGTAGTTTAGCTGAGTATAGTGAAATCAGCAAGAAACTAGAAGTCACTGGGTGTCAGTCCTCATCTCTGCCCCTAACTGGCTGTGTAACCTTGAGCAAACCATCTGTCTGAATCTGGGACCACACTAGATCAGTAGGCCTTAACCTCTTAGAGATGATGGGCCTTTTTGAGAATGAGAACTAGGAACCCAATTCCCCTCAGAAAGACATGCTAAATGATAGACACAATTTCAAGTGATTCACAAGTTCCTTGAAATCCATCCATGAACTTCAAAGGGCAACAATCCTGAACTAAAAATGTCTGGCCTAGGTGATTCTTAGGGCCATTCCAGCTTTAAATTCTATGATATACCCTACCTGGAAAGTACTTTCTCAGTCTCTTGGACAAGTCTGGTCATTCATTTCTTCAAGATAAGGTGTGTCATGTCAAGTGTTTAATCATAGTGCTGAATGTAAGATCCCCTCTAACAATCCTCTCCTCCTACTGAAGATTTCATGGCTACCCAAGTCCAGAACAATCTTTAATTTTTCTAATTTCACACATCATTAGCAGTATCTACCATTCAATCTGATATATGATTATACTACCATCACTTCCAAGCTTCTGGGTGCCTTAGTATAGAACATAGACCAGTAGTTCTCAACCATATCAAACCCAACACCTCTTTCTTATGACAAATATTTTGTGATACCTCTTCATAAACATCAAAGGATAGTCATAATCTACCAACACACCATTTTTAAAAAATAATTTCTTACTGGTACTATAAAAGAGTACCATAAAGAAACTAATTTAAAATTTTAAAAAATAGTTGTTTCGAAACATACATTCTCAGAGACAATATTAGCAGACATAAAAGCATGTCTTCAGATTTATAAAATGCCCCTAAGGGGTGAGTACCACCTTATCCTCAATTGAGAACTCTTCAGACTTAAGGCTGAAGATATATAAAGAAATAGAAAATAGCTTTTGAAGAGCCTATACTTTAGTTGGATTTAAACTGCACTGTGTGTTTTTTAGTTATTGATGTTACATAAATTTAATCTTTTATACATATTTGCCTTAAGTCTTGGAGAAAGAGAAATGCTTACTAGGTAATCCTCATAATGGTTAGTACAGACATACACACATTGCATGCACACACACACACACACACACACACACACACACACACACAGTAGGCAAAGCTCAAAGAACATTCAGGTGAGAAGAAACCAGAGAGATCATTTAGTCTAGAGGTTTTCAAATTCTTTCTGCAGGTAGTGAGGGGGTCATGGGTCATCCATTTGAATAGAATCTTATATAAAAACACAAGTGTAGATGAAAGCAAAAAGCATAGCTGCTCTGGTAGGGGAGGCTATGACAGCCCCTGAAGGTACTCCTTGGAACTTCCAGTTCAGCTGAATATTTGAACAACTGATACTGTCTGATCCCTCATCTTACAGAGAAGCAAATGAATGGTAGAGCACAAATCGAGCACCCAGTGCTCTTTCAAGTACACTAGCCAGCCTCTGCCCAGTTTTGCCTATCATCATAAACTATAATACTTCCTTGTCAGGTGTTATACTCAGTCTATTGATAAATTCATTTCAAAAAACATTTAAACATTTCATTTTACTTCAAAAAAAAAAAAGAGTAGGTGGTAAGGGTATGATGCTGAGCATCGTACCCATCATTAGGCAGAATATAATGTCTCATAAGAGAAACAACAAAAATTTTCTAGGCTCACAGATCTGGGTTTAAAATGTGGTTCTATGCAGCCACAAAAAAGAATGAGTTCATGTCCTTTGCAGGGAGATGGATGAAGCTGGAAACCATCATTCTCAGCAAACAAACACAGGAACAGAAAATCAAACACTGCATATTCTTACTCATAAGTGGGAGTTGAACAATGAGAACACATGGACACAGGGAGGGGAACATCACACACAGGGGCCTGTCAGGGAGTGGGGGGCTAGGGGAGGGATAGCATTAGGAGAAATACCTAATGTAGGTGACGAGTTGATGGGTGCAGCAAACCACCATGGCACATGTATACGTATGTAACAAACCTGCACATTCTGCACATGTATCCCAGAACTTAAAAGTATAATTTAAAAAAGAAAGGTCTATATTAGTGGCTTCATTTGTAAAACAGGAATACTGCTTATATTACCTCCTTTATAGTGCTTTTGGGAGAAACCTTTGTCTTCTTCCTCTTAAATTCCATAGCTAATCATGCTTGGTCCCTGATAAATACTCTCATCTCTCTTGCCACGCCCTCACTTGGTTGTACTTAATCATCTTAACCACAGCCTGGTTCTATCCTATCCAATTCTCCACCTAATCTGTACCTATACCTATGCAGCTGAATTTGCTGTGAGAAACACACAACTGTGCTGAATGTCTCACTTTAAACTTGTGATTGCTACCTCAAATGGCCTCTCCCTGATGCAGAGAGACCACACTGCACTAGTCCACTCACTGGCCCACTCCTCTGGATTTCATACTTTACTCTCTTCAGACCACCAACATTCCTCATCCAGACTCATTCTCAGCAGCTGACCCATTCTGCAGAAAAAACAGCAACAATCCAAAGAGAATTTCCACAGACTCTCACTGCTACATCTACCCACCTAATCACATCTGTGGCCACATGCTGTTTTTCTCTCCTGTGACTATGGATGAACTGCTGATGCTCCAAGCTGAGGCCAACCCCTTCACTTGTGCATTACACCCTGTCTTTATAAGGACATGGAAGTGCTACTCTACCAATTCTTCCCTCTCTTCCTTCCTCATTAATTTTCCCTGCTCTTCTGAACTATTCCCTTCAGCATCATAACCAGCTGTTATTTCTTTCATCTTAAAAATCATTCCCTCCCTTGCATCTTCTTTTCAGCTATAGCCCATTTATTTTCTATCTCTTTGGCATTCCTTGAAAGACATGTCTATGGCTCTCTGTCTCCCAGTTCTCTCCTATTCTCTCTTGAATCTACTACAATCAGGCTTATGTCTCCTACCACTCTATAAACTTGTTCTCCTCATCAGGGTCTCCAATGACTTCCATGCTATTAGATCCAGAGGTCAATTAAAGCTCAGTTCTCTTCTTCCTTGACCCACTGGCAGCCTTTAACACAGCTGAGCCCTTTTCTGCTTTAAACTTCTTCACTTAGCTTCCAGGAGACCATATTCTTCAGGTTTTCTTCCTACTTCCCTGGCTATTCCTTTTCGGTCTTTTTTTTTTTTTTTCCCCCTGCTTCTTCCTCATATTCCTGGCCTTTAAATGGTATGGGGCTTGGTCTTCGAACCTCATAATTTTAAATACCACATATATGTTGTGATGACTTCCAAATTTCTCCCTCAAGCCTGGAAGTCTGCCTTAAACACTATATTTGTATATTCAACTGTTTCCTCAACAGATCCACTTAGATGTCAGTTAAATACCTCAAACTTAGCGTGTTTAAAACTGAGATCATCTTTCCACAATCCTATCTCACCCAGTCTTGCCCATCTCTATATATTCCACTTGCTTTGACCAAAAACCTTAGATTCACCCTTTTACCCCCCCCCACTCTTTCTCACACATTCCACAGGCAATTTATCAGCAAATCCTAATGGTTTGACTTACAAAACAGTCGAATCTAATTCAACTACTTCTCACCACCTCCACTGTTACCATCCTGGTTTAAGCCACTATCATCTCTCAAGTGGATAAATGGCATAGCCGATCTAGTCTCCCTGCTTCCACCTCATACCCCCACAATAAATTCTCAACTCAGAAGACACAGTACTATTCTCAAAATGTAAGTTAGATCATACCATTCCTCTGCTCAAAATCTTTTAAAGAATTCCCATATGACTCACCCAGAATATAAGCTAAAGTCCTTACTATAACCTGTAAGACTATATAATCTTTCCCCTACCCCAAGGTTATGACTTCACCTCCCAGTACGCTTTCCCTGGAACACTGTTCTGCAATCCCATTTGTTCCTGCCTCATGGCCTTTGTACTTGATGTTCCCTCTGCCTGGAATGTTCTTCCAAGACACCTACATAGCTTATTCTCTTGCTTCTTTTTTTTTTCTTTACTCAAAGAACACCTTCTCAGTGAGGCATTTCTCCAACCACCTTCTTTTAAAATTGGACTCCCCACACTTTATGTCCCTTACTTGCATTATTTTTTGTCCACAGTACTTTTCACTAATATACCATGTTTTATTTTTCATGTTTACTGTCTATGCCCCCAGTAGAATATAAGCTTCACAAGGCAGAGAGTTTGTCTCATGTGATGCTGAATCTGTGACTGGAACAGTGCCTCCATGTGTTAGCTTCAAACTGTTTACTGAATTAAGAATGTACCGGAATTCTTCTGAATCTATAAGGTAAAAATATATGCAAGTATAATAGCATGAAGGTAGCTAACTTTAATCATCTTAAAAACAATTACTTGTCCATGTCAACATCCTAGGAAATACTATACTCTTAAAATCCCTGGTAATTAAAATAAACTTGAATGTGTTGTTAGTTGCTTAATAGAAAATATGAAACTGGAAAAACTGCCTGTTGCACAGAGGAAAAAGATTGGTGTTATAAAAGCATGAAGATTACACAATTTGCACTATGTGCATCTTCACTGATACTTTTCACAAAGGTATGCTGTCCTTCCATGTATGAAGAGTGATACTGCTATCCCACCATTAGGAGGACGTGGACTTTGGCGCTTCCTTGAGATCATGTATTTGTATGTCAGCCAGAAAAAGGCAGGGCATTATCTTCAGTCACTGGATAGTTAATTGCTCCTGTTGAACTTCACCATTCCATATGGGAATCATAGTAATAACCAGGTACTGAGCATTTACTACAGGCTAGGTACTATGCTAAGTCCTTCAGATCTATTATCTCATTTAATCCTTCAGAAAACTCCTTTGAGGTAGTACCTTCATTTTAAAGATATAACAGACTCGGAGAGATTAAGTTGCCCAAGATAGCACAGCTGAGTAGAGATTTGAACCCAGGTCGATTTGATTTTAAAGTCCATGTTTTTAGCTCAGTTGTCTGTGATCCTAGTCATACTGGTATAATCTAAATAAGTGAGAGTGACAGACTTTGGGTATGAAGAAATACTGGCAACAATTTTGAGCAATGATCTGTCCTATATCCTAAGACATTTTGTTTGGGGGCGGGGGCTGTCTAGATGTCCAGTAAGTACTAGAAGTTTTAGTGAAAATCAGATTCAATTTTATATTTTTGTTCTGAGGTGAGATTTAATAAGTATTTCATTCCAGTTACTTCAAACACTCCAAGATAGGTTAAACACAAAAAGCATTAGTGATACATTAAGCTCTAGTACACAAAGTAAACAGACACTACATATTAATTAAAGTCTGAATTTAAAAGAAGAAATCGTCTTACCCAGAAGCATGTGACACAACACCAATTTGAGAATGAAAGAGAAAAACTACTGAACTGCAGTTGGTTAATGCCAAGACATTTTTTCAAAAGTTTTAGAAAATGAACTAAACCAAGCAAGGATCCATGCATCTGCCACGTTGAAACATACAGTAGTGACAAATTAACTTTGTCTTTGATATAAGATCTTACAATAGTTTTTAAATCAATTTGAAAATCAACAATTAACAATATAAGTGCTACTTTTTTAAAGTTTCATTTTCAAGTTATACATTATTTAAGAGTAATTTAAACACCAAATAAAAAGACAATTTGCCTTCTGAAACAGATTAGTTGTAACTAGTAAACATTAAATCAGGAAACAATTATAAAAGCTCCAAGAGATTAAACAGATAAGACTATCTGCTGTACTTTAAAAGATCATATTTCTAAATAGATGTTGCACCACAAAGACTTTTGTAAAGGGGCGGAGTGCTTCCTTAAAATCTTACTTTCTTTCACACACTATTAAAAACTTCCAAATTGTTTTTGGAATGATTGTAAAATATACAAGAGAAAGCTCAACTACTAGGTTAAGAATGGTTTCACTTTGTAAATGAAATCTAACTTTACAAGAGACATTACAATTAACTTTATACTTTAACATTAAAACTTAGAGAATGACAATACCTTAAGAAAATAAAGGCATTAAGAGTTGCTAACAAGATCTTTCATCAGTCTGCAAGATGAAATAATCATGTAAAATACATGTATCATTATAGCACTTGTCTCATCTGATTCAGATTGTTATATTGCAAATAACAAGCAGTCTATTCAATATAAAATAACTTGTGCAATCAAACCTTAAACTCAAATACACAGTAATTATAATAAATACATTTTAAAACCAAGAAAAGCAAAACAAAACCTAAGATACTATATAGATGCTGTATACCAACACATTACACCTGTGCCTGGCTAGGTTGACTGAAAGCTTTTCACAATTATGACTGATCTTTGGGTGCGTCTCTCACAAGATAAACTGAACCTGTTTACTTCATCACCTGGAGAGGTATTAACTCCTGAATTCGCCATTCTGCCAGTCTCTTTGCAGCTTTTCCCAGCAAAGAAAGCACCTCAGCTGCCATGTTGAAGATACTTTTAATGCTCTACAGTGAGTTCCCTCCCATCATGCCTTAAGAAGATCCCCAGCATGCATCAGATAATGTTGTTTCTAGGTCATAGGATGTTATAATCGGTATCCTATCTGTATATGTCAAAATGAGGAGCTCTAGGAGTCAATGCTGCTGCCTACACACTTCACCTACACTGTGTATAATTATACATCTATTCCTCATTTCAAGTGATCAAGATATACTTGATTTTTTAAAATGTAGATTTCTAAAGATGGGAATTGGTTGTATATAATTTAATCCAATAACTGGTTGTAAATAATTTAATCCAAAGCTTACATCTAAGGAATCTTGAGGATAAATCAGGCTAGAAGTGGCACCTGCTGGCTAAGCATGATGCTATAATCAAACTTTATTAAACATAATGAAAAAGGGACAAAAACTAAGTTCTGGGTGATATGTGTTTAGAGAGCAATACAAATGGTTCAGTGCTGTAGAAGGGCAGCAGATAGCACAATGACAATGTTAATGTTGTCCAACTGATGCTAAAGAGTAACTGCTGCAGGTCCCTGTACACAAAACCTTGCTGCTAAATTAAACTGCCCATTGTACCACAGTGGAGACTTAATTTTATCTACAAAGTCTTCAATTTACTGGGTGCTTTTTCTTTGTTGGGATATATAGATGATTTTAACAGAAGTTAACTAAAAATAATTGGGTTATAGAATTTAACTTTAAAGTTAACTTTTATAACAAATGTGTTTTCTTCAAGTGAAGAATATACAAAATATCTATAGGTTATACATCTGTTTCCTGTAATCTTACATATTTATTATAATAAAGTAATACAACTTAGGGCTTTCAACCATGAGTGTAGGTTCCAAAAAAGTCTTTAAGCAGCAGTAGTATTTCCCATAGGAATATC
Source organism: Macaca thibetana thibetana (assembly GCF_024542745.1). NCBI lineage: Eukaryota > Metazoa > Chordata > Mammalia > Primates > Cercopithecidae > Macaca > Macaca thibetana. Next base: position 105,301,700 of record NC_065598.1, read on the forward strand.
TTCATGTTACAGGGAGAATTTTACAACTATGCCCTTTTTTGCCACATGATCTGCCCTCCCCATCTGCTAGAGGAGGAACCAGTTTAATAGGTTAGTTTGTGAATGTTCTTTCCAATATGTCAGACTGTTAATAAATTATGCAACAATGTAGTCTTAAACCATTTCTTATAAAATGGCCAAATAAATGACTATAATTCAGCTGCCTGACTACCATAATACAAAATTGTATCGTGATTAAAAAAACAAAAAACTCATTCTGCTTTTCAGTATTAAATGGATCTCAGAAGTGATTCTAATTAAAGGACTCAAAGACAGATTATTCAATAATCTGCTGCATATTGAAATTTTATGGCCATATAGTCAACACTCACATATTAGCCGTAGTAAAGAACAGAAGGACACATATTCTAAAGACAGCAGGTAATTCAAAAATGCATTTTATCCTTATTAGCATTTCATTTTGAGTATGTCTGACATTTCAGAAATTAAAGAATTCCTACGTAAAGAAGTAAGTCACACAAAGCCAAATATAAGAAGCCATGGAAAAGTACCCCTAGAGTTAATGTCTCCGCATTAGGATTGGGAATACATTTCATTCCGTTCTCTCCTTCTACATTCATTTGTTTATCTGGCTTATGTTTCAGTAAGATGAGTGAGACAAGGGTGATAAGGAAGTTAATTATTTCCATTTTGAAACATACTTTGGGAAAGTTCAGACAACGGCAATTAATGGGGAGCCTCCAAAGTGTCACAGAGTACTATCTGCAATCTCCTGAACAGAACAACTGGCCAGATATGTTCATGCCAATGTTTCTGGTAACTTCTACTCTTCACCTTGGTAGTTTTTTCCCTTCCAAATCTAGATGGGCTGCAGATTGATTGGTATAAATATGTATGTGTGTGTGTGGGTGTGTATCTGTGAGAGAGAAAACAGTACTTTCTGTAGTTAAATTAACTATAGAAGTTTGAATACTACACTCTTCACAGTGGCAGTATAGTCTGTCAACTTCCAAAAGGAAATAATAACTTTACTGATATTTTAACTTCTTTGTCAGTCATTGGGGAGCATGTAACACCTAAGTAGCTGAATTCGGTGACAGCTAATTCTGATCTGCTGATAAAAATCTTTGGCCATGTTTAAGATTCTTCTAATGCAGGCTAATCAGTGGACTTCAGCACTTAGCTATACAAGAACATGGTCTTTTGAATTTCTTTATACTTGGAAATCAAAAATAGTTATTAGCACATAAGAACTACTATATCTTCAGTTTCAAATTTATAACCTATTAAAATGAAAGCAATTTTCAGAAGACCAGGAATTCTAGAGAGACAGTATCACACATAGGGTTTTAGTCGTGGTTCACAAGCTGCTGAGCTGTAAGACCTGGAACAAATTAACCTCTCAATGTCTGTTTCCTCATCTGTAAAATGAGAAGTTGGGTTCATATTTTAAGATATCACAAAACAGTAAAAAATGTAAAAGAAAGAAGAATCGTAGGGGGAAATGACACAGAGCTACCAAGTTGTTGTTGTTTTGCCGAGCATGAATTTTTTTAAAGCCCTACCATTTATTATCACCATCATTTCACGAGATAAAGAACATGTTTAATTCCCCTAAATTAGAAATATATATTCCGTAAGAAGCACTCCTTTAAAGTGAAAATGTTTAGCTTTTAAAAACTCATGATCTTCTGTCCTTATTTTTCTCACTTCACCATGGACCAGTGAAAATGTTTTCACTAACCAGCACTGGTCTAAAAGTCGATAATTGGGGATTATAGGAATAGGTAAATTTCAAAGTCCAAGCCTCAAACACTATGATTTTAATTTTACGTGCTCTGTTGTATTTCTTTTACTCCATATTGTAGTCTAGAATAGATGCCTCAACGAAACATCTACTTAAAAATTTATGAAGATCAGAAATACACTTAAATCAGTTTGAGAGACAGCCTCTATGTATACTTGCCCCAACACATTGAAGTTTATTCTTCAATAAGCTTTGGCACAGGTACACATTGTGGCTGTCTCTCAAAGAATAAGCTTCAGGTTGGTATGGTGGCTCACGCCTGTAATCCCAGCACTTTGGGAGGCCGAGGTGGACGAATCACAAGGTCAGAAGTTTCAGACCAGCCTGGCCAACATGGTGAAACCCCTGCTCTAGTAAAAATACAAAAATTAGCAAGGCGCCGTGGTGGGCACTTATAATCTCAGCTATTCAGGAGGCTAAGGCAGGAGAATTGCTTGAACCCAGGAGGCAGAGGCTGCAGTAAGCCGAGATCATGCCACTGCACTCCAGTCTGGGTGACAGAGCAAGACTCCATCTTGGGGCAAAAAACAAACAACAACAACAACAAAAAACAATAAGCTTCAATGCATCAGGGCAAGCATAAACTGCTATGGATGTAACTTCATCAACAATAACGAACCACTGAGGACAGGTGCGGTGGCTCACGCCTATAATCCAGCACTTTGGAAGGCGGAGGTGGGATAATCACTTGAGGCCAGGAGTTCAAGACCAGCCTGGGCAGCATGGTGAAACCCCATCTCTGCTAAAAATATAAAAAAAAAGCTGGGCATGGTGGCATGTGTCTCTAACCCCAGCTACTCGGGAGGGGGAGGCGGAGGTTGCAGTGAGCTGAGATGGCGCCACTACACTCAAGCCTGGAAGACAGAGCGAGACTCTGTCTCAACAACAACGATAATAATAATAATAATAATAATAATAATGAACCCCTGATTGTGTACTTACTATTAAACCCATTTTAAAGATAAGGCAACTGAGATAATGAGAGACTAAGTAGTTTACCAAAGACACATATTCTATAAGCCTCAGTAGTCAGAACTGGAACTCTAATCTCTGATCCAGTTTTGGGTAGGACTCAAATAGAAAGATGTTGCTTGGATTTTAATTACCTCTTGCTCTTTTACAAATGAGTGGCAAATGGTTAAAATTTTAGAAGCTGCACAGGGTAAAATGTTTTCCTATTTTGCTGTATAAAATAGTGCCTTTTTAAACACAATCATAAATATTGGTGGAGTTTTTCCTCTATAAGAGTCAAGATGCCCATTAGTATGGTCACTTACTTTTCTCAAAAAGCTAATAAAATTACACATTTAGAATTTCTAAAGGACAAATACTTACAAATGTCCTCTTTTTCTCTTAAGAAGAACACGAATATCTTCTGTGATTTCAATCTGCAGTAAGAGACAGCATTTATGAGTACAATGACATGAGAAAAGTACCCCTTTAAAAGAAATATTGAGTGCTTATTCACATTATCTGCGCACCTTAGCTCGTAAGCTTTTCCTTTTTACTAAAGGAAAAGCAAGAAATGACTAGAGATGAGTGTCTGACTAGAATTAGTGCTATTACAATCTCAGAAAGTAACTGAGCCAGACTCTAAGTAACAGTAGTTGAAACTCTATGGAAAAATGACAAGAAGCAAGAGTCATGTTCTTAACGGTTTTATTTGTATCTCTGAATCCCCCATGGTCAGGACCAAAGCCATGTTCAGACACAGAGACAATGTCTGACCACAGCAAACTAGTCAGTCACACAAGACAGCCATCCCCACACGCAGATGACTGCAGGCATCTATTCTCCCATCGAAACCAAAAACGAGTAAGTTCCTCGAAACAACACAAGGTTCCTTCCCAAATACAAATATGACACTGATCTAAGTAGAAACCTAAATATATTTCCATCTTCTTTCAGTCTGTAAACACACCATTTTTGTGACATTTTTCAAGATATACACCAAAAGGGCCAGGCAATGGTGGCTCATACCTATAATCCCAGCACCCTGGGAGACCAAGGCAGGCAGATTCCTTGAATCCAAGAGTTCAAAACCAGTCTGGGAAAAATGGCAAAACCCCATCTCTACTAAAAATACAAATAATTAGTCGAACATGGTGGTGCATGCCTGTAGTCCCAACTACTTAGGAGGCTGAAGTGAGAGGATCACCTGAGTCTGGGATTGCACCACTGCACTCCAGACTGTGCAACCAGAGTGAGATCCTGTCTTAAAAAAAAAAAAAAAAAAAGAAAAAGAAAAAGAAAAAGAAAAAGGAAGGAAGGAAGGAAGGAAGGAAGGAAGGAAGGAAGGAAGGAAGGAAGGAAGGAAAGAAAAGATAAGGAAAAAGATATATACATCAGAAATGTTTGTCAGTTTAGGGTTGGGGTTTGACCTATTTTGGACAATGCAGGAATAAACTAGTTACCATCTGAATACTTAGAATAGTAAAATAAGGCCCTTCAGTAATTTGATATTGCTTTCTACAGAGCTGGGGCTCCCTGGGCATGATGCTATACTCTAAATAACTGAGGCTTTATTCCATCCAGCAGTATTCACTACTACTTGCATATGATTACGTAACAAGAATAACCCTTCGAGTTTTTTGGGTTTTTTTGTTTTTTTAGTCTAGACGCCTCCATGGAAGTCATACAAACATCCACATAACTGTAATCATCACACTAACTAGCTGGTGTTAATTCAGACAGTTAATTTTCTCCTTGCTACTATTAAAGAGATGAAGGAAAGAATGATTTATACCCAAGCCTATTACTAACAAAGACTAGTTACTAACAGTGAACTACTTTCAACTTTATGTTAATATCCACAATCTACTTTTGTTGAGGGGTTACCAGGGACAGCATCAGTATATGTCTTAACACAAATAGTTAAAACTACTTATAAACAGAAGTCATGCCATTTCATATGTTCTTATTTTTCTTCCAGAAGGCTAACACTGGCCATTAACATGAAGGGGGGGTGGGGCACTTATATTAAAATAAGATCCAAAGAGCTCACAAGGAGAATGTTGGGAAAGAAAAACTTCATACTTCTATATAAAAACATACACATTTCCCCCATAGATAATTCCAATAACTTAAAAATAAATGACAAAAAAAACACACCCATCCTTCTATAAAATCATCTAAAGATCTAAAGGTGGAAGTTGCGGGGAGAGGGATAAGGGAAAACATAAAACTATCTGCTAGTTTGCTTAATTTGGAAAATAACTCCATAAATAAATATTTGCAAAGGATAGTCAACTCTTGACCCTTGGTACTAGAGAGTGTCAGGGAATTCTCCAAGCTGGATGAGAGCCCCAGCTTAAACCTTCTACTCATCTCCATTCTCGTAGCCCCAAATTGGCTAAGCAGGAGAAGCAACTCTCAGAGGTTCTCTAATGCTAAGGAAGTAATTTTTCTCAATGCCTATCACCTTAAAAGCCATTTCTTTCATCACAAAAAAATGAAAGAAAGTAGCAGCTACCCAGGAAAGAAAAGGAAACCAAATCACATTTTGTAACCTAGCCTAATTTAGTTCTACACAACAGAAAAACTGATCCTGCACTCTCCTCTCTCCTAGTCTCCTCCTACAAAATAGCACCTCCCTGTTAAAGTCATTATATTAAAACAAATTGAAGAAACAATTTAATATAAAAAAACTAGGCAGATTACCACCATGCGGGTTGCATTTACAGACGATCAGGAATTGGGATGATTTAGCTAAAACTGTAAAACAAACTTCAGACTCTTTCACTTCAGATATACGCAAGGTTTTTGTAACATAAGAAAGTTAGAAAGTCTTAGCCTAGCAAATTGTTAACAGACTGAAGCATATATTGTTTATTTTCAACCTAACAGTAACATGGTGGCATTAAAAAAAGAAAAAAGAGATAATACAGCATCAAGAGTTTATTATCTTACCATTAGAAAAGAAGGCAGCACTGAAAAAGCCCAACTCACCAAATGCCAGTGAGCAAAACGAAGTCCATGTAGCTAATAGGACAGCAAAAAGTGATATAAAAAAAAGTAAAAACTGATAAAAATACAAGGCAGTGTTCAATTTCAGACAACCCTCATATCTGGGGACAGACTTAAAAACAAATCATTAATGTGTTTGGCTCTAGCCCTCTCTGCAAATAAGTTGGTCTCTTAACCAATATTTTGAAAACATTCTTCCACAAGCAAAGTCAATACTAAACTTGTGATAGCATCTGTTGGAAATGTTTCAAGCACGAAAAATCATCGTCCTGTACTTAATGTCTCAAAAATCGATCTTAATAAGTTTAAAATAGAATGTTTCAGAAAACAGTGGAAAAATATTAAGAAAGCTTTTGGCCGGGGGTGGTGGCTGATGCCTGTTATCTCAGTACTTTGGGAGGCTGAGGTGGGCAGATGACCTGAGGTCAGGAGTTTGAGACCAGCGTGGCCAACATGGCGAAACTCTGTCTCTACTAAAAATACAAAAATATGCTGGGTGTGGTGGTGCATGCCTATAACCCAGCTACTGGGAAGGCTGCAGCAGGAGAATCGCTTGAACCTGGGAGTCAAGATCACACCACTGCACTCCAGCCTGGGTGACAGAGTGACTCGGTCTCCAAAACAAAAAGAAAAAAAGAAAAATATTAAGAAATATAAAAATATTAGCACTTAATGTTCAAATCTAAAAGTAAATTCTGGCCAAGTCCTTTTCAAAACAATTCCCTACGCAATGGTCCTTGATAAGTCTTATTTTAGATAAGTATACATAAATCACATATTGGTAAATAGTAGATTAAAACTGCCATACTAAAATACATTTCAATGTTTAGAAATGTTGTTATCAAGAAATAATACAGGTCAAAAACAGTATGTATGACTCCATTCTACATACATACATATATTTGAGTGTTATATACTCATAGAAAAATTAGCAAAATGTATTTCAAATACTAATAGTTATTGCTGGGTGGTAGGATTAGAGGTGAATTGTTTTAATATTTGCATATATTTTGGGTTTTTTCTGCTGATTTAGTGTCTTCCAAAATTTTCAAAAATAAAAATTGTATACTTAAAATTTATTTTAAAAACCATAAAGGAACAAGAAAATGACTCATTAAAAACAGTACTAAAAAACTGTAGTAAGCCAAACTACGGAAGGTGTCGCTCACAGGCTAAGCTGTGGGAGAAACTTTTCTTTTCCCCTTAAGAATATATGTGAGCCAGGCGCAGTGGCTCACGCCTGTAATCCCAGCACTTTGGGAGGCTGAAGCAGGCAGATCACAAGGTCAGGAGTTCGAGACCAGCCTGACCAACATGGTGAAACCCCGCCTCTCCTAAAAATACAAAAATTAGCCCGGCGTGGTGGTGGATGCCTATAATCCTAGCTACTCAGGAGGCTGAGGCAGGAGAACTACTTGAACCCGGGAGGCGGAGGTTGCAATGAGCTGAGATCACACCACTGCACTCTAGCCTGGCTGACAGAGTGAGACTCCGTCTCAAAATAAATAAATAAATAAACAAACAATAAAATAAAAATATTCAAACATTACAAAATATATCAAATGAAGTGAAAGTGTCCTTTTTTATCCAACCACCTAGAAATAACAGCTTTTATGTTTGGTGGGTAACTTTGAAGCCCTTTTTCTAAGCATATTCTAATACACACATACATTTTTTTTTTTTTTTTTTTTTTTGAGATGCTGGAGTCTCACTCTGTCACCCAGACTGGAGTGCAGTGGCATGATCTCGGCTCACTGCAACTTCCACTTCCCAGGTCCAAGAGATTCTCCTGCATCAGCCTTCTGAGTAGCTGGGACTACAGGCGTACACCACAGCGCCCAGCTAATTTTTGTATTTTGAGTAGAGACAGGGTTTCACCATATTGGACAGGCTGGTCTTGAACTCCTGACCTCAAGCGAACCACCCACCTCGGCCTCCCAAAACGCTGGGATTACAGGCATGAGCCACCTTGCCTGGCCAACACATAAAATTTTTAAACAAAAATTGAATCATACCATCTATACATGTCTGCAACTTGCTTTAAAAAAAAAAACACTGGGCCAGGTGCAGTGGCTCACACCTGTAATCCCAGCACTTTCGGAGGCCGAGGTGGGTGGATCACATGAGATCAGGAGTTCGAGACCAGCCTGGCCAACATGGTGAAACGCCATCTCTACTAAAAATACAAAAACAAAATTAGTCGAGCATGGTGGTGGGCGCCTGTAATCCCAGCTACTCGGGAGGCTGACACAGGAGAATCACTCAAGCCCAGGAGGCAGAGGTTGCAACAGCAAACCTCTGTCTCAAAAAGAAAAATAAAACAAAAAACTGACTCTCTTACATGTCTTTCCATGGCAGAATACACAGATCTACTTTTTAACCATTCCATGGCATTCCATTGATTATATGACCACATCACAATTAAGTCAACCCATATTCTCTGTTGGTAGACATTTGGGGTTTTTCTAATTTCTGATCATTCGAAAGATCACAATGAACATCCCTATCAATATACTTACGCTAGTGATTCTAGAGGGTTTATATCTAGCAGAATTGCTGATTCAAAAGGGTATGATTTTATATTTAGTCTATTAAAAAATTGCCCTCCAGGCCTAGAAGCAGTGATACCCCAATAGCAATGAGCATATCTAGCACACAGATCTTGGGTTCCAAATACAATTCTCTAAGAAAAGGAACCAGAGCTCTTTGGAGCAGTTGATTCCAGGTCTGAGGCAGGAAATAGTCAAGATGAAGTTAGTGTCATCTGGTGCCAAGGAATAAAGGAGGGCTGAATCTTTTTAAATGGGGTCATGTGAAAAGGACACAGGGGTCAACCCAAAAAGAGCTCCCAATGGCCAAAGCTGGTATTAACACAACCTGGGCAACAAATAACAGTAATACTAGATTATATCCCACAGAATAAAATAATATCCATGAGTCCATACTAATATAAATGAACGACTGAATAAGTAAATGAGGGAGAAGAGACTAATCATCCTTACAGAAAAATTCTAATAAATGTAGAAGGAATAAAGGAAATAGAAAATCTCCATTAGAGCACCACAGGAATAATTACTACAGGCAAAATCCATCAGTGAATGCTAATGCTGGTGAGCAAAAGCTGAAACTGGACATTACATGGTCTCAAAGTATCTCCCCCAAATATGTATTAATAAAAAGTGTATTGATATTACTTCATTGCAAAAGGGAAAATAATAACATTACTGTAGAAAAACACAGTTGATACCATCTTAACTAGGTGATCAGAGTTACCATCACCAGTAATAAGGTGCATCTATACCATGTAAGCCCTAGCTTGATTCACTGAGAAGAACACAGCATCACTTTTGTGGTATTCTTGCCCGAATTGCATAATCTCAATCAAATCATGAAAAAACATTAGATACCCAGATTAGGAACATTTTTAGTTTTTATAATTATACTATAATTGTGTAACATGTTAACATTAGGGGAAATTGGGTAAAGGTCCCATGGAAATGGTGTATAATTTTTGCAACTCTATTGTAAGTCTAAAATTTTTTTTATAAAAATGTAAAAATGCCTTCTAAAAAAGAGTATACTATTTCATATTCCCACCAGCAGTATATTAATATGCCCATTTCCCCATACCTCCTCCAATACTAGATTGAACTGTTTGACAGATACCAAAAACACTGTCTTAATTTTTTGCTTTTCACTATTAGCCAATGAACATATGAAAATATTTCACTGGCTGGATACGGTGGCTCATGCCGTAATCCCAGCACTTTGGGAGGCCGAGGCGGGCAGAACACTTGAGGTCAGGAGTTTGAGACCAGCCTGGCCAACATGGTGAAACCCCGTCTCTACCAAAAATACAAACATTAGGAAGGTGTGGTGGCAGGCACCTGTAATCCCAGCTATTCAGGAGGCTGAGGCAGAAGAATTGGTTGAACCCGGGAGGTGGAGGTAGCAGGGAGCCGAGATCGCACCACTGCAGAGCGAGACTCCATCTCAAAAAAAAAAAAAAAAAATTCACTATGTCTGAATTTCTTATATAAATTACTTGCTCAAGTTCTTTGCCCATATTCAACTTGGTTTTTCATTTTTTTCTTATGATTCATAAGAGCCCTTTGTATATTAAGGAAATAAGCCCTTTGAGATATTGCAAATATTTTCTCCATTATAGCTTTTCTCTGTTTTGAGTGCTTGTTTTGGATAAATATTGTGGGGTTTTTTGTTGTTGTTGTCTGTTTTTTAGTTTTTAGTAGTAAAATGTATCTCCTTTATGGCTTCTGGGTCATTTTCCTACTTCAAGACTATAAAATTATTCCCTCGCATTTCTTAGAAGTATGAATACTAGGTCAAAGATCGTATAAATTATGCCATATTCACATTCTCTGATGCCTTCTTGCTTGAGACACCAAATTACATATCCATGACAACAGTCATATTTCTTTGCATAGATAAATATGCAGTATTCTGATAGTTTTCACTTTATCCATTTTGAAGCAGTTTATTTATTTTTATTTTTCTTATCTAAGTAAGGTAAAAACTAAAGCAAATAAGCAATGCTTATTTATCCTAGACCCATTCTCTTCATCTAAACTCAAAGACAGAGTCTAGTTTGAATGCCAAGAGAAATATTCCAATCTTAGCTAATAATTCTATTATCATTCATTTTGTTACATAAATTCTCCCCTGTCATTAGTATGGAGATATATAAATACTGATGTAGATCTATCAAGTGCCTAATGAACTGCAAGCACACAAATTTCACTCCTGACATACCAAGTTGTAGACTCTTAGAACCAAAATAGGCTTTAAAGTGAAGATAATGAACCTGTCTCTAAAAAAGAAACTCTTCTCTTGGGCAAACCTGGAGGACACTATGCTTAGTGAAATAAGCTAGACACAGAAGGACAAATACTACATTATACCATTTATAGGAGGAAACTAAAATAGTCAAACTCAAAGCAGCAGAGAGCAGAATGGTGGTGACCAGGGGCTGGGTAGAGGGAGAAACAGGATGGTATTAGTCAAATGATACAAAGTTTCATAAGAAAGATGAAAATGTCCCAGAGATCTACTGTACAGCATAGTGCCTATACTTAACAATATTGCATTGTGTATTTTAAAATTTGCTAATAGGGTAAATCTTATGTTAAGTGTTTTTATCACACATACACACAAATAACAATACAAAAGAGGGCAGAAGGAAACTTTTGGAGGTGATGGATGGGTTTATGGCATAGATTGTGGTGATTATTCTCTCCAAGTTGTTTACATTCCATTTTTACAGCTTTTTGTATGTCAATCATACCACAATAAAATGGTTTTAAAAAATGAGGGATGGGTGGTTAATTATTGTCCATTTTTCGTGCCAATAGTTTTCAAAGGCAACTTTTTAATTATATAGGTGTAATCATTCTTCAGGGAAAAATGAATACAAATTAGAGTGTGCACACAGAGGTTTCCAAATGAATCCATCCATCTCTCTTTAGGAAGTCTCTGCAGTATACATTGCTTAGGACAGTTTTGCTTAAGGAAGTTTAGCTTGTTCTGCTACCCGTGACAAAGAGCAGGGTAAAAGACACAGGGAACCAGTGAGATGCCTACTAAAATAAGAAATGGAAGATGCTCAAAGACAAACATTGCTTGGTTTGACATTTTGTCTGTGTGGTTTATTCTGCCTATTTGCTTCCTTTACCTGAGGCTTAATTGAAATCTCCAGTTTCTGAGCCATACTTTTTATCTCAGCTTTGAAATTCAGTTTAAATATGTACCTTTTGGGAAAGTGTTTATTTATTTATTTTTTTTAACGACAACCCCACCCATCCCTCATATTTAATGACAAATAGAAAGTTTTTTAAACGCCAGAAAATTCCTTTTTTTTTTTTTTTTTTCTGAGAAGTGGAGTTTCACTCTTGTTGCCCAGGCTGGAGTGCAACGGCACGATCTTGGCTCACCACAACCTCCACCTCCCGGACTCAACCGATTCTCCTGCCTCAGCCTCCCGATTAGCCAGGATTACAGGCATGCGACACCAGCCTGGCTAATTTTGTATTTTTAGTAGAGACGGGGTTTCTCCATGTTGGTCAAGCTGGTCTCGAACTCCCAACCTCAGGTGATCCGCCCGCCTCAGCCTCCCAAAGTGTTAGAATTACAGGCGTGAGCCACCGTGCCAGGCCCCATTTACTTTTTAGCAAAAATATTTAAATCTTGACTTTTGAATAGGGGTATATACTAGCTTAAAATAACTTACTATGACACAAATAAATTATGGAGTGAAGTACAAGGTTGACGTTAAAATTTATTAATCTACTCTTTACCTTCCTCACAGAGTGTTGTAAGAATTTTAAAAACTGAACATAACGATAACTGTAAATAATTTTAAAAAGAAAGAAACAGTTCCCCCTACTCCATGACTAAGAAGCTAAAATAGGGTCTGCTTTCTGGAACATTAAGAAAGCACCCTTTGTACTTCCCTCTATACTAAAATTAGGAAATTCTTTCTAATCAGTTATAATTACAGCTTTACTCTTAAGATTATCTTGAGACTAGATAAAAGATGAATGTGAGAATATGAAAAAGCAGCAAGAAAGTACACCATTCCTATTCTTTCAGTTACCTAGAATTAAATTAGCAGTGGTATCAACAGTGAAAGCACATTCTCTTTATGAGCTCTCAATATATCAACTGCATTTAAGTTAGAATTTTTCAAAGTCATAAAAATCAACAGATCATGCTTTTTTAGGTCCACACCTAAGAAACAGCTTGATTATTATGAAACAACTACTGGGGAAAAAACTTTCAATATATGAAAATTGCTGTCACACTGGTAATTCTTGACTCAGAATCAAGAATCTTATGATACTGATTTTTAAATATTTTGGACAAACATTACATAACAGCAAACACTGACCTTACCACAACTCTCCCTCCCTTCCAAGTTTAGTCAACAAGTGTGTTGATACATGGATGAATCTGAATTTACAAGGCATTCATTAAAATACTAGAGACCTGAACAATACTTGAAGAAATTGTTTGTTACCTTAAGTGTTCTTAACCAGAAAGTACTCCTGTGTAACAATCAAGACTTCCCACAAAATTTGTACCATTTTTGCCAGAAGGTATGTTTTGTTTTTGTTTAAAATGACAAAAACATAAGTCTTACACACAGAGAAATGCCTAACATTATGAGCAGAAAGTACATATGGAATTATAATTTTAGGAGAAAAAATTAGCACTTTCCTCTACATTAGAGACTGATAAAGTATTTCAGAAACGAAAAATATATTTTTAGAAACGCAGACTCTTAGAGTTAAAATATGGTCCGTTTAGACAATTCTCAAAGTACCAGCTGGGGTTACCAGTTCCTTGCAGGACTACTACTTATAATATTGCATCCTTACTTTCATTTCTGCCATGAATAACTTTTATTTACTAAAACAGATAGCAATGCGCTGGGGGTCCATAAAAACTAGTGCCAATTAAGAATAAAGAAATTACTCAGTGCTGCCAAAAGTATACAAAAAGGCACTTTATATACTGTTGACAGAAGTAGAAATTAGTACATGCTAAATAGAAAACAACTTGGCAATATGTGACAACAGGCCTTCAGTTACACTTCCTGCACTTGTAATTTCACTTTCTATTTCTGGGAATATCCTAAAGCTGCAGTTCCCAAACTTTTGGGCACCAGGGACCAATGGTGGAGCTCAGGCAGAAATGCTCACTTGTCGCTCACCTCCTGCTATGCAGCACAGCTCCTAAGAGGCCATGGACCAGTACAGGTCCGTGGTCTGGGAGTTGGGGACCCCTATCCTAAAGGAAATCATTAGAGATTCACACAAAAAATAGAGGACAGTCATCATGGTGGTACAGATAACAGAAAAAAAAATAGGAACAACTTCAAATGCCCAATAGGAGATTGGTAAAATAATGTATCCATGTGATCAAATACTATACAGCCATCAAATGCAGTATTGCCAGATTTAAGAGTATGAGAAAATGTTTAAGATATATGAAGTAAAATTGGTTTAAGATGAAACTTCATACTCAAGATCAACTTCCTCAAATTTATGTAGGCTATAAACCAAAATGTCAATCTCTAGGTTGTAGAATTACAGGTGATTTTTTTTTTTTATAGAGACAAGGTCTTGCTCTGTTACCCACGCTGGAAAGCAGTGGTGCAATCTCGGCTCACTGCAGCCTCGACCTCTTGGAAGCTCAAGCCATCCTTCCACCTCAGCCTCCTGAGTAGCTGGGACGACAGGCATGCGCCACCACATGCTAATTTTTTGTATTTTTGGTAGAGACAGGATTTTACCATATTGCCCAGGCTGGTCTCCAAATCCTGGGCTCAAGCGATCCATCTGCCTCAGCCTCCCAAAGTGATGGGATTATAGGCATGAGCCACTGTGCCCACCTAGAGGTTATTTTTAGTTTTATCCTTATAATTTCCCTACATTTTCTAAACTTCTACAGTGAATGTCACTTTTATCATTTAATAATAAAGTAGAAAATATAGCACCAGCCTTTCAATTAATTCTAACGTGCGTCTCTGTATTGATAGTAACAATGAATATGGTCCAAAAGGTGTTTAGCCCTACTCAAGTGGCAAAGTAATACTGTAAAAGGAGCTAAAAGTTGGATTTACGTGTACTAAGGAAAGCAGGTTAGACTCTTCTGTTTTTAAATTAGGCTCAAAGCAAAATAAACTCTTCTTTTGCTCATGTAATATAATATATAAGCTAAATAAAATGAGGGTTTTCTTCCTTACTATAACTACCATGGTTAACTGTTTTCTGAAGCTAAGCATCCTTGTGGTCCCCTATGTCAAAACGTGACTAACAAAAATTGACTAGTACAAGCTGAGTCTCCCTAATCTAAAAATCCAAAATCTGAAATGCTCCAAAATCTGAAACTTTGTGAGCACCAACATGACACAAAGGACATTCTCATTGGACTACTTCAGACTTTTGGATTAGGGATGCTCAACCAGTCAGTATATAATGCAAATACTCCAAAACCTGAAAAATTCCAAAATCCAAACACTTCTGGCCCCAGGCATTTTGGATAAGGGATACTCAACCTGTAATAGCAAGTGAACAGACAGTATCAAAAAGCCAGACAATCATGACGGGTTCTGCACAGATGAAAGTATAATTTCTTTAAAGCTAAGAGTTCTACTTACTTATCCTATTAAAACAAAACAAATGGGAACTCAAATGCCAGATTATATCTGCACGAGATTGAATAGGTACCGTGCCATACTTGCAACCTTCTGCCCCATAGTGAAAATGTTTTTCAACTGACCAGAATTAGTCCCCTACAGGAAATGAAGCCTGCCCCAGGAGAAGGTAACTTAAGCAAAAGGAACCAAATGAGTATCATTCCTTTGATGTCTGTGATTAGTAGACCCAGAGGGCTACTTTCCACACGGGTGATCAGAGGGCCTGTGAAAGGAGGGTATTTCAGAAGTGAGCTTTCCATCAGTACTCTCTTCTTTACAACCTGGTTCTGGGGCCAAATACTCAAACTTCAGAGGATATCATCTTACCCGTCTAGCTTCAGACATTCCAATCAACGGTGCTATCACATTACAAATGTGTACTAACTGATTTCAAAAAGTAGGAGGCAGAAAAGGCTGAATCATTTCTTTCTCTCAAAAGTTTTTATTTCAAAATGTTTCAAGCAGTGGTAAAGTATCATTAGGTAATTTCACTTCCTGTAAGGCCCACACATCTACAAATGTGTCCTGTAATAACCCCAGCACGGTCTGGCAGCATGGAGTTCACAATGCTAGAAAGTATAAAAAGAATACAGCTGCTATGCATACAATTCAAGTATAATAATACAATAGAATATTTACTCAAAAATTAACATTTTTACTCCAAAGGGAAATCCCTCTGTCGTTGATGGTTCACTAAACAGTGTTGAGCCAGTACTTCTGAAGCTAGAGTCACAAACTTGATCCCCAGATAAACTGGTTAAAATGAAGGCAAGGCCGGGTGTGGTGGCTCACGCCTGTAATCCCAGCACTTTGGGAGGCCGCAGCAGGCAGATCACCTGAGGTCGGGAGTTCAAGACCAGCCTGACCAACACAGAGAAAACCCATTTCTACTAAAAACACAAAATTAGCTGGGCCTGGTGGCGCGTGCCTGTAATCCCCTCTACTCGGGAGGCTGAGGCAGGAGAATCGCTTGAACCCGGGAGGCAGAGGTTGCAGTGAGCCAAGATCAGGCCATTGCACTCCAGCCTGGGCAACAAGAGTAAAACTGTCTCAAAAAATAAAATAAAATATAAAATAAAATAAAATAAAGGTGAACACATTTCCCAGCTTTCCAAGGACTGTCCTGTGGTTGTCCCAGCATAATTATCAAATCCCTCTTTCTTTTGCAAAAATATCCTAATGATGACCCTAGTTGTATCCTAACTTTCGTCCCACAGAGAACAAGGCAGTATAGGTATGGCATGGGTATATTAGCAGAAGCCAACCTTCACTCCTGGAAAAACACTTCCAAGTAAAAACTCCTGTTTGAATCCACAGTCATATACGATGGGCAAGTAAATGAAAGCACCAGCTGCACACCATTAATCACATACACACAAGACTCTTTATTCCAAGTGTTTCAATGATATCAAATTACTACAATCTTAGTTTATGTGCAACATTTATAATCTAATTTCTAAAATCTAGATTAACACCTTAACTGATGACTTCAAACTGAAGTCAATTTCTCATCTCACAAAAAACACACTTGTATCTTAAACACAAATAGGATAAATCACATGCATTGTAAGAAAATATCTCCGTGTATAGGTATTTAATTTGTGACTTTAAAAAAATTATAGTCCTATTTAATAAGTTACATTCACCCTTTAACTAACTTTATTTTTTAATTTTTTATTTCTTTTTTTAGAGATGGGGTCTTGCTTTGTTACCCAGGCTGGAGTACAGTGGTACAATCACAGCTTACTGCTGCCTTGAACTTCTGGACTCAGGGGATCCTCCTGCCTTAGCCTCCTATAACTAGGACTTAGGAACTCACCACTGCATCCGGCTAATTTACTTTTTTTATTTTTGTAGAGTAAGCATCTCACTATCTTAACCAGGCTGGTATTAAACTTCTGGGCTCAAGTGATCCTCTGGCCTTGGTTTCCCAAAGGGTTGGGATTACAGGCATGAGCCACTGCACTCAGCCTAACTAACTTTAAAAATAAGAGAAAAGGATATTGCCAAGTTAACTTTAATAATCAAACAAAAACCTTAGCCTTGCAGGAAATACATATTTCACACTAATTTTATTTTTGTAATAAAATATGTAACCAGTTATAATTTCCCATCTATGATTTTCTGGAAAATATGTGTCAGTAGCCTCAGAGTTGCATATCAAATGAAGCAGTTCATTCCCAATCAAGAATAAAAGACTCAAGCAAACCTGTATTTCTAAACTAATCCAGATCCTATAAGCTCCAGCTCGTTTTATGATATGTAGTACCAGACAGACCATTCCATTTACTAAGGAAGACTATGCCCCAGCTGAGAGGCAATCCAGTATGGTAGTTAGGAGCCAATATACTACAGCCAGATGACCTGGGTTCAAATCCTGGCTGTGCCACTTTACTAGAGACTGATGACCTAGGGCAAAATATTTAACATCTTTTCCTCATTTGCCACAACCGTAAAAATGGAGGGCATAATATTATTACTTACAGGTACTGTCATGAGGCTTAAATGAGTTGATCTTACAGCTCTAGGCATTATGAACTTGAACTTCTTTTAATTTCTCAAAAGCATCAAGCTTAATCTCTCATCTCTGCTTCTAGCACATGTTTTTCCCTCTGCCAGTAACATTCTCTTCTGCCTTTTCTTGCTTCCCTTTAGGTCTTCATTTAAATGAAATATGTAGAAAGCCTTCCTTGACCTCCTGTTATATGAGGTGCCTCTACTATTTGACCTCAAAGTACTCTACAGAATAGCACTTAAACTTGTCTAAGTTTCTGTTCCCCTGCTAGGCTGTAAGCTCCTTAGAGGCAGAGGTCATGTCTGTCTTGATAACCACTGTAATACCTGGGGCCTAGCACAGTACTGGTTCACAGTAGGTGCTGAATAAATATTTTTGGAATTAAGTTGGAATGAAATAACAAGTCACATTATGTAGAAAGGAAACCAAAAAAGGATTTCCAAGCTAAGTCTTTCAATCTGAGTAGAAGTATATGCCTCTCCACATTTGAAATACATAGGAGAGCCTCCTCTCATATATTAGGAGTCTCACCATTGAACAGGAGAAGTGGCATTTTTTTTTAAAGAAATGGGGTCCTGCTCTGTTGCCCAGGCTGTGGCACAGTGGCACAATCGCAGCTCACTGCAGCCTCAAATTCCTGGGATCAAGCAAGCTTCCCGCCTCAGCCTCCTGAGTAGCTGGGACTACAGGCACTCACCATCATGCCTGGTTCGTTTTTAAAAATTTTGTAGAGACAGAGTCTCACCATGTTGCCCAGACTGGTCTCAAACTTCTGGGCTCAAGTGACCCTCCCACCTCAGCCTCCCAAGTGCTGGGATTACAGAGGTGAGCCACCATGCCTGGCCAAGAAGTGCCATATTCTGACCAAGAACAAACTTGATGCCAATTCTGGGTAAGAACCATGACTTCATAAGCAGAGTAAGTGATAGTGTGTTCAGGGTGTTTATACTTATTATTTCACATCCTATATTCCAAAGCTTTATTAAAATAAGGGTGTCACAGCAAAATTATGTGGCTAGTGTAGCTCCCTGAATATTATCAGCTGGCCAAAATGAAGCGCATAAATACCAGTGGCACAGGTGGGGAAAATAAAAGGAAAGTGAGACCATGAATGTGGAAGAGCATACAAGAAAGAAAAAGAAAGCCAGGTGCCATGGCAGGTGCCTGTAGTCCCAGCTACTCAAGAGGCTGAGGTGGGCAGATCATTTGAGCTCAGGGGTTTGAGACTGGCCTGGGCAACATGGGGAAACCTTGTCTCTACAAAAATTTGCAGGCCGTGGTGGCACATGACTGTAGTCTCAGCTACTCCAGAGGCTGAGGTGGGAAGATCGCTTGAGCCTGGGAGGTGAAGGGTGCAGTGAGCCGAGATTGCGCCACCGCACTCCAGCCTGGGCGACAGAGTGAGACTCTGAGAAAGGAAAGAAAACAAAAAGGAAGAAGGGGAGGGAAGGAGGAGAGAAGGGAGAAGGGGAAGGGAAGAAAGGGAGAGAAGAAGGGAGGGAGGGAGGAAGGGAGGGAGGGAAAAAAGGATGGAGGGAGGGAAGGAAGAAGGGAAGAAGGGAAGGGAAAGGGATGGGAAAGAAAAGAAGAATTTGATACAGTGAAGAGTGCTAGAGCAACATCAGCAGCTTGTCTACAACGTGCCACTGGGTGGCACCACTGTCCTTAGCTAGTCACTACAGATATGGAACCAGGATAGAGGAACATCAGGCTCTCTTGCAGAGCTTAGGTGAAAACTCAGAAGTCTATCTCCATTGTATTGACACACAGATGCAAGTCACTATAGTTAAAGTTCTCTGCGTATGTCATCAACGCAAGGATATGTCTTCAGGATGTTGTGTTTATCAGAGACTCCTGGAAGGTGAGTTTGTCAACATTGTTGCCTAGTCCAAAGGCTTCAGAAACAGCTCACTATTCTAAGTGCAGATTCTCAGGGAAGTGAGAGATGGGACAGGGGTGCAGGGTGGTCAGAATAACCTAGAAAGCTTTTTTAAGCTATTAGGTTGAACCACATAAAATTGCCAATAGTAAAAAATTTGCTACAGACAAAAAAAAAAAAAAAAGGCAATTTCAAGTGGTTCAACATAATATACATATATTTAGAATCACTGGCTTATTGAGCCACTGTAATGATGACTGTCATATTTCTCATTTGTTAGGGAGGAAAAGATTGAGAAGACACATACAGTTGGCCTTTTACTTAAAATCATGAAGAATTAACTGAGCAAAGAGATGGAAACAACAAAATATCTAAAAATAGCGAATAAACTACAGTCATGCACCACACAGTAATGTTTCAGTCAATGACAGACTGCATATACAGTAGTCTCATAAGAATATAATGGAGCTGAAAAATTCCTGTAGACTAGTGAAGTCACAGCAGAGCACATTATTCATGAATATCTATGATAAAAAAAAAAAAAAAAAAGGAACAAATCTAGCAAACCACCATGGATGTATCAATATTTCTGAAAAGAATGACACCTTCTCAAGAAGCGCCTCAGGCAGGTCCTCGAGGAGGCATTCCAGAAGAAGACACTCTTCTCAGAGGAGATGACAGCTGCATGCATGTTACTGCCCTTAAAGACCTTCCAGTGGCACAAGATGTGGAGGTGAAAGACAGTGATACTGATGATCCTGACCCTGTATAGGCCTCGGCTAATGTTTGTGATTGTGTCTTAGTTTTCTTTGTTGTTGTTGTTTTAGACTGTGTCTTAGTTTTTTTTTTTTTTTTTTTTTTTTTTTTGTGAGACGGAGTCTTGCTCTGCCGCCCAGGCTGGAGTACAGTGGCCGGATCTCAGCTCACTGCAAGCTCCGCCTCCCGGGTTCACGCCATTCTCCTGCCTCAGCCTCCCGAGTAGCTGGGACTGCAGGCGCCCACCACCTCGCCCGGCTAGTTTTTTGTATTTTTTTAGTAGAGACGGGGTTTCACCGTGTTAGCCAGGATGGTCTCGATCTCCTGACCTCGTGATCCACCCGTCTCGGCCTCCCAAAGTGCTGGGATTACAGGCTTGAGCCACCGCGCCCGGCTGTGTCTTAGTTTTAACACAGAAGTTTAAAGAGAAAAAAAATCAATTTTAAAAATATAAAAATGCTTATCGAATAAGGACATAAAGAAAAAAATATTTTTGTACAGCTGTACAGTGTGTTTGTGTTTTAAGCTAAATGTTATAAAAAAATCAAAAAGTCAAAAAAATTTAAAAGTTTATAAACTAAAAAGGTTATAGTAAGCTAAGGCTTATTACTAAAAAATTCTTTTATAAATTTAGTGTAGCATAAGTGTACAGTATTTATAAAGTCTACAGTGGTGTACAGTAATGTCTTAGGCATTCACAGTCAGTCACCACTCATTCACTGACTCACCCAGAGCAACTTCCAGTCCTGCAAGCTCCATTCGTGCTAAGCACCCTATACAGCTGGACCATTTTATGATCTTTTATACTGTTTTATAGTACCTTTTCTACGTTTAGATATATTTAGATACATAAATACTGAGCACTGTGTTATAACTGCCTACAGTATTCAATACAGTCACATGCTGCACAGGTTTGTAGCCGAAGAGCAATAGGCTGTACCATACAGTCTTGGTGCACAGTTGGCTATACCATCTAGGTTTCTGTAAGTACGCTCTATAATGTTCACGGTGATGAAATTGCCTAACAACCCATTTCTCAGAACATGTCACTGTCATTAAACAACCTATGACTATGTAACTACATGTATTAAAAACAGCAAACATGGCAAGAGGTTCACAAAAAAACTAAATGCTATATTAAGTATTAAAAAAGCAAAATGTGGGTCAGGTGTGGTGGCTCACGCCTCAAATCCTAGCACTCTGGGAGGCTGAGGTGGGTGGGGTGGGGAATCCCTTGAGCTCAGGAGTTCGAGACCAGCCTGGGCAACATGGCAAAATCCCATCTCTACCAAAAAACACTAAAAAAAAATTAGCCGGGTGTGGTGATGAGTGCCTGTAGTCCTAGCTACTTGGAAGGCTAAGGTGGGAGAATCACTTGAGCCTGGGGAGGTCGAAGTTGCAGTGAGCTATGATTGTGCCACCGCACTTTAGCCCAGGTGATAGAGTAAGAACCCATCTCAAAAAAAAAAAAAAAAAAAAAAGCAAAATGCAAAACAGTACATGAAATAGGTTTGAAACCTGTCTTTTAGGGAAATCTCAACAGTTTTGGGGGGAATGGATTTATATTCTCCATGTAAAAAAGTACGGAAGGGCCAGGTGTGGTGGCTCATGCCTATAATCCCAGCACTTTGGGAAGCCGAGGTGGGCAGATCACCTGAGGTCAGGAGTTCGAGACCAATCTGGCCAACATGGTGAAACCCCACCTCTACTAAAAATACAAAAAATTAGCCAGGAATGGTGGCACAAGCCTGTAATCCCAGCTACTCAGGAGGCTGAGACAGGAGAATCGCTTGAACCTGGGAGATGGAGGTTGCAGTGAGCCAAGATGATACCACTGTACTCCAGCCTGGGCAACAGAGCAAGACTCCATCTCAAAAAAAAAAAAAAAAAAAGGAATGAGGGATATATACTAAAAATATCAGTAGTTGTCTCTGGGTAGGAAGATTACTGTATTTTGTTTTACACTTTTATAAACATACATTTTCTAAAATAAACATGTATAATAATTTTGAATTCTGAAACCAAAGAAAAAGATTTTGGTAGAGAAACAAGGGAAATCCAAATAAATTCTTTAGTTTAGTCAATAGTATCACACTAGTGTTATATAAAATGTTAACATTAGGGGAAGCTGGGTGCACATTACACGGGACCTCTGAACTATCTTAAACAAATTTTCTGTAATTTAAAATTATAAAAGAGGCCATGCACAGCGGCTCATGCTTACAATCCCAGCATTTTGGGAGGCTGAGGTGGGAGGATCGCCTGAGGTCAGGAGTTCGAGACCAGCCTGGTCAACAAGGTGAAACCCTGTTTCTACTAAAAATACAAAAATTAGCCAGGCGTGGTGGTGCACACTTGTAATTCCAGCTACTTGGGAGGTTGAGGCAGAAGGATCACTTGAACCCGAGAGGCTGAGGTTGCAGTGAGCTGAGATCATGCCACTGCACTCCGACTACATCTCAAAAAAAAGAAAATATATACATAGAGAGATCAAAAAAATAAATCATATAATAAGATCATATTTTTAAAATCTAGAGGGCATGAAACTAAAACTTTTAAAAAATCTAAACAAAAGTATCCATCTGGTTAAGTGGTCCCTACATATAAGCAAGAATACGGTGGCACAAACCTTTTCTGGTAGTAAGTCACTATGCTCTTTTAAATTGCAACAGAAAGTTATAAAGGCAATTATATCATCTGGCCTCTCCTAAATATGACAGTGACGTCACCCCACTGGGTACAGACTCCCTGAAGTGGGAAACGATTAATTCTCTGTTTTATTTGGTTTTGTAAACATCATTGCTGAAGAATAACATGTTGATTTAAGGAGAGAAAAAATTAAAAGTTAAGTATAGCCAGTAACAACCCTTTTCCTTCAAAATATTTTTAAAAATCTAGTTTCCTAAACCCTGGGTAGTTACAGGTACATGTGCATGCGTTTGTTCAAGAAATACTCAGTAAGTATATACTATGCCCTGCCCTTGTGGAGCTTACCGTTCAACTGATATTTTAAGTGGACAGTAGACTAACAGAGAGAACTAGACATGTAGGTATAATAGGAAAGGAAGGTCACACACGAGGCAATCCTCAACCCTATAA